>NC_133218.1:33238191-33603191 GCF_040436345.1 Pagrus major
CAAATAAATATTTTACATATACAGTATATACATATACATATTTATATATACATATACATATATACACAGCACATTGTACATCAGGCTGCTACCAAAAAGCAGCTAAATATGTTGCTATATTAGAACTCATCAAAGAGACATGCACACAGCAAAACACTGCACATACACACACACACACACACACACACACACACACACACACACATAGGAATAGACATTAGCGGAATGTATGTACATTCATGAATGAGCAAAAAAAATTCAATAGATCATTCAATCGATATGTCCTGCAAATAATAGAGTTGATGGCATACCAATAAGTATTTTACAAAATATTGATAATTAATCACCACCCAACAAACACATAAGCATGAATACAGTATGTAATATGTATATAACAAAGTATGTCATATATTTTGTTTCCTTGTTTGATTTGAAATGTGCTCTTTCTAAAACTAACTCCTTCGGGGGAGGTGGTTCTTGTCAGCCGGTGCATGGGGAGAATGGAAATCAATGGAAAGGTGGTTGAAGTGTAAACAGATTATTAACACTGTGTTCGGTGCCCATTTCACTGTATTACATACCTCTATGATTCCCAATAGATGACCTGAAGCACAATAGATTTTCAGGCGTAAGCTCTGCAGAAATCCATTGGTAATTTCAGCCAGATCAATTATCCACTCAAGCTCATCACATCCTCAGTTTGGCTTGTTTTGATGTGCTGCTTTGTGCAACAATGACAAACTAGTTACTATAGTTGAGTAGATATTCAGAGAAACTACATTGGTTTTGAAAACTCTGTGGTATTAAGTTGTTTAAAGCTGCTACCTGCACACAAATCAGTTTCTTTTCAAGAAATATAATTCATTTTTCAACATTCATGTAGTGCTGAGCCTGTCATGAAATTGTGTGGACATTCTGAGAGATCGAGCCTTCTGAATAACAATTGTTTCTTGGTTGTTAATGATCCATTAAGCTATTTCACCCACACCAAATCATTTCAATTAATTTAGCGCAAAACGTTAAACAAATTATTTACTATTTTGTGGATGTCCAGTCCTTCCTAACATGATGTGCCAGACGGTTTCTGTGCTTAGAAACTGTTTGGATAAGGGAAGACACTTAAAAAAAGACTTGGCAGGTGACTGGATCAACTATCTGATGAACTATCACCATCTATCACTGGTGAACTCCAATCAATCAGATCAACAATATGGAAGCACTACCAGCAGAGCCCGTTGGTAAATCAAACAAAGCCACACGAAAGAGGAGCCAAAACAGCTTTTCCATCGAGAGAAGCCTTCAGTGCCATTCTTTGCTTTATCAATGAGACATCCTCTCCAGTTCTGATATAACTGTTGCTATAGAAGCATGCTAACTTATTGGGGAGCCACGAACAGTCAAGGTTACCAATGACCTGCTTTTAACAGTCGACAGAGGGGAAAGTGCAATTTTAATTCTTTTAGACCTCAGTGCCGCGTTTGACACTGTAGATCACGCCATTTTAATTGACCGCCTCAAAACGTGGATTGGCATCAAGGACACTGCGCTTAGTTGGTTTTATTCTTACCTTTTAGAGAGAACCTTCACGGTCACCATAGGTAATCATACATCATCTACAGCTCAAATTACCTGTGGTGTACCGCAAGGTTCAGTTTTAGGTCCAATTTTATTTTCTATTTATATGCTTCCGCTAGGCCACATCATTATTGGATGGCACAAAACTTTCTTCAACTAAACAAGTCAAAATCAGAAATCATCTTATTCAGTCCCCCAAACACAGACACCAGCATTATTGCAAATAGCCTTGGTCCACTCTCCACTAACATTAAACCCGCTGCTAGAAACTTGGGAGTCATATCTGATTCAGATCTCACCTTCGACAAACACATTAAAACAATTGTCCAGTCCTGCTACCTCCAACTCAGAACCATCTCAAAAATCAAACCTATACTTTCACATTCTGACTTGGAAAAAGTTATCCACGCATTCATTTTCTCCAGACTAGACTACTGTAACTCCCTCCTTTCCGGCATACATCACAAGTCCCTCTCTCGCCTCCAACTGGTTCAGAATGCAGCAGCTAGGCTTCTCACTGGTTTTAACAGACGACATCACATCACCCCAGTCTTAGCTTCCCTTCACTGGCTCCCTGTTCGTTTTAGAATTGATTTTAAGATTTTACTGATCACTTTTAAAGCTCGCCTTGGTCTGGCTCCAAGCTACATAACTGAAATGTTGACCCCATATGAACCAATTCGCAGCCTTAGATCCTCGGGTGGGGGTCTCCTGGCTGTTCCAAAGTCGAGGCTTAAATCTAAAGGCGACCGAGCTTTTTCTGTCACAGCCCCTCGACTTTGGAACGACCTACCTGAGGAGATAAGGCTTGCAGAATCAGTAACTTCTTTTAAATCACTTCTTAAAACCCACTTTTATAGACTCGCCTTTTTGTGATGTCGTCTCCTCTTTTACTTTTTAATTTTTAAGTTTTATTTTATCACTTCTTTATTTATTCATTTATTTTTATCTTCCCAGTTTTGTTTTGTATTCTCTGTATTTTACTCTATGTAATTACTTAATGATCTAACATTTCTTATATGTTTCCATTGTTCTTATATGAAATCTTTTTATTGCTCTTTATTGCTCTGTTTGTCTTAATTGTTCCTGAGTATCCTGCTTCTGCTTTGTTTGTCAAAGCACTTTGTAAACCCTGTTTTTAAAGGTGCTATATAAATAAAGTTATTATTATTATTATTATTATCATTGTTGTTTTCAAATGAACAGTCACATCTCTCACTGGTCATCACCTAAACTATGGACACTGAATGGTTCAACTACTGTGTGTTCTGCCACAAGCACATAGCTAACAGCCTGCCAAGATGGTTTTGTGAGATCACATGATCATGTGATCTTGAGAATCCAGCTGCTTCGCATGGTGAATTCCTTCCTTCATGCCTGTAGATTTTAAATTACAACCACTTAGGTTGGGAAGTAATGATTAACATAATTCCTATTTAATATGTTATGTATGGTGGTGTCACAGTTCAATATGCATTTTCAAGACAGCAAAAACTGGAAGTGCAATTGATTAAGTAACTAACTTAATCAATTGCGCGATTAAGTTAGTTAGCATGTATTTGTTACATAATATTTACAATATAATCAAAATCTTTGGCAAATATCAGTGTTTTATATCAGTGTTTTATTATTATTTTGATACTGAAGAAAACTTAAATTTTAAAATCAACTTAAATTAGCTCTAAAGCAATTTCTTGTAGGCTATTTTTCTATGATTTCTGCGATGTTTTATGTACATTTATTCGCATTGGACATATCGAACATAATACCCACGGATAGTGTAAGTCACACTGAATTATGGGTGTATCATGTCTGTGTGTTCAGATTTGACTGAGTTATGACTCAGAGGATAAGTGCTATTTTTGACACAAATCACAGCTATCCAGCGCTAAGGGTTTTTATCATAATTACCTCTATGAGCTGTGTCACACCCTCTGCGACTGCTGCTGCTGAAGGCTTTGTATGGGTAAAATCTGCAGGTGAAACTATAGTAACTGACTCTCCATTGTTTTCAGGACACCAGCATGCACGTGTCTCCTTCACCTGATGCAGTATCTTTGCCCCAGGTCTCAAGACTCGCCATTTGTAAACCCCTAGAATAGTCCATTCTGTTGAGATAAGCAGACATCTAACTGATGTTCACTGGTCACATCTGCAAATGCAACATGCCAATCCGTTTTTACCGATATAACTAATATTAACTGCAATGTCTGCTGCTGAATCCTTCCTACTAACAGTGACTGTGGTTGCAATACTGCAGTGCTCACACAATTTTTTTGACCAGGTTACTGCTCTGTCCAGCAAGCTTTTGGCCTCCCTCTCACACTGACTGAGCACATCTTTTACTTTGGCCACAGAGTCACTCTTCAGACTCTGAACTTCCTCTGAGCTCAGCTATTTCCGTCTACAGAAGACACTATGGGCACCCGTCTCCTTATCCGTGATCCTCGGATTACTGGTTTATTTCATTTCCGTCTGACCAAGCATTTATGGTATAAATGTACAGATAACCCTGCAACTCTTGTCTATTCTAGTCCCACTTCAGGGGAAGGTTTCTGACAATTACACATTAATAATCATATATTTCCTGGTGAGCAATGTTTGCAAAATAGCAGATTATGCATGCTGAAACCTATAGGTATATATGATTTGGACAAGGTGTTGAGAAAAAGGAAAAACAGGCGTTAGACGGAGGGGAAGGGGATTCTTTTAAATTGCAATCAAAATACTATATAATTTTCTATTACTTTCAGTCATTTTTCAAGGAAAAAAATGGCCCACTATTTCCTTGTTGTGTGGATTCGCTGATTTGCTTTGATAATAATACCTGCGTTATTCAATATAGTGTTATCTATAATGCTTTCCAATTTCATAGAGATACAAGCAACAGTCTGGTACTGCTATGGCATGAAGGACTGAAGTGACAAGAAGCTGTGTGTCTGAATTCAAGTATTCTGAAGAAAGCCACTGCTGACATGGTTTTCAAAAATTTTCACTTTATCAGACAGTAAAGCATTGGGATGGGATGAGATGGGATGGAAATGGATTGAATGGGATGGGACTGATGAAGAGGAGGACAAGAGGAACAAGGAGGAGAGGCACAGGAATAAACACAGAGATGAAAAGTAAGCCATTGTTCATTGTCTAATAATCTGATGTGCATTCAGAAACGTTAAGCTTTTGTTCCATTTGTGGATAAGCCAAATTTCACACTGCAGTAACCAGCATTTCATTCTTAACTGACTTAACTGTCTCATCTAATAAAGTTGGTATTGTTGAGAAGACGGCTGAATAAATCACACATGTTGGAGCTTAATTATACTGACATAAGTGCTCATTAATAAAGACTAAATATATAATCAATTTGAGTATTATTGATGAAAAAGTACCATGCACCATGTATGTGGATATCTTGATATTGCCTTGTTTGTATCCAGAAAGAAAAGATCATAATAAAAGAAAGTAAGAAAGAAAGAAAAAGACTAATCTTATGAAACCTATTGAGCATTGTCTCTGTACAGAATGCACTCCAAACCAAACTATAATCCAGATATTAGGGCAGCATGAATATTCAAACACCCTGGAAATATTGTTCTGTCTCTCACTGATGTTTGTATGTGAGTATCATCTGAAACCATAGACCGTTTAATATCATTTATAGAAATAAAGTCCTGGCCTAAAGGTTTCTGTTTCAGACAAATGCTGTTCCCCTTAAGATTTAGCTGCTTTCCACATAAACTTTCAAAGTCTTACTTTGTGTTTAGAAACTCAAAAACCTTTATAACAAATCATCTAAGTAACCAGACATGGTGTGGCATTTACACCAAACCCTGATGTTAAGTGAACAGATAGAAATAGCATGTGCAGAGGAGGTGAAGTGTGGTAATTTTTCAGTACTCTGCACTTCTACAAACATGATGGGATCGAGCGATTGAAAGGAGAGGAAAAAAAAAGAATAGCATTTAGACAAAGAGCGATGTTGAGTGAAGAGATAGCGTGAGCAGGATAGGTGGTGGAAAAAAAAGGGGGTTGGTGATTGTGTTGAGCCATCCATGGTGAGAGAGTGAGTGTTTTTCCTGCTCTGAGAGGGGAAGAATAGTCGCCGGGCAGATAGATGGGAGGAAAAAACGCTGCTGTGGCACTGATAAAGTGACTGAGGACCACTACTGCCACACTTGGACAATTCCAGACACAATCTTCTCCCCTCTTTTCTTTTCTTTCTTTTGCTGCCAACCCCTGTTCTTGCAGGCATAATAATGGCTGTCGCTGTCCCCTGCCCCTCTCACTCTTTCTCTCTCTCTCTCTCTCTATCTCACACACACACACACACACTATATACGTTCGGGGATCTGTCAAAGATGTGGCAAAAAGTAGGAGGAGAGCCTCTTTGGAATATAGTGAAGCCCTGACAACCTTTCATTAAACAGGCCAAATTAGAGGTTTGTAAACCCGCTCCCACCACAGCCACCCGAGCTCATCCACCTCCACCTTATCCTTCCTGGCCCCAGCCTGCTGATTGTGTATCTTACCTCTGTCAGAGGAGGGTTATCTCTGAAGCTTGTGAGCCAGAAACAGTTTCTGATCTGCACTCGCACATTATCACTGGGATGTAAAAATGCCTTCAGTCTGTACACCACAGGCTCAGCTGAAGGGAGGGGGTGGAAAAAAGACATTAGCACAAAGGTTCACAGTTGACGGCATGCAGATTTGCTGACGCCTGTAATAAAATAAGGCCAGCCGGGTGTGCAAGAGTTGACATTGCATATAGGTGTACAACCGGGCATCTGCATAAAGAGCCTCTGCTTCTGCCAGCAGCCATCATGGCCTCGACAGATTAGAAATTGTGTGTGTAAGGATTCACCGCGAATAATGAGAAATGAGTTTTAAATTGTAGCTCAGGCACAGTGAAAAAATGAGGCCCTGTCAATATGTGGTGCGTGTGATGCAGAGAGAGGAGGGGAAGGAGTGAGAGAGCGCGTTAGAGGATTTAGGGGTGAGAGAGATAGGGAGAGACTGAGACAGGGGGAGAGAGAGGATGAGGGATCAGGGGATGACTTTGTTTTGGTTTACTGCTTATTACCATCATAATCCTTTGTCCTGTTTTCCACTCTGCAGTCCAGGCACACCTCTCGCCTCGTCTCCGCGTTAGACACTGTGATTGCCTTGTATTTAAGAAGCCTTCTGTGAGCCTCTGTTCCGACAAATGCTTTTCCAATACCAATCACAGCTGAGTGCACCTCATTTGAATCTGTGAAAGGGGTTTTGATTCCATCAGCAGAATGCTCCTCCAAGCGCGGCACAGACCATTCAATACTGTGGCAACGTGTGAAAGCCTCAGAATATTCTCACCTAGTATATGCGTACACTGTAAAGGGTTTTGGGCGAGGGCTGCCTAGCCTCTTCAAACCGTGTTGTTCATTAATCCCCCTTTTATTCTCTACACAGGGCCTCATTAGCTTCTCTCCTTTATGGCATTTGGAATTTGTAAGCTGTGCTCCATGTGACTTTCAAATGTGTGATGAAACAGAAGTGTTTTACTGGTCGTAAACTTTGATGAGGAGTAAAAAAGGGCTAATTGTACACTCAGTTTTAGTGTTTGATAGTGTTTATGCCACCTGGTCAACATCGAATGTCTATGTATACTTGAAGTGTGTCTGTATTTTACTGAGTCTGACTGTGTGTGGTACAGACCAGCTGCTGATATCTCCACTGCAGCAGCTTGTTGACCTTCAAACTTATCGGTGCATATCTGTCAGAGCAATTGCCTGCCTTTTGGTCTGTGAGGAGTTTGGATAATGCATCCAAATTAAAATCTTTTGTAAATCCCATTGCTTGATTGCTTGAGAGCCACTGAGAGTTGTTCAACATTAATGGTGAAGGACTTCCTGATTCCCAAAGTCATTTTCTCTTCATTATTCAGGCGTGTATTAGCACCTCTTGTTTTCCGCACAGAGATAACACCATCCTACTAAACTGCCTCATACAACACAGTTAGCTGGGGAGACAAACAGGTCATGTGCATCCTCTTATCTGCGTCACTGTGTCCCTAGCGTCGGGTTCAAATCGAGGTTGGGCCCTTTATGCTTGTGGATCAAATTTAATGCTACTCCCTCGCTATTATAACGTCTTTTTAATATCATAACCCAAGATGTTGTTTGTTTATAAATTGTCCCACTGCTTCTTAGGATGACTTACTGTCAGGCTTGGCAATATGGCCTTCAAATAATACTGCAATATTTTTAGACTATATCGAGATAAATGATATATGTCTTGATATTTAGAAATCAAGGCAACACTTACGCCATATTATGATACAACGATATTGAAAATCTAAGACGATATAGTCTCATATCACAATAACGCTGTAATATCGATATATTGCCCAGCCCCAGGATGACTAGGGGGTAGGCCAGTGCCAGTTTGAAACGCTGCAACGGTAACAAAACACCAAGTTCATTGATTAGATGTCAGACAAAATAGAAATAACAATCCAACAGAAAATATCATCCTACATTGAGCAATCATTTACATACTACACTTTTAGCTACCTGATGTGCAGGGTAGAAGCGACATGTCAACTTATATCTCCAATAGCCGCACCTGCTGCCTGCTATCATAAAGGGAACTGTGTGAGGATGCTGAAGGAAAAAAAAGTGTGCAACAAGGGGTATGCACATGATGTCACTGTATGCGTAGTTGCCAGGGTCACCTCCCCGGTGGGTGGCAAACACAACAGACAGCATCTGCTATAATGTATTCACATGAAGAAAATTGCAAAAATGATGAAAAGCTATTTTGCAACAGACTGCACAAAGAAATTCTGAATGAATTCAGGCAGAATTATTTACACCTGCTGAAGAGAACAGAAGATGAGGTAATACTTTCCAAAGGGCTGTGAAACATGAACTAATCCAGAATGGTTTTCAGAATGAAACCTAATAAAAATCTAAATATTTTTTAGAAAATTGACCACGACAAGAATTGGACAAGCCTTTTCACTCAGTTGCCAGTTTATTTCGTACAACTGGCTAAAACTAATGTAGAATAACTGACAATCCTGCAATGAATCCTACATTCATGAAGGTCATAATTTCCAGCTTTTATTGAACCTGTTTCAGAGGTGTTGATTCATGGTTATTTTGGAGGCTGTAGATTGTCCAGATGCCTCTGATTTTAGTCTACTCGTATTGATACAAACGGATTTAGTTAGTTATAGGTAAGTGTATCTTGTGTGTGTATATAAGCCTCCAAGCTCTGTGCCAGTGTTCAGCAACATGACTTCTGGTAAGAATTATTCAGAATAAAAGCATCTTAAATACAATCATGCAGGCTGTATTTGTTCCTTGTGCCAACAAATAGACTTAGTGATTAATTGTAAAGTGGACAATTTAGTTTCAAAAGACCAATAACTTACACTTATATGTTTCTGTCCACATTTTGATTCCCACAGACGACTAGACAGTATGTTACGTTTTCCTCCTTGTAATTAACTTCTATCCATTTGTAGCAGCTGTAGTGAGTTTGTTCACTTGCTAGGTCAGTGCCCTCTATATCAGGGTATTGATAAATATGACAAAACTGTGAAAAAAACAAGTGCAAAAAGAAAAATGTCCCAAAGCAACAAACATTGTTTAAAGTAATAAAGAAATGTGAAAAACTATCTCCAGACAGCAAAACTAATGGCATTATCACCTGATAACAGACACAATAATAGAAGTTATTATGATGCATGACCACCCTTTCCCCACCTTTTTTTTTGTTTTGGATGCAATCTGCAGTTTGACACTTAACCAAAACATCTTAAGCCTCACTACACCTGTTTGTGCTGCATCTGTAAAACCAAATTAGTGAATTCCAGTCACATGTGTTGCATGTTTTTACGTCTGATGAAGTGGTTCAGCAGTAGAGGTGTGAATCTTCAATGGCCTCACGATTCGATTACAATTCAGCTGTCAATGATCAGAATGCTAAACAATTCTCGATGCACTGCGAAGCCTCTCAGTGTATGGCATCCTCAGTGATTTATATTAGTGCACATGGCTACTTTTTAATCATTTAAATTCCCCTCTTATTCAGAAAAGTCTTCCAATAATCGGATTACAGCAGTCTACAAAATAAAAACTGTATTGCTCTTTTCAATACATAAACATTCCAAAAAACAAAACATTTATCCATCTGCAGTGCCTTTCACGTTTGTCTACAATTACATTGTTTTCACATGGCAGCTTTAGGATAAGGCATCTATTGACTCTGCTGCACACACCTCTCTCAGAGTTGGATGGCAAGGTTGACAGCGCCTCCTCAGATCTTGGCTGATTAACAGTTATTTTTTTTATGGCTGCAGACATTAGCTTCAGGTGAAAATGGCTAACGTGCTTGGTAATGGTTGTGAGGCAGAAGTCATGCTCAGCATGGGTCTCGTCCAGTTTTTGCTTCCCAGCAAGTTCATAAAATCCGACATGTGCCCCGAGATGTCTGTTTAAAAAATACTCAACACTCAGTTTTTTTTGTTCATCACTGTTCATGATCTCTGCCTCCCTCCGACATACCTCCTACACAAGTAACGTTAGCTTAATGTCCGCCCACAATTCAAAGCAACTTTGCGATGTAACTTTATTGTCCACCTGAGGCCGGACAATCAACAATCAACATAAGCTGCAGGCTCTCGATTATGCTCTGTCTCGGCATCGATGCAGAATCCTCCACATCCGCATCACAATACATCTTATGATTGAGAAATTTCCACACCTCTATTCAGTAGGATTACAAAAGTAATCATGTTATGAATGTATGTAAAGCATGTATCTATTAACTTAAGGGATATAAGTATCTGACATTTTACGGATCATTTTATTTCATCCGAGTTACAATGACTTACCAGACATAGCGTCTGCCTGTTATATTTCCTTGTCAGTCCCGCTCTGCTAAAACTACCCGGTATATTATCCAAAACATGAACATGTTCAACTTGGGAGTCAATACAATGAAAATCCAGTGAAACAAAATGAAATGCCGGTGCGTTACAAATACAATATCCGTCGACTGCATTAATATTTCTGTAATATCAAACACAATTTCATGGTTGACATGGTGGAAGAGGATTAACACCCAATTTATATACCTTTAAAGGGAACACAGGCTGCTAATGCTGTAGCTTCTAATCCTCCCGGCACTCCGGGCATGGATGTGTTCAGTCTGCTAGCTTGACTCCGAGTATGCAGGCTGGCCTGGATAGCTGATGACTTAAGTAGTGACTGAGGGAGAGCAGAGGCTACAGGGAAATCAAGAGTTGTTGTACCCAGCAGCCAAGAGAGGGACTTGACAGTGTCAAAGGATTATGTACTGTGGGGCTAACAATACTAATGGCACTTCTTTTGCATTATGATAATTGCCAAGACAAAATTGCCACCTAATTTCTCCCTGTTTCTAATTATTGGGCTCTTCAATGCAGGCAGGCAGTGGGAGCAGAGCATTGGCAGGCAATTAAACTCCTGCAATTATGGCTCTATTGTAAAGCTCAGCTTTACCAAGGATTTGGAGGGCAGAGAGTGATTGCTCTCCGATGCAATTAAATACAGGATAAATCTGGTGTGGACCTGTGAAAGGATCTTTTAAAGTTCGCTGCTGTGTTTTCTAACAACCAGTCACCAGCCAGGAAACCTGAACAAAGTCTGTTAGCGAGGCAACTTGCCAAATGAGCCACACCTACTGAGCTATAGCCACACGTCTGTCACAGCACCCCCACTGGACACACATGCTTGCAACTGAACCACTTTCACTGTGGATCAAAAAAAAGAACAACAACAACCATTTGAATGGAGAGCATTTCCAGGGAGGCATGCTGGGTAGGATTAGTGCTCCTCTTCCTCTAGCGTGTCGGAGTGAGCAGTGACCCGATGCAAATGTGTGCGCTAGGAAGTTTAGAGCTATGAACTGTGGGATACAGAGGAGCGAGGCCATCTGGAACCTCAGTGACAGGAAGGTGTTTATGAGAGACTGGGGGGAACAAAGAGCCACAACCTACTTTGTCTCATTTTGTTGTACAGAAGCCACTGATCCAGTGCACTGGTGCTAAAAGGCTGGTTTGGGAGCCACAGGAGGGAGATATAAATTGATCAATAAATTGGTTTGAGGAAAAGTAATTTCCACAGCTGCAAATAGTATGATGTCAAAGCTTAAATGGAAGACTAGAAAAATGGTGTATACGACAAGGTTAACAGTCAAAAACACAGTGTATTTTGCCAGATTAGGATACAATAAAATATAATGGAGTAGAATAAATAGTAGATGTTTAAAAACCAAAAATGACCTGATCTTGGTTTTGAGCTTTCCGTAGTCTTTGGCATGAATTTATTACTGTAAGGAAAATCAAGCTGTCTAGTTGTATCAGACATATCTTTAATGAATCATCAGTAATGGAGGACTGAGGGCAGACTTTTTTTTTTTTTTTTTTTTTTTACAGATTTCTAGTTGATGAACTGGCTGGGCAGTATTTGCACTTGGCTCAAACCGGACCCTCCTGCATGCAGGCTCTTCATTTGCCCAATTTGAAATCTTGGCAACAGGCAGCCACAAACACAGAAAGCTGCCACAAAACACAAAAATCCTGGAGTGCTGTCTGGAGAAGCTGATACTGTACCACATGTCACACCTATTATACAGTAATGGTATGCATTTGCTACATTTGTAATATATATACAGTATATTAACAGAAAACCAATGATGCTAAACATGTCAACATTAAATGTAGCTGTACAGCCCTTGATTTAAAGCGCAGTCATTACTAACATTGTGTACTTAAGGCAAAGTTAGAGACAGAGTTAGTTAGTGAACAGAGTCAGATATTTCCCTTCCCCTTAGTGCGAATATTACTCCATTTTTGATAGATGTAAATAAGCAACTGTTTAATTAAACTGCCCCCAAGTGGCCAAAGAAATCTATTGAGATTTCAGTCTTATTAAATGTGGTGAAACATGTGGTTTGTATGATGAGGTCATAACAATACAGCGTGTTTAATAATGCAGGTCCCGGAGTTTCATTTGAATGGACGTGTATTGACCGTGTCAAAAACGCAAACAAAGGAAGAGCAAACGGTGAATCTGCGTACAGACACTGCACTGAGAAGATTTGTGGCATCACATTGTTTTAATAAAAAAGAAAACAGTGTGGCAGGATACTCATGCTGAACCTGCCATGAGCACCTGCGATTAAATCTGGAGCCTACAGTGGGAATGATTTTCCATGCACAGGACAGAATCGTATAAAGCACTGCTGACTTGATGACATGTTGGAGGTGTGCTGATTTGCACAAATGGCTGCATCATTTTATGCTATTTATTCTTATTCATAACTTGTCTGTAGACAAATCCAACCCCAAAATCAATGTATTCTTGAGTAGAATTGTTCACTTTGAGTGAACAATAGCACCAATAATGCCTTGGTCAGACTACATGACTTTCAAAGTCATCAGACTGCTGTATTGTTCACACTACATAACTCTCTGCCTTGTTGTACAGTCATAGTGGTTTGCACACTGAATCAGCAAGACAGGGTCACCCATTACAAGATCACACATGTGAGACGTGACACAGGAATTATGCAGTCCAAACAGTCCAAGTCTTTTGTGTGCTGATTTGCTGTGAAAAACAAAGAAAATGAAAGGATAAGAGTGAGAGGATGGATTAGAATTATTTATGCACTGAAAAGGTAATCTGCCTGCTTGGATTGTGTTTCAGCGAGAAGGGCACTGTTACAAATACTGAAAAGATTGTGTGTATGTATTCTGATAGAGACTGTAAGCTTTACTCTTCCTGCTCCATACACATAGATGCAGCATGGACTGGCTTCAGAGAGCTACTGCAGATGACAGCAGAGCAGAGAGGGTAGAAAGGAAAGGAGTGTCTGCTCTCATTGGCTGTAGCTCGTTCCTTGCTCCCCAACCCGTCTGCGACTCAACCAGATGTTTAGGCTGCTAGATATCTAGCAGGTGGCTGCGACATGTCTGCAAGCTGTCCCCGAGCTCCTGGATCATGTCTTTGAACAGTTCACACATACCGTTTGTTGTTCACGGGAGCACACCAATCTGCCTATGATCCAAGGATTTTGTCGGCAATCTCAAAAAACATCGGCAAGTGGAAGATCAGGGCTAAAATCTTGTAGTGTGAACTTACCAAAGAACATCTCTCCTCAGTGACATACATTGCATTTTCTGCTGTTGCTTTACAAATACAACTCTGATACAGCTGTATGAGAGTGATCAGTAAACAGGGAGTGAAAACTACTATCTATAAAGGGAATTACTAAATGCACATGGGAAGCCTATGGCTGAAAAACCAAATGACAATTGGTAGTTTCAAATATCAAGTTTAGAATGATGACAATCATACAGTCTGATATCCGATGAGTCAATTACATCCTGATTGGAACCCAATGCCGATACTGGATTAGACCCCTCTCTTATTATATTACTGTTTTACCATCAAAAAATTGCATCTTCTGCAATTGTGGTATTGCACCTGGCCATATTGCGAATTCGATGACATTTCAATTAATTGTTATGCCCAAGTAAGAACATACTGCCTTAGAGCTTCAAACACATGACATTGCCGTAAATAGCTCTGTCTATTTGTTATCTTGGAAAATAATGCTTTATATTCAGATCAAGTACTCGTTGGTCTGTTGATTTTTCTATACAGTAAGCAGCCTTACATTCCCAAATTGAAAGCTACAGAGTTAGTGAATACTTGCTCCGAGGCATTCATTTAGTTTTTGCATTTGTTTCAACATGGCAAATTATTTCTTGATATAATTGATCGCATTTTTTTTCCATAAAGTCCATTAACTTTTAGCCCGAGGACAGACAAAACAGAAGCACCAAACGCAAATGTGATTATCAGCTGCTGCTGCCAATTTAAATTAGAGACAGTGCCGTTAATCAAAGCGTGTGCAATAATACACCAAAAAACATAGATCAACAGGGTTCAGCCCCACCCATTTCAATTTAATGTAAAACCAAAAAAGCCACTCTTTTATATCATAGTGGTTCTTCAAAAACATTGGAACATTTGTTAGGTGGTGCGCTAGCTTTGTAGAGCTGTTTAGTTGATGAAGCTAAAAACATCACATTCATTGACAGGCCTCATAAATCAAGAGTTGCCATACCATATGCTTTCACTTTTTCACATTCTATTGCTCAGAGTGCATAAACTTTTTTCTTTATCACTCCTACTAGTATTGCATATACTGTATTCAAAGCACTTCTGTCCCCTTATACCTTTGGCTCCATCTTTTTCATGCCGTTCCCTCTTCTCTCTCATGTTCCTCTTTCACAAGCATCTTCAATGAAAGTTTCCTGCCACTGTGTGTGAGACACATCTGCATTGCAGTGCCGAGGGGAAAGCAGTGGCTGGAGGAGAGGAGATGTGTATGACTGGCTTGAGACGGAGGTGCAAAAAGAGAGAATGAGAATAAGGAAGTATGACCTGTCATTTACCAAAATAATGGATGCATGAGTGACAGGAAAACATCACTTCACGCATCATTTGGTATATTATAACAGCGTTGTTCTATATCTATTTTTTGCCTTTGAAGAGAAAACATGCCCATTTAAACGTCCAAAGAGCTAATACAAACACAACCATTTGCACCTCAAAGTGCTGTCACAGGGAAATCACAGAGAGGGTCATCCACCCCCACCTCCCTCCGAGCCTCTGAGCCTCCCTGTTATTAATGGCGTCATCATTTTTCCTCTGCTCACTCTATTTCCCTTCTGATAGTGGGGCCTGCTTCATCGTGTTCTGCCATGTTTCTGTAATTGCTCCAACACCCTGCCTTATGCTGAGCATATAGTTTTTTTTTGTGTGTGTGCCCATCCGGTGGGCGTGCGCGCGTCTATAAGTGTGTGCATATGCATGTGTGTGTGTGTTGCTCTGTCCCCCCACCAGGGCCGGCTGTGAGTTTGTGGGGCAGAACCAAGCCGCGGGCGAGCTCCACACGGAGTGAAATGACAGCCTCCAGGCCACCATTGGTTGATGACCGTGAAAACACTTGCGGTTAACGTAAAGTGAGCGACCGGCTGTCACAGTGAGGCACCGCCGCTTATGTGCAGCCCTGACAACAGCACAACAAGCCCTTCTACAACCAGACTCTGCAGTGCTGCAACCAACAACAAAGCCCCAAAATTCATAACAGCAACCACTTCAGACATCTGAAGTATATAGCAAACAGGGAGAGGAGCAAGACACAAGCACTACTATTTGTCACAGTGTTTTGGAATAAATGGCTTTTCTTTACTTAAATGCTGGTGGGCAGGAGTGAAAGCCGAATGAACCAAGATAGGGAGGTGAGCGTGCAGGAGAGAATGCCTGGACCGTCACAGATGCCAGCCAAGGTCAGATAAAGTGAGGAGTAAGTGCTTAGAGAGCTACGGGAGCAGAGGCCAGATCTGTGGAGGAGGTGTGAAGGAGTGAGTGACCAAGCGTGAGCGCCGCCGCCTCTACCCATCATTAAATGAAGCCACTTAAAGGAAAAAAGCACTCCACTCAAAAAGGTCAATACACGGCACTTCTGCAAAACCCTGATGGTATTATTTGGCCATCTGGAGGATAGTTTTGCTTTTGAGGGAAACAAAAAAAGTTGTGAATATGTGTCTGAAGACACTTTGCTCAGAACCCTGCATTGTACTCAGACACTGAATTGCTTAATCTATAATATCCCCACAAGCAAACAGGTTCCTAAAGTTAAAGTGAGAAGCAATAAATTATATGCCAACATCATCTAGTAAGAAGGGATGATTACAGAGCTGTTTTTATCATCAATTTTAACCTCTCTGTGGTTAAATCAGACTTCTTTTACCCCCTGCCCTTTTGCATTTCTGTCTTGCCTTCTCCTGCTCTAACTCTGAACACACACACGCGCGTGCACACACACAAACACAGTTTATTATGCAGTAACATTACCAGATCCCCTTAGGCAGCTGTGCATCTCTGTATGACTGATGAGGGTAATTTCTCCCAAACAACAGAATGATCACTTTGGTGGTGAGCGCCACACAGACCCTCCCTCCTCCCCTGTCTTCCCTCTCCTGTTTTTCTTTTTAGCTTACAAAAAAGGCAAGGAAAAAAAAAAGATATTTGGTACTACGTCTCCTGCAGTGTCTGGAATGGTTCCAGTGGACATAAACAGCTCTCATACGCAAAAGGAAAAAAAAGGTAATCACTCCATGGATCCAGTCAATCTACTGAATCTTTGATGATGATTCCCGTTCAAACTCTGCTAATAAAAGACATTCGAATCAAGCTTCCACTTTGCCAGTTGGAGCTGGAGGTGTGGGGGCTTCCCTTATTTTTTCCTTGATTACCACAGGGATCCAATATAATACACATGCCACTGTGAATTAGCCTCACAGTAAGGACTGGCCTGAGCCACAGTGAGTTTATACTGTCTGTGTACTACTGTGCACCATGGGATACACTGAGAAGAGAGTAGTTAGGACTTGTCTGCCTCTCTCTCTTGGCCTCATAGGTTCAGCCTCAGTGGGCTGTCTTTACCTATTCTCCCATCTGTCAGTCACACACAAAAACAAATCCACCTGTCGACCAGGAGACTGGGCTGAGCAGGACGATGCTACAGCTGTCTGGGCCTGACTCTGTGCAGAAGGGTGCGAGCCAGCGCCCTCCACTGGTGATGGAAAGCCTATTAAGATGCTTATTACCCCACCTGTCAGCCCCATCTCCTCACCTGCACAGATACGGCAGGCTAATGAAGACAGTCACTATTAATACAGCACCTTGAGCATGGAAGTCATGCCTCTATGCTTTTTGTGGTCCTCGTGTCCTTGATCACAAGGGCTCTCCAGCCTTGTAACAATATAACAATCCAAGCGTTAAGAGACAGGCATTCTTACCGCGCCACTTGATTGCCTCAACAATGAAGCTATTAATGCTGCATTATGTAAATTGTAATGGTCACAAACATCTAATAGGATAAAGGCTAAGTACAGTGCAATTTAATGCAGCTGACTTTCAGTGGCTCTTTGAAGGATGTTTTCAATTATAACAGAGCTAATTTAATTCATTGTTTCGTAGCTGAAAATGCATTTTTAAAGGTTGACTGAGTCTCTATTTCAGAACTCAGGTTTAATCAGTCATGTACATTGAACACTGGAACGTCCTCTAAAGAGATTGACAAAGTTGCCGGGGATCTGCGTTCTAGGTTTTAAAGGGACACAGTAGCCCTGCCCTTCTCTTTTTTTTCCTCAGATGGCAGGCTTCAGTTGTGGAGGGGAGGGTGTTCATCTAAAAGATGAAAAGACCTGCGCCTTTAAGAGGGCTGTCTCCCCTTTCCCTCATGCTCCCCCTCAACCACACAGACACTCCTCCTGTGAGCATTTGTGAGGCAGCTCCTGTCCCTTATGTCTCTTTGTGGGGAACAGAATAGACTTCCCAGAGCATCACTGGAGACAAGACAGAGCTCTGGGGAGGACACCCCAGGTGCAGACCTCCATGCAACCCTGGCCTCAACTGCTGTGGATGTTCAGATGAGCAAGAGGAGAGGAGACGCAGACCCACTCAAGCTGGAGTAAAACATCCAGAGGTCCAAAACAGGAGGTGGAACAGCTGGACAACCCAAGAGGTCAATTTTGAGTTGAAGGCGACATGATCATCAGATCACAATCAACAACGCTGGACTGGATCGCTGAGAAAAAGGTGGAGTCTTGATATGAGCTTTTAGTTTCTCTTTAGAAAAGTTTTGCTAAAGAAGAATCAACAAAGTACTCCATATCTTTTGAAGCTATTAAGAATAAAAGCACCATATGAAATGCATACAAACGAAGGAAAGAGGATGATTTAGCTTAGTTTTTTTAATTATTTTTTTATCCATCTCCAGAGCAAATAGTCCAAATAGTCATTTATGTTATGAAATGGAGATGCTCTTTAAAGAACATCTTGAATGGTCCCGACAGTGCTCTTAATTCACCAGCCAGGCGTTTATCTTATTTCTCCAGCTCTTCCGGAGAGGGAGCATTAAAGACTTCATTGATAGTGCTCTTAGGGAGCGGGTAATATTTCTTATATGAAGTCTTGAAACTTTACAGCTGTTGACTGAAGGGAGAGAAAAGTACCACATTCATAAGAAAATGATGTTGAGCTGTTTTCCATGTATGTATCTGGAGTAACATTGCGGTGGAGCACTGAGGACAGAAAAAATGTTCGCAGGGTGCGGAGTGGTCAGTGGCCAGAACCAGTACCTTACCAGAGACGCTGTCAGCACCCTCCCAGGACTAGAGGTGAACAGACCGATACGAATGGAGAATGGTGTAACCCAAGGGATCGGCTCTGTCTACCAGGATCAACCATACAGCAATGCTGGCCAGCCAGCGGTGGTGAATAATGTTTCCAGCCCGCTAATACCCCTGCCAGTCCCTCCCCCTGCACTCAAACTCGGGCAGGAAGGGTTCAAGAAAGTCTGCCGAACTGAGGAGGAGAGCCCTTGTCCATTTCCAGGACTGGCCTCGGGTGTACTGGAAATGCGCGTGAAGGAGGGAAGTAAGATCCGCAACTTAATGGGATTTGCCATGGCACGGATGCAAGGAGAGAAGGGTGTAAGTGGGGGAGGACTCAGGCAAGTGGTCTTCACTGGGTCAGGCCGCGCGGTCACAAAGACCATCACCTGTGCTGAGATCATGAAACGGAAAGTGGGCTCTCTGCACCAGCTGACCAAACTGCAGTACAAAGTGGTGAAAGAGGTGTGGGAGAGTAGTGAAGGTGGGACATCTGAGATGACGGTGCACAGGACTGTGCCCTCCATCAGCATCCTTCTCTCCAAAGACCCACTGGATCCCCAGGAACCAGGCTATCAGCCTCCAGAGACTCTCAGTGCATTGTGGGAGGAGAGAGAGGGTGTTGAATCCTCCTCGCAGACAGCATGCAAGAGACCTCTCGGACCTTTGCCATACAGCAGTTTCCCTCACTGTAAGAGAGTGTGTTTGGGGGAAGGAGTCTCAGTCCACCCTCCGCATTGACTGGCTGAACCGGTGTCAAACAGTGGAGAGGATTGAATCAGAGGAGTTCATTTGGCACTGCCCTCCACTCAAGCACAATGCTGAGACAATCAGAACACTCACTCAGACAGAACAGTGCTTTCTCAGAAGAACTGAGTACCAATTCCAGCCTCCAGAGGTCAGTTTGACTGGGACCTAAAAGCTTGCCTCTGTACATACAGCATTTAAGGGATGTGTTTCTCGGCATGTGCAACATGGTGTCTCACATCCACAAATCTGTGATGATGTGTGCTCCCATGCTATAAAATCTTCGACAGATTCACATCCCATTTCACACTGACAAAGAAAAAGCCATGAATAGCACAGGTTTCAGATTGCAGTAAACTATCTACAGCCTGTGGATAAAAATCATTTATTAGCACCATGTTACAATCATCTCTATTCTTCCATGTTCTTAAGTGTAGCCTTTAAAAAAACACAAGTAGACCCAAGGACATAAAATAAAAACAGCTTAAAGCCATTGAAGGTATGACAAATGCAAAACATACCGATTTTGTCTGATTATTAACTCTCATGAAAACAAAATTAAATAAATTGTTTTTTCTTTCCCAATGGAAATTTTGTTCTGTATTTCATCTTTCTTACTCACACATCATTGAATTTGCAAAGCTCTGATTGAACAGAAAATCACAGTGTGCTGATCTTTTGATAAGAATAACTGCAGTGAAATTTGTCTGTAGAAAAAGCTGATTTAATGACAAAGCTGTTGATAAGGCACAGCTCCTAAACCAACCCAGCCTGACAGATATGCCTAGGGCAGAAATACAGGCACAGATTATCATTAAGATAACAACGAAACATCACACAACACAGTGGAGAAAAGGATTAAAACTGGGCTTGACAGAGCTTCGCACTACACTGTTCCTGCAAAATATGAAACACGCTATACTCCTTCCCTTTCAGCCAATAGGCCTACCCACCCACCATATCTATTGTATAGTATAATGTACCTCTTCTGCTTTGATCTACCATTTCTCAAGCAAAATAATATGCTGAACAATGTGGTCTAAAAAGAGACAAGTTTTCACAGTAGCACTATGCACATGTAGTTAACTGACATAAAAAAAAAAAGGAATGGCTGCCGACTTCCTCAGGTTGACATTTTTTTATGCATTGCCTCTCTGCGTTTTCACACCATTTAGATACTACTTTAGCTGCAAAAAAAGGTACATCTGAGTAATTGCTGGAGCTTAACTGGGTGCTGCAGACATCTATGGCAATTGGATCAAAATTCAACTCGGAGCAGAATGCACAGTGGTAGAGAAAAAAAAACAGCTGGGAGGGTATGTATTGAATTTAATGGATTAAGGATCTCAACATATATTTCTTTAAAAGTTATCCTAAACAAGACAAACAAAATAAATCTTCCTGAGAATAATTTTATGCGAAATACTTAAGAACTTTTTCCACTTAATCAACCCTGTCTTCTGGGGATAATAACTTAGACAAGTGGAACCTTGTCTGGAGCTTTTACTGTTGATCTTAATGAAAATCTGCAAAAGCAGATGTCGGCCTCCTAAAGTAAATTAATCAAAGTGACTGCTAACTGGGGAAACAATTCTGTTGCAGCTTAAAAAGGAGAAAAAAAGAGAGTTCAACCCTGTGGCATTACCGTTCAAATTCGTCTTTCGAAGGAATATGAATCGTAATATTTCATATAGTGGTCAGCCAGAACTTTAACAGTCTATGGCGGACATAGTGATTAACCTCCCTCTCGATCCCATTAAATGAATCAGAGCACAGCAGAGCATCCAAGGTTGAATAAGAAATGCTGCGACTGCAATACAGCACAGATGTAGCAAACTGTGTGTCCTCAAGACTGCTGGAAGGTTATCACTTCATGTCCATGTTATCACAGAGTTAACAGCTTTCACCCAAGAGCCTATGGGACAGTCAGTCCGTGATGCAGGTCAAAAAGATAATGCCGGTATAAGTAAATTTCAAATCGACCTGCATCTGTTATCAAGCATTAAGAATTCTGGGCCAAGTGTAAAATGCAGTGGGGGTAATTAGGGATAACGGCAAAGCGTACCTGAGTGAGAGAACAGATAAAACATACTGACAAAAGCGCTATCCCGGAGCTAAATCCAATGTGGCTGGCACGAAATAGCATGGTGGAGGAGTCAACAAAGTGCATTATAAGAATGTGGACAAGGTTATTCACAAGCTGAGAGTCCATTTTGCCAATAATGATTGTTTTCAAAGTTGCAGTCAAGGTGGATTTGGAGGAGATGCAGGCATGGGCCTAAAATGTACTATCTATGTTTGTGTGTTTACCTTGAACTATATGTATGATTAGTATATTTTAACCAAGTGCTTTCTATGAGAGACTAGATGAAGGAAAACAGGTAAAATCTTGACTACTGACCAAATTACCCATACACTCGATCTTGAAGGAGATATAACTAAAGATTGTTTAGATTAGACGTGGATTTTTCAAAACTGGGTGAAACTCTATTAGAAACTAGTGATGCCCTTTTTCCCACCTTGTGTAAATTTTTTGACAATTTCTTTTTTTTGATTGGTGATAAAGTTAACAAAACAAACTAGTGCAGACAGAATAACAAAATTAAACAAACAAACAAAAAAAAAACATTTAACAACAATGAGGAAGACAAAACGGTCAAGGATGGTCCAAAAATACAGACAATAACAAGCAGTTAAACTAAATGTGGTAAGTGTCCAGAAGGAGTGATTATAGTGATTAGGTCGAGTATACAGTATGTGTGTGTGTTTAAGTATGTCTGGGTATTTGTATAAGTGGCAGTGTCATGTATTGATGTGTGCAGTCGGGAGTATGACTTCTGAGTGGTGGGAAGAGTAAAAGAGAAAAGGGGTGAGAGAGAAAGAGAGAGAGACCAAGAGAGGGGGAGAGGGAGAAAAAGGGGAAAAAAAGCATATATATATATATATATACATATATACACACACACACACACACATACATATAGATATATATATATATATACACACATACATGAGGCCTGGGGTGATTATAGTCATATTCACTCTCATTACTATAGTATAATAATGATAATAACAATAATAATAATAATAATAATAATAATAGTAAAAATAACAATAATAATAATAACAATAATAACAATAATACAAAACTGAAAAGAGACGATGATTCTTATAGGCAAATTGATATAGTATACTAACAGCTAAAATGATGATGATAAAATGATTTATATCTGGCAGTGAGGAGTAGGACTACACAGGGCCCTTGGAGAGTTGAGCAAGAGCCACCCCCCCAAAACCCCCTAGAAATTGTCTATGTTAGAATTGCCTATGTTGGACAATTTCAATTGTAACTGTTAACTCAGCAGGTATTAAGACACATATAATGATTGAATGGCTGCATCAAATTGCATTTTATTTAAATGATTACTTTAAAGGATAATAAAGCCAAACTGTATTTTATACCTTTGGATACCTTTGAATTGAATACGTAATAATATCTTAGTAATATATATAGTATATATAAATATGTACTATATGTAACTATCTTAGTAATAGTTATATATTTATATATATATATATGTAACTATTACTAAGATATAGTATTATATAGTCACGTAGTTAATAAATCTTTAATAAAGGGCAACATTAAGTAAAGACTGACCGATCATAGATATGGCGGACACAACAATAACCCTTCTATTTACCAAAGCCATTAACTACATGCACTGAATGTGAATAAATTCATTTTGAAGTTAACATAATGAAAGCGTTGGCACTCTATTTTTCCTGCCTCTGCTGCTGCAGCAGATGAGAGTGAGGTCTCTGGGATGGTGTGGGAGTTCGCTATCTCCCAGCCTCCAGATGGCTCCGTCTTCTCTTATCTAGAAGAATGGGTGCTGCCTCAATTTTTCAACTCGCCTTATCTGGGAATCCTTTAAATTGAATATTTACTGGGCCTATGTTTTCTGCCTGTGTTAGCCCTCTGAAGTCGACATTCCTCTTGCTTGTCGAGACAGGCCAAAGGTTTTTCTCACTCATACACTCTCTTTGTCTGCCTTGTCAAGTAATGGGACAGTGATTGATTAGGTGATTGTCAGGAGAGAATGGAAGGTTAAGCAGTTAAGCAGAGAGCAGTGGAGACATATTAACGAATGGCCATGGAGGGAATATGTTCAACAATAGAAAAACGTACATTACCCAAACATGACATCAGACAGACCTCCATTTTATGTCAGGAGTAAAATAGATTAAATTAATCACTTTCCAAACAGTCTATTGTTTCCTGCACAGTGTACACGAGAGGTTAAGAGAACACTTAAGCAGCCATTGAAAACATCTTATTGCAATATGACTGGCTGTGGTCTATCTGCATAAACAAGCTGTGCCACAGCTACTCCCTGGTAAGTGTCTGGAAATGTCTTTTCAAAACCATTTTGTGAAATGCCTCCATGTTGGATTAATCAGCGCAGCTGAGGATGTAATTGCTGTGCTGAAGTCAAAGCTGTAAGAGCAGATAATGAACACTGACTACAGGGCTGCCAGAAACCAGAGCGAAAGAAATGGAAAGTTCGGAGACCAAAATGTCTTCAGCACTCTTTCAAAAGCCCTCATAGAAAATGAGGGCACACTGTGTTTACACTAAATAAAGACTGATAAAACATCACCTATGACTTAGTTCTTACTAATGTGGAGATGTTGTGACAGCTGCATAGTGCTGTTAAAATTTCAATCAAATTGGGGCAAATTAATATTCATTTTAAGGATTTTCTCAATCACTTAAACTTATTTATGCATGTTTTGATGTGCTGAGTAACATGCATGCATCTGTCAGTTCTGTGTATTATATAGGTATTTGGTTAATTTTCTTTCATGATGGATGGGCTTACAAAGGTGAAGAAAACCAACAGGAGTTTGTTCTGACTGTTGCTGCCCTCTGGTGGAGAAATAAGTTTAAAGGCAAATACAGAGAAAGCCTCATCTCCTTGCTCAAGGGTGGTATTGTTGATATATTTGACAAGCATCTCTGATTGTGTGCACTAGAAGGTAAGCTAAATGGTCACAGAATAGACAATTATCTATAATTATGTTTAGATAACATTACAGCATTCACAACAAGCAAATGGTGCTGGTGCTATTTTTTTGTCATTTAATGGCAATTCTAATACTAGCCCATTAAAAAGTGTTAAGACTCTATTTTACCCTTTTATCATCATTGCCTCTCCCTTGCAATAATGGGAGGAGTTCAGACTCAATTAGCTTAAAATAGCTGAGGCATAAAGAGATCTCCTATATTTTGAAAAGCACTCATTATAATCTCTTCCATCTCATCTCTTCCAAAAAGGTGTTGATGAGAAAAAGGAGAGGGTACGCTTACAGACTGATATTTGCGAAATAAAGCACGAATGGAAACACACACACACACACACACACACACACACACACACACATTACCGAAGCTTATGTCTGCCCCAGCAAATATTAGCTTTGTTCTGTTTCAGTAATGCCCAGTAAAAGGTGAAGACGGGACAGTTCAGACTTCAGGAGGAGCATGATTAACATTATAATAGTGAGCAGAAAATGCTGAGTCCCTCTGGCTTGTCGAACCTTTGCCCTTTGACCCCTGAAGTAAAAATGTGCACATGTGCAATATGACAAAAATGTCATTCTACTGTGATTAATATGGTGACTGCACTGCCCAAAAATATTGGCCTTGTTCAGATGTAAAAGAAAATGCCATGCATAATGTTGGCAGTGCTCTTGGGTTGCATATTAACATTCCTTAGTGTTCCACTGAGTACTGATAGAGTGACGAACAGCTGCTGCCTCTCGGTGTCATCGGTGTAATTGGATGCCCCCATTCCTGTGCAATCAATATAATCATTGACAAGAAGGTACTGTGGTTTTCTTAAACATCTTAACCTTGTGGAAACAGCAAGGAACTTAACATTTCTCTTCAAACTGGGCTACAACTTTAAAGTATTACTGTTTTTTATTTTTTATTTTATGGTTTTAGACAGCTGTTAAAAGCACACTAAAAAAAGCATGTTTTTTTGGTTTAACTAAAAATGTTCAGTGTTTTATTTCATTGTGTTATATTTTTTGATTTGTTTTAGTTACTGTATAATAAGTAGGCTCCTATATACAATATCCATCCATCCATCCATGTCTGTCTGGTTATCTAGCTAGCTAATAGCAGTTACCAAAACAGAGAATTCCCTAATACTGTCGAAGAATTGGTCTCCTGATTACGTTTTGTAGTGCCCAGTGTTGAACACAACAGAACTAAAAGTAGCCCTATTTATCTCACTGGTATTCATGAAAAAAAAACACCTGAGGCTGGTGGCATTTCCTGATTGAGTTGTCCTTTTTCCTCATTATTTATAAAATCCATTTTCTCAAGTGGTTCACCTGATATTGACATATCCCCTGCATCCATTCTTTTCACCATATTATTTTTTAAAAAACATCGAACTAATACAACTCAGGTTTGAAAGTGGGGGATGTTTATCTCTTGTATTGCCAGTCGCATTCCACACCAAGGTCGACAATATGACTAAATGATTTGGTTAATTTGAATTCAAACAGTGTCAGCTGGAGGTCCACTCCGCACAGTGGGAGGATTGGTAGAGTAATATCAACACAGTTGTGATTACTCCATTGACGCGGTAGGGTGCTCCAATCAGAGCCGAATCACTCTCCTCATTACAGACTACAAGGCCAGATCTCAGTGGGTGGACCAAAGAATCAGCCTTCGTATCTTCCCACTGAAATTAATTGAAATTCATTTGTGGCACCCTGATGCTCCCCATCAACACCAGACTCATTCACATGTGTGCACTCCACCCTGGATTCATTAAGAACAAGCACTCTGCAAGTTTCAAAGCATGTAAAAGCACAGGTTGTATTTAGTGGTGTGGACCTCGGCATTCAGGCCAGATTGTAAGCTGCAGTGCACAGTATCAAATGTATCTTTCCAGGAACGACTCTTGTTGAGGCAAAGCAAAGTAATCTGACCACGTATTGCTCCAGTGGAGTGGTTCCTGAATGTATTTACTCTTGCAAGGACACTATGGGATTTAGGGTCTCGGGTAGCGATAAGTGCAGGCAATGAATACTCCAGCAACAAAAGTGACAACTAGCCTGCTATTATCCACACTGATATACTGCACGGTTGCCATCCTTGTTTTGTGTGACATGCAGTCCTTAAAGTCCAAATGAACAGTTTATCATATTGCATACAACACACACTATTTACAGAACACATGCAAAAGCTTTCCT
The DNA here is from genome assembly GCF_040436345.1 of Pagrus major. Classification (NCBI taxonomy): domain Eukaryota; kingdom Metazoa; phylum Chordata; class Actinopteri; order Spariformes; family Sparidae; genus Pagrus; species Pagrus major. The sequence continues at coordinate 33,265,073 of NC_133218.1, forward strand.
CTCTCCAAAGCAAACCAAAGTACAGCTGAAGCACAAAAAAAACAAAACAATTATCACAAACACATTAACAGCTAATGCATTTACTATTCCCATCACTACCCCTAGAAACTATTCAGACCTCCTATCGCTGAATGCTTAAAAAACAAACTCATGCAGTACTGTGCCACTCGTGTTAAATTTGCTGATCTGTTGCTGTTTATCACAGAATAAAAGGGCCATTTATATGATGCTTGTAGATAGCAATCCAGGAACCTCAAAATTCTCAATATTTATAAATAAATGCACCCTTATGGGCAGATCTTGTTGAACTGATCCAAACACTTCAAAGTAGCACAAAGGTCCACAAACTCCCTAATGCCTGGACCACCCTTGGCTGTGGTGCTTAAGGAAGCAATAAAAAGTACAAACCGAACCTGAATGTCCTTTCAGGACCTTGATATTCATGATCTGTAGGCATGTGATGGGCAACTTCTTGTGTTTAACCAATCTGTGACATTTCTGCCACCCCTCTTCCCTACAAGTCTGTACACTAGAACCCATTATTGGTCGATATTATCGGCTGTTATTGACCTATTACAGTTATTTTGGTATCAGCATATATGTTGCCCGATATGTTGTCGAGGTGTCGATCTGTATGTATACAATATATATTTTGTACTTCTGCCTCACTTCTTGTAGGCCGGTGTTGCTCTTTTTGCAGCCAGCCGACCCCCATCCACAGTTCCACCTGGCTATGTATAAATGATATGCTCCAGCCACTAAGTTAAGCCTCTACTGAAGACAAAAAAGCATTTCTTATTTCAAGCCGGACATTGTTAACAAGACTTACCCCTGTTTCTGTTTCCAGGACTTTCTGTTTGGTCAAACCTTCTTCAGTTCAGCTGTAACACTGAATGATGTGCGTGCTGTACAAAAAGAAGAGTTGAAGAGTTTAACCTTGGGCTCAAACAAAGATGGTGACCAGAAGTGACCTGATAGCTAAGATGTTAGCATCTGCAAAATTATTTTTTACAGGTTCATTTAACTATATCAATCTTTTTTTTTTGTTATACATTTTCATATTTCCATCCTTATCATTGTATTTCGACTTACTTCTGTCACTTTCAAGGCCATGCTTCCGTTTGGTGTCACTTCCGTCTGCCATTTTGTTTTGTTTTTTCAAGTTAGGCTAGCAAAAGCGGCTTGGAAATCTTGACAATTTTTTTTTGAACAGCGGTTTTTGACGGCTCGTGTTGTCAACCACATATTTTTAAAACAAATAATACATTTTACAAAACAGAAGTGGTTCAGTTAATCGAAAGTCAAACGTGTTAAATGTAAAAACACCGATAGGAGGAAAGTACGGATGTCATCTGAACCTGGAGCTTCTTCTTCATGGGAGCGGTTACTTTAATTGGCCAGCAGATGGCAACGTCACAGCCACAGGTCTCAACGGTGCTTTCAAATGCTCCTCGTTAATTCTGTACTCCGATCTAGGCAACGCGATTAAATAAAAGTAAGCAAGTAGATAAATAACACTGAGCGTGCTAAGTATAAAAAAAAGCAATTCCACTGTTTTCCTTAGTGTCGTGTTATCCCTTCAGAAATTTCCGCGCTTTCTGAAAGGCGCGATAATGCCCGAAGTTGAAGTCAACCTAGTGCACAAACCTGCAACATAATCGCGACTGCCATCACAGCATCAAATCATCATAGGTCATTTTCCGACAGGACTTGAACGCAGCACCCACCACAGTTGCCAGTTTGTATAGGTTTGTTCTATATTTGTCAGGACGGAGAGCTGGAAAGTTCCCACTGTGTGTATGCAGTCGTTCAGCAAGGTGAGCAACAGGTAGGTAAGTCAATTGTTGCTTGAAATTAATTGTTTCCCGCTGTTATATTACTCTGAGCTTACTGGAAATATGGATGCATAGTGTTACCGTACAGTGCGCATTCTCATAAATTAACTAACACGTCCAGATTCTTTTAAAAGTCTGTTTCTGTGTCGATTTACTGTGCCTCTGTTCTAATAGATCAGGAGAAAATACGATCCTATCATTCCTCAGGGCATTTTGATCTCATATTGTGTGATGTATTCCAACAGTAGGACTTTAAATATGCATGATACTGAGCATCCTCTTATCATTTTGTCATTTCTAGCTGTCACTGTTATATTTCTGTAATACTCCTAAAGGGACTCATCTGTGCTGTGATAATTATTTCCTCTCAAAATTAATTATACATCCAAAATAGTTAATGTTATCTATATGGCTTATGGTATATTTGTGTGTGTGTGTGTGTGTGTGTGTGTGTGTGTGTGTGTGTGTGTGTGTGTGTGTGTGTGACCATGCAGCTGTGATTCTTTTGTTATCAGATAATTGCAACGCACTGTTGTGTTTTCTCTCTTCAGAACATGCCCGCCAGGAGGAAAACCTTTAAAAGTGCTTCAAGCAGCTTCTGGATGAAGTCCCTCGGGCATCTGGTGGCAATCTCCTCTCTGTGCGGCATAATATCAGGATACTCTGACAGAGAGAGAGTACATGACTTGATGTACAAGTATCCTCTTATTGACGGGTAAAGGATGTTTATTGTCTTGCCTACACGGGAGTTCCACTCATGGAGTAAATTCATTGAATCCAATTTGAATTCCTCTTCTTCCTGTCCGTTTGTCCTCACCCCCTTTCCGTCTGTAAGTCACAATGACCTAGCTCTCCAGCTGAGGATACGTCATAACAATCGCCTGAGCCAAATTGACCTTCACAATGTTTCCAAAGTGGCCACGGACATCACCCGTCTCCAAGCAGGTCATGTTCAGGCACAGGTATTGTAATTGAATCACTCCTGACACTGGTCTGCTTTAAGTCTGTGTGGATTGCTCCAGACAGTAGCCAAGTTAAAGCACGCATTGACTTCACATGAACATCGACATTTTGGACCTTAAGGGGACCGCATTAATAAAAAATCAAACCCAGAATGACAGCCCCCTCAGTAACTTAAATGCCTCTCCTGCTCTCTTGTTTTCCCGTCCCTTTGTCAGATGTTTGCAGTCTATGTGATGTGTGGGGCCCAGGAGAAGGACGCTGTGAGGCTGACGCTGGAACAAATAGATGTAGTCAGACGAATGTGCACCGAGTACCAGGACTTTCAGCTGGTCACATCGGCCCAGGGTATAGTACACGTCAAGATGGGACTGCGGGCAACTTACATACAACCACCACTTTGGAGATAAAGGAGAGATCTTTTTTTATTCAGATGATTACCTTCAATGTTATTAAGTGATTTTTTTTGTTTCTAATATGAATGTAACTCCTCTATAATCCTGTGATTTTATACACTGTACATTTTAAAACAACTTAAAATTATTGCCCTACTGTAATTTTCGAGATAATCGCTTTCCTCGATCTTCTTAAGTAAAGTCACTTTGTCAGATTTTACAGTGTATTCAGTGTCGACCTTCAGACTTTTTTTTTAATTCGCCAGGATTATACCTTATTTTAGCTTCTGCCTGAATGATAACACAACTCTGAAACAGCAGCTATTGGTTTGGCTGGAGGCATTCATTTTGGTTAGTGTGTGTACTCTATGTGTGTCTGTCATTGCAGAACTAAGGAATTCTAAGGACAGGCAAAAGATAGCCTGTCTCATAAGTATTGAGGGGGGCCACTCTATTGACAGCAGCCTGCCGGCACTGCGGATGTTTTACCAGCTTGGGGTCCGCTCCATGGCCCTCACACACACCTGCAACACACCCTGGTAATTAAGGGATTTTTTATTAATTCTGAGTCACAGACCATTTTTATATTGCAGCAAGTCAACATATGTGAATCACTTAAATTTTCCCATACAGATATTTGAATATTAAACTAGGCCTATGTCATGTTACTGTTCAAAATAATCATTTTTTTAAAAACATTTTGTAATGATTCTCCCTTCCATTGTTAATTGGCTCAGGCCTGTGTAGAGCCATGCTTTTACCATAAGCTTTTGGTGCTATTTTGAATATGATTACCTTTGAGAAAAAGGGTTTATTTACCAGGTTGACTGCATAGAAAGGTCAAATGTTTTACATTTTTTTCCTTCCGTGCAACTGAATTAATAGGAATATTTGTACTCTCTCTGAAAGGCCATTTCAGATCCCGTCAATGAAGCATTTTTTGGATGTATTTTATTACGCAAGACTTCTTCAACGCTTTCATGACTCGTGGTTTTGACAGTATTCTTTTTCAATGCAGGGCTGAATCGTCCTCAAAACTTTATAATGTCTATCAAAGACGGAACAACAGTTTGACAACCTTTGGGAAGGTAAGCTTAATCTATTATCAGGTACTGTGCAGGATTGTTTTGGGAAGGTTTTAGAACATAACACTTGTTTTTTTATTAAGATAAAGAATTGTATTTAACAGTTGTTTCAAATTGAAGTTACTGTCACTGTAGTGCATGTTGTGAGTTTATCTGTGTAGTATATACATATTGGCCAACAAACGTGAAAACTGTATTATTACTATGATTTGAGGATTTGTATTAAGTGCAGATACTCACTACATTTTCAAAACAGGATTTTTACTTTACTTTTCATGCATTGTAGGGGAATTATCAATTATTTTTATTTTGCGTCAGTGCACGCCACCTTCCCAACATCGCAAGAGTGATTTCAACCTATCAGTGCATATCACGCACGGCAGAAGTAGCGAGATGAAACAACGTAAAAGACGCGATTTATCTTTTAAGTCATTTTTAAATGACATCGTTTGATTCCATCTTAATTGTAAGCATTTGGTACTTTTCTTTGTTGTTTATGATAATAATTGAAGAAGCCCACAAAGTGAAGACGTCACTTTGGGCTTTGGGGAATTGCAATGAGCCTGATAGTTTTTACCTTTATAGACTAATTTATTAATCCTGAAAATAATCGGCTGATAAAAGGATGATGAAAATATTAAATTTAACTACATTTTTATTTATTTAGCCCATAATCATAATCACATTGCCTCAGTGGGCTTTACAAACTGTACAGTGAACGACATCCTCTGTCTTTAGGCCCTTGATTCGAGTGAGGAAAAACTTTTAACAGGGAAAAAAAGATGGAAGAAACCTCAGGAAGAGCTACAGAGGAGGGATTCCTCTCCCAGGACGGACAGACGTGCAACAGATGTCACATATACAGAACAGAAAAACAAATTGCACTGACAGAATATCTGATACAAATTATATAATATATGTTAAGTGTGCCGAGGAAGTAAAGGAGGGTGGCAAACACATACTTATACAATACCCTAATCAACAGCAATGTTGTCGGACTTCCTTGATTGCTATCAGCACAAGTGTGTTTATATGTGGACTTCCTAACCATTTCCTGTTGTTGACTGAATTATCGTCTGTCCTTCCTATGATATTGAAAATGGCTGCTTGAATTGTTTTTTTCAGGCTGTGGTTGAGGAGATGAACAGACTGGGAATGATAGTGGACCTCTCTCACACTTCTTGGGACACAGCCTTGGCCGTGCTGAACCATTCCAAGGCTCCTGTTATTTTTAGCCACTCATCTTCCTTCTCCATCTGTGACCACAGCCGCAACGTACCTGACAGGCTGCTGCACGAGCTGGTGAGAAAACATTTCACTGAGCGATTAATTGCTCCTTTAATTGCTTGACTGAATGTCTATATTATCACTCCAGTCATTGATTATTACATTATTTAATTGTTTTTCGAGTTTTATTTATACCCTTGACAAAGAGCGTGCAATCTTTTTTCTTTGTTAGCCTTTTGTGTTTCAGCAGGATTAAAAATGTATGAACAGACCCCCCCCATTAAACTACTTAAACACTTCAGCCCATTAACAGTCACTATATGGTAACTGGATCTAAATCCGAAGGGTGTATTTGCTGACTCTTATTGTTTCATATCCTCCATAATTTCCAAGAACATGTTTCTTCCCACACTTTCCTCTCCAGTATCAACCATAAACATAAACATGTATACACAAACATGAAGTGCTTGATAATGACCTACTGGATGAAACCGAAGGTCTACAATAGATCAACTGCACTTAGGATAATTTCGCTGTAGCTGGCTATCATTTGAGTTGGTTTTGTGGTTCAGGAGCGAAAGGAGTCAATAATCATGAATGTTCTTCTTCCAACATAATGTTACCACTTACAATAAATGCATCATTCTTTACTGGATTATTATTACTTTTATTGTGATACAGACTTATAGTAAACTCCTTAATCTTAGTTATTACAAAGTCAGTGGTCAGAATATCAAACCTGAATGTGCTGGCTGACTTGTGAAGTATCAGTATCAATGAGTATGAGTTTTGTGCTCTGGACTTCGTCTCCTCTCTTTCCATCCTTTGTCTGAAAAGCTTTCATTAGTCTGTGACCTTATTTAGCTTCAGTTGTTCACACCGAGTCAACTAACTTCTTTCCCCCACTTGAGACATGAAGTTCTGTTTATCTACGCCGTACTTAGCCTACAATAGAACATCAATCTCCTTCTCTGTTAGTGCTTTTTGTCATTTACTATAATGAGAAATTCAGTTCAATCCCAGGGTACAATAATTCTCATCATAAATTTACATCGCAGATAAAATTACATCTTGTCTTACTGTGTGAATGTGATAATCATAGGTGGTTCGGGGGAGGTTGTTGCTTTAAGTATTTTCCATGCAAACTCAGTGTACTGCACACAATTCTAAACATTTATTTGAGTATAAAATTAGAAACATCCATTGGGCGAGTTACAGTACGCACATTTGGCACATTCAGTATGTGACTGCAGTAGATAAAGACTGAATATCTATAAACTGTGGTAACATGGATATATTTCTCCATGTTTCTCATTACGCCACATGCTGTGAGTTTACTGCAGCAAATGGTTACGGGGTGTTTGAGATAAGACAAGCATACGACTACAGATATTGAATGTAAATGAGAGGAATAAAGGCTACTTGTGTCTGAATTTATGAATACGTAGATTATTGTTAGTTTTTACCGCTTTTCTACATATACCTTCTTGTGTTTTCGTGTGTTGTGTTTCAGAAAAAGAACCGAGGGTTGATCATGGTGAATCTCCACAGCAATTTCATTTCCTGCAGAAATGAAGCTAACATCTCTAATGTTGCTGGTGAGGCTTCCATGTTGAGTCTTTTTTTTTTTCAGTCATGAAGTGAATCTGTAGATTGCATTTCTTATATATCAGTTGATTCATTCTTCCGCCTGGGTTTTACAGACCATTTTGATCACATTAAGAGCGTGATTGGAGCTGAGTCGATAGGAATTGGTGGAGACTTCGAAGGTGCCGTGAAGTAAGAAATAATCACTTGCATACACTCCATACAGATAAATTGAAGCACTAAGTTAAATGGCCATAGTATTTTCAAAAACAAAATCTATTGTACTGTGGTTGCATGCTGCGATTAGACTGAGCGGTGATCATCAGAGACACAACTTACATATAGACACAGAAACCAAAATAAAACAAACCTCATGCTCACACTTGTCTCTGGCAGTTTCATTTTCCAGAAGTTGTTGTTGAACCAGATCAATTTTGTGCTTTTGTTTGCCTGTCACGATATCAGCAATTTGGCTGTCTCAGTTGTCAACAGGCTGAAAAATGGCAAAAATCAATAACTTTGTACCTCTAGCAGGCATAAAGAGAGGGCTGCTGCAGTAGATTTGCTGTAGAATGGTGGATGATTGAATTTCTTTGTTGCGAACACCATCAAGTCCAAAAAGTAATGTCACAAAACAAATGCTGTATTAGTATGTATTGATTAACACAAAAACTGTGTGAGTGCTTTCATTATTTTTGAAAATAAAATGTGTTTTTCTTTGACAGTTTTCCTCGGGGGTTAGAGGATGTGTCGAAGTATCCCGCCCTAATCCAGGAACTCCTGCAAAGGAACTGGACTGAGTATGAGTTGGCCGATGTCCTACGAAGGAACTTCCTGCGAGTGTTCGAGGAGGTGGAGAGGGTGAGAAAAATGATTTATGTAATTTAGTAATTTGACCCTAAAGATGGAGACATTACATTCTTTCTTTAACCTGAAAAAGTTATATAGGTAGTGCATCTTCTTCTTGCTGTCTTTCTGAGAAAATCTAAATCTAATGTTATTTCATATCTGTATTTAATTGTTTTGTTTCCATGTTAAAATATAAAAAAAAGATGTGTAATTAAGAAAAAATCAAGCAATCCTCAAGTAATATTTTGAGAGGTTTAACTTATTAAGATGGCTTGATATATTTAATGTCATTGTAAGATATGTGTAAACCTATTTTTAGAATTATATATGCTCTCATGTCACAAGATAAGATAGATATTTAAAAGTTCAGTTTCACTCATAACTCCGTTCTGATCAAAATTGTAGTTACTGCACTTTGGCTTCATAGCGCAGTTTAATTGAGGATAAAAGCTGAATATTTGGTATATGAAGTCCACATTAAGTACTGTTTCATTAGGATGTATCAAATATTTAATTTTATTTTGCATAGGCATTTTCTTGCCTGACACATTCCTGAGACAGTCATCTCAACTCTTTTGTCCTAAAAATCAGATTTCTCAGTAGTTGAAAAGACGTAGAAAAGTTGACAGTTGACATATATTACAAAATATCAAATGTTTTCTTCACACTGCGCATTTGAAAATATTCCCCACTTAAACCACAGCACAGATGAGTTCAAAAGTCAAAGTCGAAATTTGATATATGTGTATCGCCTCCCTCTCCTGTCTCACTGTATTTCCCACAGGTCCGTGATCAGCTGAGTGCTAACCGGCCCAGTGAGGTCCAGATCCCTCTAGAGAAAGTGCAGAACTCCTGCAGGCTGGTCCTCAGACCTCCTAACCCTAAAGGGCTGCCGTCTTCCTCCCAAGCCCTTCATGGACCAAAAGGTCTGCTAATCCTGGCCACAGTCCTGCTGCTCTCCAGCTCGATTATGATTGAATGAATATTTAGAAACTCAGACCTGCTGCAGCTTCTTTTTTTTCCCTAGTGCATTAAGTTTTAATGTAAATAAGAATGATTATGATTGCTGGAGCCATTTGTGGGTCATCCCAGCCCCTCTTCAGGTCAGTAAAGATAAGAGAAGATTAATCACTTCGTCACCACCAATACAAACAATTATTGAATGTATGACTCCATTTGGGGGAAAGGTGTATTTTTCGTTTTTGTTTGCAAAGGTCTTTTATATATATTAATTGTTGACCAGTGAGCAGTAAGTGAGGTCACTAGGCCAGGGAACGCTATAATTAACAGTGCAATTTAATGTACAATGTTACATTCTAATAGTAATAATAATATCACACTTACTAATTATTGCTATACTATTCCTCAAAGGTGTTTTATGAAGCGCTTCAACAAAGTAGTCCAGGGTGAGCAATTTATAAACAGATGTTATTTTTATTTTTTCTTACAGCATAATAAGAAATCATGGAAGCTTACAAAAAAATAGTGTGTAATTTTGTGTTAACTGTTCTGCCCTTTGGCCAAACAGACGACTGCCTTTGTTTTCCTCATTAAATATTTACACATGAAAATGACTGAAACAGAATCTTTAACCCAGAGCAGCGGTTAGTCAAAGCAACAGTGTGAAAACCTGCCTTGTTAATATTTAGATTCAGTACTGTACGCCAGCAAAGGTGATAGGAATTTGCTTTGGTGAGCTCACTTTGATTTCTTTATTAACTTCGTCACCATGTGCATAAATCTCACAATGTAACAGCTCTTGAAAGTTAATACTCGTCATAACTTCATTAAAAATACTGTGAATATAAAGTTTCCATATAAAGAGTGTATTTGCCAGAATTGTAGTGAGCAAAAAAAAAACCTACATCTGGATTGCTGGAAAAAAGGAAAAAATGTTTCTATCAAAATTAAAGGTGAAGCAATGACCAGCACTTTTCTTAGCGTTGTGTTATTAGTTGTTTTAATAACTGCACACCTTGTCATGGTTTATCCCTTATAAAACACAGTTGGTTTGCACAGACTGTTTAATTTACATAAACATAAGGAGGTCTGGAATCTAATCATGTTCAGCTTTTTAGAAAAAGACCTAAAAGCAACAAAGCAGGGTCTGAAAGTCATAGCTGTAATCCTTAAGATTTAAGTTAAGTAGTAAAAGTGTGTTCTCCTTGAGCAGTTGCTTTGTCAGAAATACAAAGGGTGGAAAACTTTGATATAGAAAAGGATTTTCAGAATGTAAATACATTGAATGGCTATTGCAGAAGCAAAATGAAAACTATAAATACTAGAATCATAGTATGAAAATCTTACAACCCGTTCACCCCTGGTATTAAAAATGCCAAAATCTATATCTGGGCATTTTATCTGGATAAGGAAAAATGCATGTTAATGCAAAGTGTAAATGCGCCGTGAACGGAATGTGATTGGATCGGGAGGTGTTCTGGCAGGCATTGTGTTCGGATCTTAGGTTGGTACAAACACAATCAGTACAATGTGCTGGCATCTGTATACATCATTACACTAATACAGATATTTGTTTTTTTAGCTAAATTAAATGTAGGTCGTTGATCAAATTAAAAAAATGAGCAAGCCCGTACGATGAAAGAAACACGGCTTTAGTTACTGATTAAATGTCTACTCTGCACCATGAATGTGTCAAAAGTTGCGTTAATTAACAGAACTGTGTTAAAAAATGAAAGCGATGCAGGTGGAAAATGAATGCAGCTGATCTGCTGTTAACAAAGCATATATTTTATCTAGTCATAAAATAGCCCACATGGCGGTTTCTGCAACAAACCAGGACAAGTTGACTCAGTATTTTTACACAAAGAATGGAATAACTTAATGTAATATATATGCCAAATTCACAAGAGGGGATAAATAAGAAGAATTTGTTGTACACATAGTTTCACAAAGTTTATAAAGTTTCTCCTGACTCAACAAGCCATGATTTGTCAAGGGAGTCTGGGGCTGATTCGCAGACGCCCCTAATTCCTCACGGAGGACAGAGATCCGATCCCAATGTGGATAACAAGAACGCAATAAAAATACCAGGTTTTATATGCAAAGGCAAGATCAGATCGTTTTTTCTTCCAGAAAACGTATCCAGATACGGATCACTTTTTAATACCAGGTGTAAATGGGGTGTCAAAGATAAAGATTAAGGATTCTTCCTGTAAATTAAACCCCTTTTTATGTGCAGATAAGCTTCTCGGGTTTGCAGCAAAAAAACAAATGCAACAGTTCAAAAGTCATTCACATACAGTTTTTTTTCTTCTCTCAACAACAACAACACAAAATCTGTCCATAAATTATAACTCTCTCTAAAAACTTGCTCTATGATATCTGGCAATCCACGTGTACAATTTTGGATTCGGTGCCACCTACTGTGTACAGCACAACCAACGTCAAACACTGTGTCGATTATCCACAATAACATTTTCTTTACCTCAGTGGGGAAACGTTGTAAAAAATAAATAAATAAATAGAGATGTGCTTCCAAAATAAAGAGCTGCAAAGAGAATACAAATCTGGCATTCTATTAAAACAGTCCATGTACTCAGGATAGTCTGCCAAATTGTCAGAAATGAAGAGGTATTTGCGACCTATAAATAAGAAAATTTGTGTGTAAAGTTTGTGTTTGACAGCCTCACACAGAAGCACTGATTTCTGAAGGAGAAAAAGTAACAGCTTACATTTGTTAAGAACGGCAGAGCTGTGAACATACAGGTGGATATGTACACTAATATGTCCCGATATTCTACAAGAATAGAATAAACCACTTTTGTACTCAAAAGTCCATACTTCACAATAAAAAGTGTCTAATTCATACATCTACCCAGAACTGTCTGGCTGCAGAGCCGGAGTTGCCGTGTGTTCAGAGGTGGAATGTTTTGCGTTGAGTCAGATGCTCCTGTGTGGCAGCTAATAACAGGTCATGAGTAGATGGTGATAACCTCCCGACCTCCTCCCCGGACCAGCAGCACTCTTTCCAAGCCCTCAGTCAACACCTCCAGAAACTCCATGTCTGAAGTACAAGTTAAAGAAGTAAAACCAACTCAATTTTGTGCATGTAATGTAGCTCAAAATCTTTAAAAGTTATGTAACACCCCTTTTGTTTTGATTATATTGGCAAAGGATACAGTTCTCATCACCGTCCGTGTTTCGAGGCGGCCCCGGCATGTTGAGCAGCACTAATCGAGCGTCATGCGATCGGTTGACTATAACCTCGTTCAGCTTCACAGCCGTGTGCATTCGCCTCACATTGGACTGATCCCTGGAGTGCAGCAAGGGGGGAGAGACGCAATGTGAAATTGATTTGTGCTAATAAGAAACTTTATTGGACTTTCTCAAAGCAAGCTCTCACTGTGTCGAACACACACAAACAGAATGGGAAAATAAGGTGAAAGGTTTTACTGGTGTAATGAGAAGTGAAAAGAAGAAACCGAACTCACGGTTTGAGGCTCATGAGCTCTCTGAAGTTCTCGGGTGCATTGTTCCTGTTCCTCCTCTCAGCCTCACACCTCTCTCTTGTCCACGTCATCTGAACCTTCTCTGGAGGAGCCTCCACCACCTCCTCCTCCTCATCTGAGTATAGACTTCCCATACGCACCAAAGAGTGTCTGTCCTTCACCAGCTGGGCCTGCGAGTGCCAGGGGATTATTATCAGGCTCTATTTGTGTACACGCAGGTATGTTACAAACCCTGTTACAAATAGCAATTAACTAGTCGTGAAGATTTGACACATAAAAAACAGGAAAACACAGCAATAATCAGAAATAAACATACCTCTCTTTGTCTTTCTGCACTGGACAGCCTCATTTGCCTCAACATCTGGGACCTCTGCTCCATCATTAACGTTCGCTCGTAGGTGTACGCTGAGATGTCACTGTCATGCTACAAAGTACAGACATCATTTTAGCGGTGAATCCAAAAGAGACATGCTTAAATCAGCTTTGCAATCAGCTTCTTTCACTGTAACTTTACATTTGAAACAAACATCTTTATGGCATCTTGAGTAAAACAATAAACATTTGGTGTACCACAATGGGCATCTGGTTTCAGTTTCAGTTACTTTCATGCCGAGCTGTTTCTAGCCATAAAAAGCCTTATTTTTTATTACTTGTTTTTAAAGAGCGATTCTTACCATCTCCACCACCTCCACCTCAGCCTCTATTCTCAGCTGGTAAAGGAACGTGGCCAGATCTTTCTTCATCTGGATGCTGTTGTCGTCCATCTGGGCCACAGTGAAGATTCGCATCTTGCATTTCCTCCAAACCTAAAATGCCAAAAAAAAAACAAAAGAACATGTAGTGCCACAAGCTAAAAGTTGAAAAGAGCAACACTCTTCAAAGGAGAAAGACCCAAACATAAAACTAATACTAACAAAGACTATTCAAAGAGAGCATACGAGTTTGGAATGACTGCAGTTCAAAGTCTGTTTTGTTTTTCTTGTCAACAAAGTTAATTTTGAACACACGTATTAGAATTTACTTCGTCTGCTGAACATTCTCAATGCGTCCATTTTACAGAGAGTAAAACCACATAATTTTTACAAATTTTAAAGTAGCTTGTTAGGAAAAAAAAACCCTCAAACATATGTGTCATCTCACTTTATGCTGTTTGAGTAGGAAAGGCAGCAGCATTAGCATCCCTCCATCATGGACGATCCACCACACGTCAATGTTGCCATCTGTGAAGCGTTCATGGTTGCTCGGGTAGAAGGACACATTTTTGGGCACCATCAGGGCCAGGTGGGCAGCTGTGGTGCAGCGGACTGTGTCTGAGTAGAGGTGAAAACATGGGGGCATGGATATTAACTGTGCTGTATAAATTAATACTTATACGGATTATTCACATGAGCTTTTTCGGGCCCACAGCTGCTAAAACTACACGTTCATTATAGCTGTTTGTTTAGTGCATGAGGATTCAAGTGTGAAAACTACATACTTTTGCCTGTAGATGGTATCAAATCAGAGCTGATTTTGGGCGGCAGCCTTTAATAGGCTCATCTTATACAAACAGTAATTCAGTGAGACTCTTACTGATAAAAGTCTTCCAGGCACGAGGGTCCTCGCTCTGTCTCCAGCCATACGGCCAGCCCATCACCACGGTGTTGTGCTTCATGCCCCCCAGACCACAGGACTGGATCAGATGGACAACGCCATCCCGCACTTTAGATGCCACCACGACCTGGCAGAAACCCTTTACCCGCTCGATCTCCATCATATTCTTAATGGCCTGGCGGACAAAATGTGGGCGAACAGAACTTAAGAGCACATAAACCAAATGGAAACAATCATAAACCAGAGATAATTAATGCTTAAAGGGAAATTATCTAAAAAGCTTAAATGTCTGATAATTGTACATGCCTTACATTTATTTCTACAGTTATTGTCACATAAACATGAGCAAACGTTGCTTCATTTATTGAGTTCTTTACCAAACACATCACATTATGAAAAATGTCCCTGCATCAGTCCCTTATTTTATATGAAATGGCTCATTGGCGCCAGATTGTAGAGACAACAACAATCTGTTTCCAGCCATGCCCTTTGATTAAAGTGGCAAATGATTAAAAAAAAAAGTTAACAGTTGCTGAAGATTGCTAAAAAAATTCAACTTGATGCATGTGTACGCTTCATTGTGCTTTTCAATTTACAAAAGGTGTTCATTTGTAACAATTAGCTGCAACACAGTACGATAGAGAATTCTATAAAGCACGCTCAGCACACATCCCTTTGCAGTATTCACCTGTTCGGCTGCCTGCATCTCCCCATAGCTGTCCAGGAAGTTGCCCTGGATGACAGAGCCCACGATGGTCAGACCCTTTCCTGCCTTCAGCTGTGAGGCAAAGGTGAGCAGGCGAGGATATTTGACATGGAGGTCCTCGTCCAGCTTCAACAACACCAGCAGCTGAGGTCTGTAGAGCACACAGTCAAAGACAGTCAATAGTCGAGGTGTGTCTTTGAAAGTATTATTTTCATTAGATGCAGTTGTGTAGAAAATATCTATGAAAAAGGATTAACTTAACAGTCGGTGTCATTGGATGAAGGATGATAGATTTTATTAACTTGATTCTGATAAAATTGGTACCAAAAGTTCATTCAGTACCAAAGTCCAGATGAGCAGGATCAATGGTTGTAATGTGAAAGTTGCTTAGACATTAAGGTTACATACAACTGTTGCTTCTATATACATTTAAATCACAGAGAAACGTCTTAACTGATGAGATAAAGTCAAAGACCTGCTGCTGAGACATTGTATACATCGAAAATAGCTCTCCCTTGTCTTCTCCACGAAATTTATTCCAGTTTTGACCTAGATGTGAAGACATATTTTGACCTCCAGACAACAAGTGCTTACTGGCCTGCCTTGTTTCCATTTTACTGATCTATTGCCTCCATTCATTCATCATTCCACTATCTAACCTATCAACATAAGCTATTTTGTCACTGTCGTTGTATGTTGAGTAAATGCCAAAAGAGGAAGTGCACCAGAGTTATTAACACTGTTCTAGCGAAAGATGACACACCTACTGACTGGAACAACATGATAGCAAGTATGTTTCAGAAACAAAACCCTCTTAGTCATACCACAACTTCCCATAACTGTGCATACATACACGCAGATTTACGCATTAATAACCACCTAAGACTCTCATATTGCATATCTTGTGTGGCATTGTCATTGAAGTGGAGGATCATTTTTGCAGGAGATAGAGAATTTATTTAATTTGATCATCTGGAAGACGTATCGTATCTCGGTTGCCTATACAAGCCTGTGGATGATTTGTTTAATGCTGCTGGACTGTGGATTTCTTTGTGAAAAATGTGTCTTTATGTATGTTCTTGAGTGCCTCCAGAGCAAAAGTAGCTAACGTTAGCTTAGAAATGCTTAATCTGCTAACATAAATTGACGAGCAGCTTCGAGCACAACACAGAAGTTCCACAGAGCCCCTTTAAAATGATTAAATATTCACTTAAAAATATCACTTCATATCAGATATCACAATGATAGCAATGTGAAATATTTGTTAATGATCAGAGGGTGACAGTGAGGGATGATTGATGCTGCTTCATTTTAAGAACATGCATGTTTCAGAGCATTTCCTCTGGGTGTAGCTTTACCTCCAGTTCTTGGTGTGCGGGGGTCCAACCTCCAGCCGTAACAGGGCGTATCGAGCGCCGCTAAGGGACAGTCCTCTTATTCCGTCTCCCCACTCCTTCTCAGCTCTGTTGTGTGATCGGAAGAGACGAGACACAAACATAAGGAACGGCAGACAATTTAGGTAACTGGCTCTCCCCCAGTGTCCTTTTACAGATACGCAGAGGTCAGACAGAAACAGAGACAAAACCATCATCACCCCATGCCATGCAAATGCTAATCAGACTCCAGACATACCCTTGGTACTCAATGTACTTGTAGATCATCCCAGCGATGCCCATGGCCACAATAGCATAGTACCAGGAGGAGATGAACATTAGAGCCAGACACATACTCATGCCAAGGAAGGACAGAGCCCTGTGGGTGCAACACATTAAAGGCTGAAGTTATGTTTTTGCATACCAAGTTGACGACAACTGGAGCATAAATATTACAGTCTGGGTCTTGTAACAGAAAAGCCAATGGTTTGAATGCCTGAGACAAGCCTGGACAATTGGACAGGGACGAATGAAGTGTGCTCCCACTCCTTGTAAAAAAGTATGGTGGAGATACACCTGTACTCACCAGTGGTAATATTTAAACCTTGGCCTCCAGTTGGGTGTGCGTAAAAGAGTCTGAACTGCACAGGCTAAGTTTACAAAGAGGTAGCACATCAAGAAGAACCTGTTAAATGAAGACAAAGATCATTTTCAATACATTTGACTTGGATAGTGTCATAACATCAGGGATGTAGTTGGCCTTAACCAAACAGGGAAATTAAGACATTCATATGTGCTGTATATACTTGACATCTATCATATTCTTGGCCTGTGTGCTTACATAGAAAGGATAGGAGCCACCATATCCAGTGAGGCAATAAGGATGCCCAGCTCAGCTATGAGACCAGTCAGTAGTAGTGCCCATGTAGGCTCTCCATTGGTCTTTCCATGACCAAACACCTGAAACAAAACATGCAAAAAAAAGTGCACATGCGGTTCAATGCAAATCACTTCCTCTTTGGTACTGTATCATAGTCAAATATGCTTGCACGTCAGATATCACCAATGCAAACATTTCCAAAGAAATGCATTGAATGTTGTCATATGTTATTGGCCTAGCCAGAAGCAGACTATGAGGTAACTTAAGTCTCTGACTGTATGACGTCAAGTCTGGAGGAGCCGTCTCTGTGTTATTGTGAAATGGTGTTGCTATTCAGAGAACCTGAGGTGGTTGCACAATGTATTATCAGCAGCATGTCCCACCCTGAGGAAAGGAATAATGTTGTCCTTGGCAATAGCCTGCAGAAGTCTGGGAGCCCCGGTTAGGGACTGCAGGCCCGCCCCAACTGTAGAGAAGAAGGAGCCGATAACAATGACCCACGGAGACGGCCAGGAGAGCGTCCCCACCACCAAGTTTTTTCTAACAGCGTCCCCAAACCTGCAAGCAAATTAAGTTATCTTATTTCCATTCTTAGATTTTACTTTGCAGTGAGATGATATTAGCACACGAATGAACTTACTTGTCTCTAAGGACTACTCCCTCAATGCAAGCGCCAAACAGGACAACAGAACTAAAATCTGAATACAAGAGGTCAAGGAGCTCACGGTGACACAAAGCTGTAAAGTTTATCACGTCTGCCTTCCTATCTTGTTCCAAGGAGCATGATTGTTAGTTTTATTGTGTGTAGTCACCAAATTAAGGATACAAACAAGTGAAGTGGTAGTGATAGCTAAGATAGTTCCCACAGGTATGGACTTTTGAGCATCACGGAGATCACCAGATCTGTTGGAGCCTGCCATGATACCTAGAAGGAAAAATAGATAGTAGATTAAAAACAAAGGACATGTAAAAACTGTTTAACCCTGCCCCCTAGTGGCTGGATTAGAGAGAGGTTTAAAGCTTTTCTGTTGTGGTGCTAGTCTAAGCAGTTTTGGATATAATTTGCTAAATGTTTGAAGAATTAATGTAAAAAAAACAACAACATTTTTACAGTTTACAGTCTTTAGTTTTTTGCCACAGCA
Source organism: Pagrus major (assembly GCF_040436345.1). Lineage (NCBI taxonomy): Eukaryota > Metazoa > Chordata > Actinopteri > Spariformes > Sparidae > Pagrus > Pagrus major. The sequence goes on from NC_133218.1 coordinate 33,283,174, forward strand.
GCACATCTTTAGGCTTATGATACTGTCATACCTGTGGCCGACGGGAAGAAGATCCCCACCAGGAGTGTGAATGATGTGGCGATGTCTGCGGACACGTACATGCCAAAGTTCTCCATGGCACTGTGGGCATCCACTGACTGTAGCCCCGGTTTCTCTAAGATCTCCCCTTTCTGCTGGTAGGCGCCCCACATGTTATCTAACAACAATCAACAGACATTTTAATCACTGGCAACAAAATAATGTGATTATTGATTTGTAAAATTCTTGAAAATGAAGGCATCATATCCAAAACACAAACTGAACTTGAATGGGTACATTTAAGGGTATCCATAAAAAATTCACCTCTAATAATCCCACTGCTCAGTCCAGGGATGCCCTGTATTTCTGTCACATTGTTCTGCATGAAGTAGTCATCACACTGAGTGCTGCTCATGTTCCCTGGCAGACAGAACCTGTCCCACAGCTGGCTGGGCCCTGTGATGTTTCCTGTTACCACAGTCTTAGAGCACACGTCAAAGCGATCTCTCACCAAAGTCCTGTTTCCCAGCATGCAGATCCTTCAGCAAGAACAGGGACAGAAATAAAATGAGTACACTGATAGTTGTATTTCCACTACAGCAACTATCCTCATCGCTGTCCTTAACAGTTAATTCAGTTTAATTTCCATACGTTGGATGAACTGGCTTCAGGAGAAAATGTCTATTTGACTGAAAAATCACACTGCAAGTAACTGGTGCCAGATGGGAAACAGATTCATAACAAACAAAAAAACTAAATAATATTGGAGAAACATGTGGAATCATCATTCCTCTCACCCCATAATTCTATATTAAGGCCCCCATAATGCCCACTACTTCCTTTTAAGGCACATGTTTATTGTGGGAACCTTTCTCTGCAGACTTACGGGAATTCTGGCGGATGAGTCATGGATTTGAGTGCCCCGGCATAGATGGAGACAATTGAGATAATGACGCAGGCGAGGAAAAGAGAGGCCAGCTTGTTGACATATTTCACTCCTACAAAAACCACCACAGCCATCAGGCTGAGGCAGATAGTGCCGTAAACTCGCATATTGTTCAGCATGGCACTGTCGCTCCCATGGGGGTCCGTGGCGTGAAATATGGCCGCCTGGGGGACCAGATATTTCTGAGAAGAAAAAAAAACATTATTTATATATATATACATAAATAGAATGCATGTAATGGGATACAGAAGAATGTTTAGGGATCATATCTTTGCATACAAATGTGAGGTTAACATAATAATATTTTTGCAAACTGACCAAGAAGATTTCGATGGCCCCCAGTATGTACATGGCAGAAGCAAAGGTGGTGCCCAAGTAGAAGCACAGCCCCACAGCTCCACCAAACTCAGGGCCAAGGGAGCGTGAGATCATGAAGTATGCCCCTCCAGCTGCAATAGTAGAACAAACTGTTAGACACACTAAAAGCTGCTGGAAAGCACATCATATTTACTACGTGCTGTGAACACAATAGTACATTTCTGCTGCCCCCAAGTGGAAGAACAGAAAATTTAACTTCTTAATCTATTCAGAACTGCTTTCTCCTTTTTTTTAAACTACTTTACACAATAGAACAACAACCTAAAGTATTTAAGCATCATAACGTAACTTTTGTACCTTAAAATAACAGCTCAAAATCATTTTAATGGGTACAATATATTGTAATAGGGGTGGCTGGTGTCTCTGACTCAGCCACTCCGCCCCCCTATCACTAGTTTCTGCACTATGTAACTTCAGTGAGAGGGTAGGATCACAGCGTTACATTCAACACATAACACTGTTATGACATAGTGAGTTTTGTTTGTAGGTCGCAACTACATTACGTCTGACAAATTGTTACAGACCTGGGATTTGTGTTTACGACAGTGGTGTTGCACTCAGAAACTGTGGGGGGCGCCGAATCACACAAAATGCCAGTTTTTACATAATGTTTCTTTAAGATACTGCATGTGTACACATACCAGGAATTTGACTTTTTACATTGCTCTCAGTGTTTCTTACACATAAATAGACATACAGGGCTTACTTGAATGTATGTCTGCTGCTAGTATGACGTTATGTATGCCTCATTTTATTGTATTGCTGACTAGGAATTAATATTATTTTAACTATTATTTAGTTATCTTTTTTCATTTAGAATTTGTGATTTTTACATTTTTGGGGAGTCTTCATATTTCTGTTGACTTCTTGTATTGTTTGTGTTGGTATTGTACTGTTTCTTTTGGAAATGTCAATAAACAGGTCATCATAAAAAAAAAGAAGGTACAAGTGTATACAGTACCAACACTTTGAATACACTTGTCAGAAGATTAAAATTATTACCTGGAACAACACCATTAGTAGCAATGGCACTCATTGATATGGCTGTGAGCATCGTCTGCAGAGGAAAAGGGGAAAACATGATTAATACAATAAAGGACCAACATGCAGACATCATGGCAAATTGTGGGTGTTAAAATCGAGCACAGCTTCCACCTAATACAGCATACTCCGAAACATTTAGCATATGTAGGCTGAAATTTAATAAAACCCCAGTATTTGATATGTAAGAATTTGGTAATGGGCGCATACTGAGTAGAAAACACAAGTCGAAGTGACATTTCTTTGGCGAAATAATTGCTGATGTTCATGCAACCATGTGGATTCGATTGACTGGTTTGGCAATAAAAGCTGGCCCACATTGTTGGTGGAATCAACCCAGTGTAACAGTGGGTGTATGTACTGTACAGTATGTGTGTGTGCGTGTGTGCGTGTACTGACACACGAGCAGCACATGAGGACAATCAGGAGGGACTGCATGATGCCAGCCATCCCAACAATCCACGTCAGTCGGAGGAAAAGAATGACACCGAAGATGTTCTGGAGACACGGCAGGTAGACTCCCATCAGAGTGCCCATGTTGGGAGACTGACAGAGAGAAAGAGGGAGAGAAGGAGGGGGAGGCGAGGAGAGAGAGGGGAGAATATTGACCATGACATTTCAGGAAACAAGTGTATTGATCATTAGCATTGATTGATGTACTTTTTAAAGGTCATTCAATCATGTTATCAGCTCTTTCCATGTATACCAGGTCTTGCACAGCCACAGACTGACTGCAGAGCGTGCAAAGGCATAAGCAATCAATCAGCAAGTCTTAATACTAACCTAGAATTTGGATAGCAAGGCAGGGAGAGAGCCAAGAGTGGAGGATAAAGTTTCTAAACCTCAAATGACTTGATTGCACACATGATAAAAACAGTGAGACATAACGTTCCTGACCTTGGGGGTCTTCCTACGTGAGGCCTGAGCGCTCTCCTCTTCCTCATGCTCCTTGGCGCCCTGGGTGATGTTGGTGTAGCTGACCAAGCGGCTGAGCAGGGAGGAAACCTTTGGCCGGATGTCCAGCTCTTCCTGGAGGGGAGGAAGGGGGAAGAGGTTAAACAACCTAATTTGGTTTAAGAGTTATGCTCTGGTAGAAATATTGGGAAGTAAAAACAACAGACCTCAAACAAAGCCAGATTCCTGTCATAGAAGTCATTCTTCTTGCCCGCAGCATCGGCACTGCTGAGAAATGGACTGTCTTCTTTATGATTCCCATGTCCTATTAGAAACAATAAAAAACAAAGACAATTTGAGCTACAGGCCCAAACAGATACATATTTTCCTGCCAAAAAAAACAAAACAGGCAAACATCATTTTGAAGGAAATGTCGGCGGCTTCCAGGTAACACAAATATTGTAACTGCAACATCAGGTTCATGTTTTTCGCTGATATGACAGAGGCATGATTTCTATGAAGTTTTGTGCAACCTGCAATGAAATCAGCATCGCCCTCTCTTAAGAAGATGCTTATTCACTGGAACAGACATACAGTATAAAGTATCCAGCAGTGTTTGGGTTGATTCAGAGCCTTCTTTCATGTAACAAGAAACACAAATCTAGGTGAAAGCAGAATTAAAAGAATTAAGAATTAAAGATGTGTTTTTGTTTACATTAGTTATATTATTATGAACAACTGTGGGTGTACAGTTATGTGACTGAAAGAGTCACAAGTGCAGGCGCACGTCACTGTGATTCTGTCGCATGTGGTAAAAGAGTGTCATGGATGGCATTAAAGGTGCAGTATGTAGTTTTAGCCACCTTTCAAGCTTCATACAGTGTCCTGGAGACCTTATTTCCCTCTGAGGACAGCTTGTTTATTAAGTTGTGAAAAGATATTTGTCAAATAAATATTTCAGATTTTGTATTAATGCCTTATTAACATTATAAATATATATTATAAGTAAAGGTATGACCTTTAAGTTATGTAAGGTGTCAGTGGAGATTAACAGACATATACAGCAATTTGCATTCAAAACAGAGTAAGATGACCTATTTGAAACAAACTATTCATAACAATTTCTAGCTTTGGAATAAGAACAAAACATGCCATGTGGTTAAATTAAAAAATCTCATATAGATTGAAACGTGGCAATACTGAGATAAAATCTCCATGAGGAAACAATAAAACAGCCCAGCACCATTGCCTGTACAGTAATTAACGAAAACATTAACGAAAAGTATACCAGTAAATACAATTCTCTACTCCGGTCACAGCCTTTCCATGGAAATCCTTTTCAATATTCAGTCAGACAGCTTTTAAATGTCACTTTTAATTACAACTCAAGCATCTTCATAATCCCAATGTAGCAGTAAACTTTTGAAACCCAGTTCATGCATGGAAGCAGCAGCGAAAAGGCCAAAAGCAGCACAGACTGGCACAGCAAAGTCCAGGTGATAAACAAGCATATAATTCGATTTTACTCTCATTAACTTCTGCTTTTGAAGAAAAGAATCGAGCAGAGATGAACTCAGTGCCCGGGGGCAATTATTGCACGCAAAGTAGCACTGCAAACCTTATCACACACATTCACACTCAAAGACATGCACATACCTCATTACCTGGAAGTTACCTAACCTTGGGTTATTAGAGCATGTAAACTTTGACAACAGCATCTCTGAAGCCAAATTAATCCTGCGACAAAAAGTCTGCCAACTCACCAAGTGGGCATGAAATAGAAAAATATTCTCAACTACATAAAAATAGACCAGCTTTGTTTGCAAGTGAGTTGGTTGAGCTTCAACAGTGGTCTTCACTCACCTGTGCTCTGTGTCCCACTGCTGCTAGTATCACTGTGGGTAAGCATAGTTATGCGCTGTGTGCAGACTGCAACACACGACTCTGTGCTCTAGCTTGGGGAATTGTCGATTTCTATCCGGGACACCCGGTCACCCAGGGTGAATACTCATTCAGGGGCCTGATCTAACACATGGTGCACAGTGAGGGGGGTGGGAGGTGGGGAGTGGAGGACACAGTGGTAACTCACTGACTCACACACAAACACACACACACACACACGTTTGCTCATGGGGATAAAAGAGCCTTGGGTTGAGGGTTTCTCAATTTACTTTCAGTCTGGATAAATCTGGATGTATTATCAATTATAAATTGTCTTCCAAGCCATCATTCCAAGAATACAACAATAAGCAAAACCATCACAACAACTTGTAAAATGTCAAAAGGATGCAAAAATCAGAGGAAATAAAAGCATCAAGGTCAAATTCCTTTTGGCGTGTCATTCCAAACCCTTCACGGCTGGATTGCAGCGATGCCTGGGAAGAGATAAGAGTAAAAACAATGCCAACACTGTCCTCTAGTGTCATCTCACTGTCATTGGCATGAAATAAAAAAAATCTGTGTTTAAAGCTGCAATGAAGGGAGAATACTGCAGATGAGATAGAGGCACAACTCAACTTAAAGAGACATCCAGCATTTTGGGAGCCATGCAGATGGATGTTGCTCCATAATTAGCCATGAAATAAAGTATAGTCAGATGTTTCCTGTTACTCAGCCTGTGCTGCTCCAAATACTCTGTTCCACATGACTATCCTAATGCTAAAACCTAAAATAGCTCAGCCACAGACCAGCACAATAAAAGTCACTCGAACAATTGAGTTGAGGAGACTGTGGGGGTCTCCTGTTAATAACCTGACATTAAATGTCTAATTAAAAAGATTAAAGATTAACCAGCTTGTTATGAAGGCACCCGGGAGTCATGCAGCGCACACAGAACAGCACAGAGGCTTTACAGCAACGTGTACCAACACGTCACCTGTGCCCCCACCTGAACAGCTCACAACCTCTGCCAGAAGATCAAAGATTGTCTGTGTTGGAGGACTGGGAGGGTGCATCCAGGTAGAGAAGTTGAACATGACTTACTTTCTACTGACTAACTATCCCAAGACAAGTATTTAAAATATTGTATCTTCTAACTCTTGCGAGGACTTTTTGTGTTGAGCTTTCTCAGCAAAGAGTATAAAATGTTAGTGTTGTGGCGCACTGGATGTTGTGCTTACAAGACAATTATTTAAAAAGCACACACCCTGTTAACAAGCCTTTTAGGAAGATTATAAGCACAATTTGAGCTATTGTATTTATAATTGCCATAATGGTCAGGAGCCCTTATGTTCACGCCACCAAGACAATAGATAAGTGTCAACACCCTTTCAATTGAAGCTCCAGTCTGACAAGAAAAGTCCAAAGCAAGTGTTTTGACGGACTACTGATGTGTCAGGGCTGTCTGGGTATAATCTGCTGTGTATTAACACCTAGATTGATTCGTAGAGACGATGCTACGTGGTCAAGTCTTTTTCAAAGTGCAAAGAATGTCACAAAACAAGCAAGCTCTGAGCAAATCTACAAGACAAAATCAATAATATGTTTTAGTTATTGGTCCAACAAACAACTTTCAGAAAAAGGCAAACAGGTCATTGGTTTACTTCATCTAGGCTGCTCTGTGTACTTGGATGTAATATTTGGATTATTCAGTGTATACAGTGATATTTCAAATGCTCATTTCAAAACCACTAATGTTCAAGAGAGAAAGAAACTTCACAGTAATGTGTCTGCACTTCATAAAGCCGATTAGAAACGGAAAACAATATTGCTGCCCATTAGCTTCTTAGGGTTTGAAAAAGCCTCTTTGCTAAACTTCCTCTTTAATAAACTGTTAGGACTTAACAGAGAGGCAGGGAAGTCACTCAGCTTAGCTCACTCTATTCTTTGCAGTTAGTTGGCAGGAATGTTCTACTTATTATGTATTTGGAGGTGGTGTGTGTGTGTGTGTGTGTGTGTGTGTGTGTGTGTGTGTGTGTGTGTGTGTGTGTGCGTACAGTAAATGAGAGTATAAGTGTATGTGCACGTCATTCGCTCCCTCTGCTTTTATACACTGCACGCCTTCTAAAAGTAGAGCTAGATGTGAGTCTGGGTTGGGCAAACATGATACAACTGTTGCATGGCAGCAGCTCAAATGGTTTAAGGGTGAACTTGTTCTGTATTGCCCACTGTATTCAGCTCATACTTTCCTCCTGAGCCTGTAAAATGATTCTCCCAACACTCAGCGCCACGTTGACTCCTTATAACTGTCTGCAGTTTATCTGCCTTGGATGGCAAAATAGTGAATGAGCAATCATTCCTTCAAGTGAAAAACGTTGACATGATTCATTTGGAGGCCTGCTTTGAAACCTAATATCTATTTGTCACAAGCAGGAGTCCAAATTTAGACAAAAGCAAAGCTCAGTTGGGTCTTTATGTGTTAGCATTAGTATACAGCGCAGAGCTAACCCAGCTAATATTTTGTTAGTCACAGTATGGTGCATCGCTGCGGAGGCATGATAACATTAGGCATGGAATTTGTCATAATAGCAAATAATATATAACTGGGGCGTGACGAGTGCACCTATACTCCCACTTGGTTCAAGCTGAGGGCAAGCCAATCAAATTATGAACCATATTTACATGTAAATGAATGCCAATATGTTCACGAAAACATATGTCTCAAACTCAAAGTGCAAGCTTAATAATGAACTGCCCGGGGAGACACACATTTCCAATACTGTTGGGGTCCTAATATACTTCCAGCACCGGCAGATTCAGGACGTTTGTGGTGCAGGGGTGAAATAAATAAAAAGGGCCACCCGTGCACAGAGAGTTGTGACATATCTATGGTGAGAGAGGGCAATTTACCACATTTTGTCCACTGGAGGGGCACCCTAGAGGCCACTTCATCATGTTTTATCCTCTTTTTTTCGAACATGGGGCCACCAAGGGGGGCGACTGTGCTCTACCAGTGCCTTCCACCAATGCCTTTGCTCTGATTGACAGCTCCCACTTCCCACAATGCATTGTAACATCAAATTAGCATATTTTCTCACTGACTAAAGCAACATTCATACCCTTTTGTAGTGCACATCTAAATCTGGACAATATCACTCAGAAATGTTGTTATTTACATGTATTGAGCGATTGGTACAGTTAAAAGTATACCTATGTAGTATATAGTGTCAAGTTGGTCATGAAAAATCAAAATGGTACAAGGTAAAAAACATGTTTTGCTTCTTAAAAACTGCTACAAGCTTTATATATAGTTGTTTGGTATCGTTGTACTTGCCTGTGGCTTGAAGCAATGTAATTCTGCTGAAGCAATAGGCCAATGTTAGCTGTAATAACTGTGTTTCATGCAGAGCTGCATCTGAACAGAGCAGAGGAATGCTAACCTGCTGAGTCGTACAGCAAAACATATTAGCTTTGATGTGTGCTAATGATGAGGAAAAGGATGGCTGTTCAGCCTGATTACCTCAGGGGGTGAAGGTGGGCGGGAAAAGGTGCATCGTACAGAACAGCAGACTTCCGAAAAAGACACAAATTAATTAAACGCATTTTGTCAATGGGTGTAGGACTAATGACTGAACAGAGTGTGTGGTTTGTACACGAGAACTGTCCGTCACTCTGTCTGTATCATCTTAGCAGATATTGCTTCACACACTTAATGAAGTTTATGCTGTACATCTGCTGCACACACATCTCAACCACATTAATGTTTAGCTTTGCTCCATGTACAGATGAGAGATCCTGTGGTGCAGATAAACAGTCACTGCCATGTTTATCTACACATAATCTACTGAATGTTCATATCATAAACAGCACACTACCATGAATGCAAACAACAAGATGGTAAATGTTTTTCCCTTAGCAACTTCACACTTGACCATCAATTAGGTTAAAGTGTCAGTCATACCCTGTTGTGTCCACAGCGGGTTGGAAAGTAATGAGTTTACCCCCTGTACATTGATGTATTGCAACGTGACTGACAGCCCTTCTCTCGACAATTCTGTTATGGGGAAAACTGAAATAGAAATCATTCATACGTGGCCACTAAACTATTCAGGTTTACATGGATGGTACTGTATGTGTTTTGTACTGATCTCTGTTTTATGTCAAACGTGAAGGTGTGAAGAAGACCTCGGTACACCCAGGACAAACTGAACGCATTGAATTGTTAAGAGATCCTCAGGGAGAGCTGGAGAGCACACTGGAAAAACAACATCTGGCTGCTCTGCTTGCCCTGTTGCCACTTTGATGCGAATGAGCAGATAGAACAAAGGTGGCAGATGATTGGATGGCAATGACAGTTACATCACAGGAAATAACATGTGACGACTAATCTAATTAAAGCACGATCCTCTGTATCATCTATGATGATCTTTAAAGATGAATAAACTTGAGGGGTATGTGCACTCGCGTTTGTCTGAATTGGTTCTGACTCTGTCATCAGCTCCACATTTCTGCTCTGCCACAGTGTGTTTTATCTCTCATGGGTCATCTGAGCAGCGTGCCAGACAGCATGAAAGCAATTGTCACCCTGTTCTCCTGAGTTAGAGAGGGGACACACTGCAGCATTCTCCAAATCATCCACTCAGTATATCATGTCTCAGGAAAGATAAGCAAAACACACATTTGCACTACATGTTTATATTATGAACCCAGATACAAAGTATGTTCTCTTCTTTCCAATAGCAACCAGAGTAGTGCCAGTCCAATTTAATTCAATCAAGACTAATCCGATATTAAATTTAATAGCCCTGTGTCACTCTAAATTTTAAACCACCCACAACTGTCTAACCATAATTTAAGCTAATCAGATCTAGGATATGCCACAGATTGTACTCAGTCATAGATAACAGCAAAAATAAATTAAATAGAATAAATACACCTGATGTTTTTTTCATCAAGATCCATGCATTATTCCCTGAGAAATTAATGAAAAAATAAATAAATCTTGCCACAATCTTGCACCTTAAAGAGAGTTAAAAAAATATTCCTGGTTCTGTCTCTTTATCTGGATCCACACCAAAAAACAATGACGTCTATTCTTGGCCAAGACCCATCCTCCATTCAAGTGTTGTGGAAATCTGTTCAGTAGTTTTTGTGTAATCCTGCTGACAAACTGACAAACCCACCAACAAACAAAACAGCAGCATAACAAACATAACCTCCTTGGAGAAGGAAATAAAAGAAAATAATAGAGCTTACACTTGTCAAAATATCTACCATGGATCATACTGTAATGTGTAAGTTGTTGTGTAACACAGTTGTGCCGTTTCCCGCAGCTCTTAGCATTTTAGCATCTTTCAGCTCATAGTTGTGGTTTTGGATGTATGAAATGAGAGTGCAACTGTTTTGGTTCAGTCTTACAGCGCTTATCAACACAGTTTCCAACTACACAAAGAAGTGGCTTTTACTGCTGAACATAGTGGCGATATCCTTCTCAAGAGTTAAGGTAAAGACCAAACGCTTAAACTTACAGAAACCAGAGTACAAATTAGTTGTAATGTTACTACTTGTCCTCCTTGCTAGATATGTCTAAAAGTGCGCGATCATGTCTACTTAACAAATTAAGATTGTGATAATATGTCATTGTGGCGTTTACAGTTCGATTCCCTGCCCCCAAGTTGGCAAAAAGTAATGCAAATTTAAGCGCACACAAAACAATACTGATAATAAATCATAATTATTATAACATAATAATATAACAGTTATCATAAATTCACATGTAATAACATATTGACAATGTAGTGGTCAAATTTTCAACTGTCACCCATTTAGAAATTTGCATAATAACTATATATGTATTCAGAACTATAACTGTGTTATCTATGAGGATGTGTGTGAAAATAAGAGGTCTTTGGGAAAATTCGAAGATAAAAGAAAAGTTAACTAGCTTTATCTAGTTAATGGGATATTATTTGTTGCATTGTTTCAGATATTCAGAGAGAAAATAGTGCCTCTTGCTGACTTTTCCTCCTTGATCTACCAGTGTATCAATATTTTTTAACTACAGCATAAGGGTTGTGATGTTACCATAAACAGATTGTACATACCAAATCATAATAATTGTATCAATAAAACTAATTATAATGCATTCACACAGACAGAAGGTGAACAAGAGAATAATATAAGGTTTCCACCTATTTCAAGAAATGTCCCTGTCTTTCAATTGTTAGGACTTCATCACAACTGGAGACAGTGTATTTATTAAGAAAAAAAAAACTTTACAGAAGGTAAGGTGCAATATGTCACCTGTTGAATACTCAAAACAAATAGGGGACAGCATATCGCTTGAGTAACTGCTAACTGTGGCTAACTGGGAACTCAGGAAGTGTTGGTGTTTACATCACTAGCACAGGAGCTTTGGACCAGGATGCGCTGGATTTAGCTGGTTAACATGCTTAGCTCTGACTTTGACAAACAAAAATGAGGGGGACAAAGTTTTATCCTGTTATAGGTGACATAAGAAAACTTAATGTCTAGGACTAGTTGTGTTCAAACAAACACATATGCTTTTTCACGTTTTAAAACAGAAGCAAGAAACTGAGAATAGCTCGTCTCTGCAACGCTTTCCTCCCTGAAATGTGAAGGCTATTTCAGGGTAGTTGCTCCTGGGGTACAGCACCGTTACAATGACCACAGTGTTGGTCCAGTCCTGTCCTGTGCTGTGCTGAACAGAGCTGAGTTCATAGGGGTGAAACAGACTCGGCACTGTGTCACTTCCTCAATGCTGCAGACGTCACACTGTAGCTGACACATGTTCCATACCCGAGCAAGCCCACCACTCCCATGATGAAATCATGCGGTACAGGCACTCTGGCACTGTTAAACCACAGTGAATACCGTCCCACCCAACTTTGTGCTGTTTAAATGTGTCATAACGCTGCATGTAAAACTAAAGTTGGAGAAATATTATATATAATATGTACACAAGGTATGTTGTACATGTTCCAAACTGCTTTCTGGACTCTAAAACTGACAAGTCGGCTAAAATAACTCTTATCCATACTTCAAAGATGCTACGCAGTTAACTCCACTGACTGGAGCAGCTGTTGTGGTTTAGTTCCTACATGTGTTTGAAACGTAATGGTAACATACTGTGTGCCCGTTGACCCTCTCATCATTCATCATAGTCTCACTTCCTCTTTCTTCTCCTCGTCCTCTCCCTCACCATGTTCACCTCAGCATGCAGCTATCCCCCCAAATTGGATGGTTGTTGTTGTTCCCCGGCTCGGGTTGAGTTAGTGCAAATTATGACAGCAGGAAGACGAGGGCGACGGCCACAAGCATATGTGAAACTCCCCCATAAAACATTGAGGGTTACATCAGGACATCTGCTTTTTTTCCTTTCCCTCTGTCGTTATAACCTCTTGTAGGGGCATGGCACAAAGTTAGCCGTCGTTCAAGCAACTACTTTTTTGCACTTTAAAAGTCCCATTACAGTATCTTAAGTGTACTAACTGGCCCTGGAGGGTGACTTCCATGCATTCCAGAAATATGCAAGCAAACAGCTATGTCAACATGCTGACATTCCTACTTGTGACGCTTCAAATATCTATCCTTGTGGTCTGTGGCTCACTGAAGCACAGCTCATCTCATCTGCATGGCACTGTGTTGATAGATATGCACTCACACATTAATGCACTAATACACAGAAATTCACACGCATCCCGTCTTTATACTGGAGGCTTATTAACACAGTGACAAGTTCAATGGGTCGTCATCCTTGCACTCTGATCTGATGTCATTTGGTTGTATACAAAGTACACAGTCAGCCTCGCATTCCCCGCTAGACAGTACAGTAATATAAATGGACTGCCAGTCAGTGTGTGGTTTTTGTGCCCTCTGGGCAAAGCGTAAAGCGTGGGTGCTTCATGTTGAAGGCCACACCCATGTGCGCCTTTTATTAAAAACTCTGTTCCCCCAGTTGGTTTACTCCCTCAGCCAACACAAATCAGAGCTTCTCTCACATAATCCCACAAGCGCCTCTCCTTGTCCTCCTTTTCTCTTCTGTTTTCTCTCCCATCCCCACCCCCCACCTCTTTACATGCTGATACAGTGGAGAAACAAGTGAGTGACAGTGAGAGACAAGCTGAGGCAGAGGAGCGAGGAGGGAGAAATCTGCTCCTGTGTTGTTGAGCAGCCAATCTCTGTGAAAGGAAATCCTCCCATGTCACAAAGAGAGCTCCATCTTTTGTGCAAGGAAGCACTTGGGGCCTTTTCTTGTCGCGGCTGTACCGGCCCCCCTCACAAAAATCCCACCCCCGTTGTGCCTTTCCCCACGGTTCTCACCCCTTTCATTGTTTTCCCTTTGTTACTCATCTGTCCCTGAATTTATTAAAAAAAAAGGCAAGAAATACTCCAGAATGATAAGAGAACTGTTTCCACAACTTTACTGAAAGTGAGCTGTCACACACAGACCTGCCTCCTATAGGAAAACTGCTTTCTGGCACGGGAGAATTGCCATGGTAACCATACAACCAGCTGTTCAGAAGGCTCTCAGGACAAAGCAACGCTTTACCACGCTGTGCTTGGTCCAACTCAACAAGTATCACTTTTAGGACACACCTTACAACTTCCAAGTTAGTCACGTTGTTTCCAAGCTGAGAGATAAAAAGCTTGATATAAGTTGTGAGTCTTACCATCAGAGCTGACAGTATCTTGATGATCAGGGTAGTCCTGTCCAGTGTCCCTGTAATCCACCCAGTTAATCCCCTCTAGACTGTCGTAGCTGGACTGAGCTTGATCCTTCACCGGTACCACTGTGAAGTGAGGCATGTTTTCATCACTCTCCTCTGCGTCTCCAGCTCAGACTTAACATAGCAGGTTAGCTGTTAGCCGGCCTCAGTTCAACTCCCACTAATGGCAACTACATTCCACTACACTGCGCTCACTTCCTCTGGAGGGTATTATCATACTCCCCGCCCATAGGCCAGCCCCTCACTGGGCTTTCTGTGTGAACAGAAAGGGTATGGAGGTCCCAGGGATGCGTTTAGGGAAGACGCTCACCCTCCCCAAGGGGTAAGAGTGACATGTGGGGCACAGCTCCAGCTGAAGAGTTAGCTTTGTCATCTCTGAGTCATGCAGAGTGAGAGGGTGAGAGGGAGAGGGGTGACCCCTTTCTGCTGTCTGTGTCATAATGACAGCAGACAGAGTGAACCTTGTCTATCCAAGGTTCAGACAGACAGTCCTCTGTGTATGCAGGCCTTTCCCAAAACACACACACACACACACACACACACACACACACACACACACACACACACACACACACACACACACACACACACACACACACACACACAGCGACGTGGCAGTTTGGAAAATAATCAAACTACATTGGTGACGGGGAAGCACAGAGTGGAGGAGGGAGGGGAAGAAGCAGCTTGTCAAAAAGAGAGGAAAAGTTAAATGGACCCAGCCCCCATTCCAACAGCTCAACGTGTCATTATAACCTTTGACCCCGCGGTCAATCAGAATCTGAATTGTAGCTTTGTCAGCAAATTTGGCTGAATCATTCATTAAATGATATTAAATTAATGTTTGGTATAATATAATCATAAACTGAGATGGTTAAGGAGCTGTAGAAGATCTAAAGCATGACTGAGCAGTAACATCCCTAACAGAAGCTGTAGTTTACCCTCCTTTTCCTCCCAAGAATAGTAGCTACTCTCGACCATAATAGCAGCACATCAAAGACTCTCTAGTAAGGCTGTTATTAGAGGTCCTGTTTAAAGCAGGTTTAGATCTTGCTACTGCTCTGTTTGGATAGAAGAGGCTTTGTAAACTGTTTGTGGGTCTTGGGTGATTTTTCACTCAGTTCTAGAAACATTGGAAGAAATAAACAATGGAAAATAATCCAGGAAAGAGCTGCAGTGTAAGTCACTAACTTGGCTGAGATGCAGGAGGGACAACCACACATATGTATAAAAATATACTTTCGGGCGTATGAGGCAACCCTGTGAAAGTAGGGGAAAATGACTAACTCAAGTCTAGATATTCCAGTAATTAAGCCCAGTGAGAAACATTTGTGTATTCATGGCTACAATTACGATAAGTTTAATTATTGAATAATCTGCAGATTTTTTAAATTGTTTAGCCCAAAGACTCTTCATTTACAATCATAAATGACAAAGAAAAACAGCAAATCCTTAAATTCAAGAAGCTGGAACCAGCAACTGCTTGATATTTATGGTCGAAAAATGACTGAAACAACTAAACAATTATAAAAATAGTGCGCAATAATTTTTTAATGACCAAATAATTGACTTATCATTGCAGCTCTCTACTCCAGTCAAGGTTTATTTTGTTTTTATGGCACACATGGCCTACAAACATTTAAAATACTTACAACACTATCATAATAAAATTCATTTGTAATACAGCCTCGATAATCTATTCGAGCATGTTAGCTCCTATGAGATGATTGTTCATGTTTAATGTAAAATTGTCGAAGTTCAATATGCAGAGGATATCTGCACATCGGAAACTGTTTAACCTGAGAAATCTTGGTGTGGACACATATGCTGTTTTGCTGTACATTAGAGTAACGCCATAATGTCACAGGAAACTGTATCTAAATACCCTTTTGAAAGTCTGAAAGATAAAAACATGAGGAAACCTTGAAACTTAAAAGATGATTCATTCCTATCAATGTTTTAAAATGGCCTCTGGAGCATCTCGTAAATTTGTAAAAATCAAGATTCTTCACTAATCAGTACCTTTACACTTTTACAGCCCCGCAATAAACAACACATTGTCTTCTCTCTCCAAACAGTCCAAGTCTTTGATGTAGTAGAAGTAGGCCCTAATGTCTTTTCCTGACTGACTTGCTGGCCTGGCAAAGTATTACACATGGGATGCCATCAACCATATAAGGTCATTTCCTAGACTGACTAACCCATGCAGTGCTGTGTACAAGCGAGGGTCAGTGAGCAGCAGGCAGGGGAGGCAGGGGAGGCAGGTCCTGACGCACTCTTTCTTTTCTTCCACCACAATTACTCAGTCTTGTGGAAAGACATGTAAGCAGGAGAGGGGGCAGGTACCAGGAAACATGAGGCCAGAGAGGATCAGCATGTTTATAAAGGGGAAAGGCATTTGAGGATCTGGTGGTGAAGGCACTGAGGTGAGAGACTGCTATGTTGCGAGCTTCTCACATTTGTCCTCAACTGTCCCTAGGGCACTTCTGAACCTAACAGGTGTGGTCAGAGGTTCAAATTGAGGTCAGGTCACAAAAAAACCAATGGGGTGTACTGGCTGCAGAAATTACCCTGTATGTTTCAGTCAGTAACTGAGTAAAGCGTAACAACAAATGAGGTAAAGATGACATTAAGATGACCAAATGTTGTTTTCACTGGGTTCCAACAGGTTCCACCTTGTCTGACTTGTGATTATGCCTAACCCCCACTAGATGGCAGCCTTACACCTCAGGCATTCTGCAAATGCATTTGGTCTTTTCAGCCTCTAGATATTTTTTAAGTGACCTCCTCTAGGTGTCAGACTATTAATACCTAATAAATAAAGTACCACTGTGTATGGCCTGATATAAAATGCCAAAATTTAATTTGGCAAATCTCAGAGCAGATGACCAAAATAATCCTAAAACACATTTTCTCTTAAAGGCACTTTATGAATTACAGAATCTGAAGAGTCAGACTACAAAAACATACATTTTGTGTTTCTTAACTGGTTTGAATACAAGGCTGCTCTACCCCACCAATCTGTGATGTTAAATAATGACCTTATAATGTATTTCTCTGTATTAAAACTTTTCCCACACACATCCTGTCCACCATCTAAGAATTTCATGAGATAAAGAACAACTTTGAAGACCATTGTCTAAAAGAGGGTGTTTCTTTGCATTTTGAATGAATGCTTCTTAGCTGCATGGCTAAATCTAATTGGCTGTGAAAGCTAAGCACCCCTTGTCTTTCTACTAGTGACATTGATTAGGATTTTCTAATGCAGTGCCCGAAGGGACTTAAGTCGATCCAATTACCTTTGGCTGCAATTGTTAGCTTGACGTGGCCCCGGGTCCCTTTCACTTTGTCTCTAGCACTGAATATCTGCCTCTGTGGACAATGAATGCCACGCAGCCTGACTTCTGTGGTGACTGAAAGGTTGCCCATGGTATATATTGTCTCCGTAGCTGCTTTCCCCGTTCAATGCAGCTAGACTGAGAGCAACCTTTGGTGGCTTCAGTCTGTGTCACTCTATGGGTCTTATTCCTGTTACTACAGGTGGTAACTTTCACATCAGTCTTGTTATTACAAGAGATATTTAGTTTGCCAGGGCCTCTCAAATTATATTTTAACCAACTGCCTTTGTAACTTAATAAAGCATCATACAACCCAGTTTGTTTTGTTCAACACTGTAGTGCTTCTCTTCCAGGCATAATCACTTAACCTGTTCTTCACCTGCACAATGATGATTTTAATACAGTATTAGTGTACTCAGGAATGGCTACATTTCATTTAGCTCCTTTGGTTTCAAGGTCACCTTATGTGACTGTCACACTGTTGTTGCCTTTAAGGACACTTGAGTAAAAGGGAGCCATAGTTAATATAATCAGTCTCAACTGTGATTTACCTACCATTGCAACTCAAAAATGTTTACTGTGAAAAAGACCCACTGTTGACAAAATGTTTTCATGTTTGCGCAGAGCCCACCAGTGCCAGGCTTTGAGGCCAACTTTCGTAGTGGCCAATCTGTATTATTACATCGTCACATGATGCAATGTGGCACAAAAAGACTTTTACCGATAAGCTTACATTGTGAAAGAAGCAGCTTTAAAACGGTGGATACATTATTTTGAGCGTCGCAACCCCTGCAGAATGACTCATTTGACTATCATAATTTGAGGCATTCGGTCCAATAACATTTGGAAAGTCTAGAAGAGCTGGAAGATGAAATCATTTTTATTTCTATTCAAGTTAGCTGGGCACTAAACTGGAAGTTAGCCGGCTTGGTCGGCTGAAGTCTGTTGTAGGCAGTGATGCCGACAGGTAAGCATCCTGCGTCTCTGACACATTAAAATCCGAACCCTAGATGTGCCAGTGTTTTGTTTACAGAATTGGGATCTGTTTTTTTATTATTTAATTTTCAGATACATTTTCAACGTACATGAATATAACCATGAATATAACCATAAAACATCAAAGGCGAGCTCTATAAATTGTCATAAATCACAAATTTTATTGGGGAACCACTAACGTTCCCTCGGACCCAATCAAAAGAACATCTTGTTTTTAATGTGTAAGTTGGCTCAGAGTTGTTGCCGTTTCCCAGACGGGGATTGTGGGATGGCTACAGATACAGAATATGTAGTTAGATGAACAGTAGAGTTGAGACTGATTCAATATCGGTATCGGTCCCCTGATCCTGACTTAATCCACTCACAGAATATTGGACTGATGTCACCAATCCATGTACCGATCCAGATTCCATGGTCTGGTATTTTTATATCCCTCTGGTGCAAACAGCAGTTGTGCTGGTACCCGAGGATGTTAACACTACGCAGGGCTCAACATCAAGCAAGTCAACTCTATGTTCTGGCAATTGAAATGCCTCATGCGGTTGACAGATATCAGATATATCCACGTGGGTCAAATTTACACAACTACAGTCAACTGTGTTTCACGGTCATTCACAGTTTCTTTCTGAGAACCGTCTCTGCTCTCCTCTGCTGCCTGTCTGTGTGTTTCATGGCAGGAGTCCAGACAGACATGGAGCGGGGGAGGGACACAGACGTTACTCGAGTTGGTGACAAGGTGGGCTGTTACGTAGCTCTGTTGCACTTGTTTGCTTTTGAGAAAGTTAAACATGTTAGATAAAGCGGGACATACTCCCATTTCATTTTCAGCTGGCAGTTTGTTTTTACAAAAGCCTCTGCCCAGTTATCTGCAACACTTTATTTTGAGGATTTGTTTGAGTAAGAGAGATGATGTGCTCTAATCAGGTGCATTTTGGGAGAAAAGGAAAGAGTTATTTTATGTTCAGTTATAGTACTTAGAAAAAAAGAAAATCTTACATAGCCCATCCTTGCACATACTGTAGTCCTACAATTACATGTTAGGCATCTGACATTCAAAACTGTTTCATGCCACATGTTCTCTGGTTGTAGCAAAAGATTTGTCAGCTTGCAGATTTTGACCGACAGCCACTAGAAAAAAATCACGTTTCCTTAAGAAAATAAATTTAAATGAGTTACATGTGTCTTCAAAATCTGCAAGGACTTCCTTTTTTCTTTTGTGTATTGCAGAAAAAACTATAAACTGCTTTATGCCACAAACACACACACACCCACCCACCCACACACACACACACACACACACACACACACACACACACACACACACACACACACACACACACACACACACACACACACACACACACACACACACACACACACACACACACACACACCATCCTCTCAGGAAATCTACTGCTGATGGACATGATAACATTAGGACCATACTCCTTCTGTGACAGATTGCAGACTAGGAACCAGCTCAAACTGGATTACAAATAAGAGAGTCAAAGAGAAGGTAAAAACAGAGAAAATGAGAATGCAGACGAGAGGAAGAAAACTGAACCATTACCAGACATCTGAAGAGGTAGAGACATTAACCAGGGTTCTCCCCTCACTCACCACAGGACGGGTTTGTGTTTTCCCTATCTGCTCTGCTTTGTCTTTGTAGATAGCCGGTGCACTTCATCTAATCTCTGTACTTTTTTCAGCATTGCGTAATGCGTACAACAACAACACTGGCCAGCAATCTGTAAACATGAAGCTTCTCCGTTTGAGGGTAGGTTCCACATTTTTCCTAGAAATTATAGCAACTAATTGGCCTTGATCTCTGTCTTGGTTTGCCTGCAAAGTGAATTAAGATGTTGATCAGCTGTCTGAATTCAATCAAAATGTTGGAGCCCACTGTTTTCCATAAAATGTGAAGGGAATCGTAAACGTTTGAAAGTTTGCAAAAATCGAAGAGATCTAAATGTGAATCTGGTGCGATTCCATCAACTTTTTTTGAGCGATGGAACTGGGCTACATAAAGCGTAATTTCGTCTGAGGATGACGCGGTGTAGGCCACGTGGCTACGTCACGCGTGGAAATGCAATGATGATAATGCAGGCAGCAGACAGTGGAAACAGCTGATCAGTCATGTGAGTTGAATGTTCGCTACAAGTTTCCAGACAATCTCTCTCTTATAAGACAATCAGATATGCATGTGGACAAATTGGCTACAGTAGGATTTAGACAATATTTTTTTTAATATGGGATGATTCGGTGCGATTTAATGTGATGCGATTTAATGCAATTCAGTGTGATAGGATGCTATCTGATACAGTTAACGTTAATGTAGTCAATCATTTACCATCTTGGATTAAAGTAAGAAAAATCTGTAAAAGTGGAAATACTTGGGAGTCCCTGGTCTTTAATGAAGTATATCTTTTATTAAGTAGCGCGGTGGCACACTGGTTAGCAAGAAGGTCCTGGGTTTGATTCCTGGTTGGGGCATGGGTTTCCTCCAGGTGCTCCGGCTTCATCTTAAGGCCCCTACACGCAAAACTGACAATAAGAGAATTAGCTGCGACAAAGGCACACTGTTTAGCATCGCCTCATGTCTCCCTTATCTGCAATCTGCATTGTGAACACACTGCAAAGACTACAGCTGGCGGCCTGAAAGGAAATACCTCTCCATGGATATACAAACCACATCAATTTTTTGACATCACTCTTGCTAATGTAGCCGCTCCTTAAGGATAATATGTATAGAAAAATGCTGCAAATTAAAGGCAGAGGAGAAAAATAAGTACAAATTGCACTGAATGGGTTCCATGTTTTTTTTCTGCGTCTCTTTTCTGCACATATCGACTTACCTGAACAGCCAATGAGAGTCATTTCTCTCACCGACAAGCGGCCACTGACTCCACATGCTGAATCGTCCAAAAAGCCTCCGACAGGGGCCGTCCAGTGCCAATGGTGAGGGACACACTAGTGTGTGAGGTCCTATAGATCTGGAGTTGGTCCCCGGGCCCTGTACATTGGTTGCCCACTACTTCCCAGAAATGGATTAAACGCCAAGAATAAGTTTAACTACATTGTACATTTTTATAACTGTATAAATGTGATAAATAAAGATTATTCTTCTCATATAAAGACAAAGTCAAATGTATAATTTCAGAGTAACATCATTGTGCTTATTGCTTTTGCAATAGACACAAACAAAAAAATAATTTTTTGGGTTAAAATGTTTCATTTTAGTTTAGTTTCATCTCAGTACCTGCTTGTATCTGCACTCTCTGTCCTCCTGCCTCAAGTGTCTCTCGGCAAGCTGTGGGATGCGAATGCCAGCTGTGGCGAATTGGGATAATTAGCGGGCCAGTCTGCATAGTAGGGAGTACTATGAGTTACCCTGTGTGGTATTATAATCCTGGGCAACATTAAGATCCAATCATGGGTCACTATTGTACTTGTGAGTCTGTGAATTTGGAGGGTATTACAGTGCGTTACAGTGTTTCTGCCCTGTAGAGTCTCTTAAACCTAGCTGCTCTAGAATGCAAGTTTTGCAAATGTTAATTGGTTGGCTCTCCCATTTTTTTGGGTTGAAAGCTAAGATGTTACCAAACTGGAAGAAAAGTTACATTTGGTTTTGCAACCAGAGCAGCTTCCATTGTTGATGTCTTAAAAAAAACAGACAGAACATTCCGTGTGTGCATGCAGAATCACCTTGTTTTGGTCCTTTGTTGGCAGTATTATGTTCAGACCCTCACAGTCTTCACTGCCGATAGCCGCCAGCAGCAGCAGCAGTGATTGCTTCACAACACTTATCATGCTCTGAGACAAAAACACACCCAGCTCTGTGCTCTTTAAGGTCAGCCAAGTGAGAGGAGACGTCAAGCCCCCGCTGGTCCCGAATCAGTCCAAAGTGTGTGTGTTTAGTGGGTTATTGAACCAATTCATTTGTCAACCATTCTGTTTATGACCTGTTTTTATGTGTAAAAAGGTCAATAAGACAAGGTCAAGGACATGTGGAAAGTTCATTAGCTACAAGTCAGGTTGCACGTCAAATCTCACGAATCATTTAAAGCAGCATTGCATCGATGTGAGTCTACCGTGTTTGATGTCTTGCTCCTCCTCCATAATTACATCCGCTGAAAATGCGTGCAGTACTGGTGCACAACTGCAGGAATATATCAGCAATCGCCGATTGATGGGCTGAGGGTGGCTGGTTGGAACATTTTAACATATCGCCCAACCCTAATTTATAGGCTTACGTCATATTTTCATGTCCTGTATCAACAGTAAAACCCTTTGTAGCTGAATGGACGACAGACAGACATCATTTTTCAGTCAATCAATATTCCAATTTAATACATGACAAAAGATCAAAGATACAGATACAAATCCACATGTTTGATGTTTTGAGCCACTTTTCTTTTCCTTACTTTCAGTTTGGAAAATTTAGGTTGACGCCTTCGCCTTCCTTACAGGAATCTGCAGGGACAAAGACAGAGAAAGAAATCAGTTATGTCTGATATCACACATCTTGTTTTTATTCTTTAATCAGACAGGTTTTAACTGAAGCACCTTTCTTGGAGTCAAATTCGAAGTCAGGTTCTCCTGAGAAGCCAAGGCAGCCTGCCTGCTGCTTAAACTGTTCCAGGTCGGAGTCCTTCAGGGTCCGCTCTTTGGCTGGAAACCAAAAAAAACCAAAAACAAATGATGCGTCTTGCATTGCATGTACTGTGATGAATATAAAATGTTTTCTCTCTGTGACTTGTTCGTTCCTACCCATCAAATAAAGGACACGACTGTTGATCACATCGTCCGCCTTAATAGTGGTTTCATAGTTCATAGCGCGAAAGAACTGGTCGAGGCCTCTGGCGGTGCCGTTGCCGCTGAGGACCAGACAGCCGTCACAGCTTGGCAGCACATGGTACATCGCGGTGATGTTGCCGACTGAGGACAGAATAAAGTCAGAAAATTCTATTAAAACAACTACTCTATTCACATTCAAACAGATACCGTGTATCTAGGCCTTAGATTGAAAACCTAAGAAGATATGCGATAAATGTTCTGACTGTGTTACTGTCTGTTTGAGTCATGACTGTAAAAGGTGAAAAATAGTCTTCATACTGTACACATGTAGCTGGGTCTGTGGCTTTAAATTTTAACATTGAAAATATAGATATGGAATTAGGAAAAAAAGATTTACAGTCAGTCTTTTTCTTCCAAGTGTATAGTCACTGAGCTCCTTTGAGCTAAATGAGCTAAATCATCAGCATGCTAACGTGTTGATGTTTACCATGTTCAACAGCTTAGTTTAACATTGTGCAACACAAATTTACAATATATAAACAGCAATCATTGGTTCATTTGTCAATACATTTACATTCATTTACTTTAAAATATGTATGTTTTTAAATGTTTTATCAACTGTGTCTACTCTTCATATCTTCCAGTATCATGTCAGATCAGGTAACTTACGTGCCATTCTAGCAACGTTGCCATCAATAGTGAAATTGACTGTCATGCCATAGCAGCTTCCATTTCTGAGAAAAGACAGAGCAGGAGGTGAGTTCATCTTCTTATGAAGGACTTTTTGTCCATGTTGGCTTAAAAAGTGAGGACTCCTTCTACTGATGAAGACTACTACACTACTAAGAATACTGTTTATGTTTGAAAGTTCTGAAAAAAGTGGAACCAGAGTTTTGGATCGTTTTGTTAAACTACTATTTCAAAGTGAAGATGCTCTACCTTTAAGCCAACAGAGACAATAGTTTCAGCAGCTGAGGCATGCCACTGCTAAGTCCATGTAGGGAAAACACTGTATTGTTAAATAGTTACACAACTTGACCGTGGACATGATCTAAAATGGTTACCACCTTTTATTGCTGTTACAGTTTTGGTGATCTTAAATTAAGGTTAAGCAGTTATTGGTGGTTTAAAACTTAGCGTGATACAGGGGTACTGAGATTGATATTAGATTAGGCTTGATTAAATTAATGGGGACTGGCAGAGGTATACACTCTACTGACCAAATTCTAGTTATTTTAGCGTCCGTCAAATAGCAAAATGACGGTGTGCAAGTAATGTACCGGAAACACCGACTACCACGTCAAGCCTACTGTGCTGCTTTGCTAGTGCCTTTGATGTCTCACCACTGGTCGGACTAACTGCTAATTTTGGGTAAACTCAAGCTTTCATTTTCTTTAGTCTATGTAATTAGGTCTTCACCTTAATCAATACACTTTCAAATGACATCATGGAAAAGAAATTAAATTACATGTTAGCTGAGTGGTGCAGATGTTTTCCACTAGCAAGTTATTGTAAGCAAACTTTGTGATCGATCGTGATTGATTGTGATATTAATCAAAACTCCTGGGCTTTTTTTACTTTCATGTCAACAGGTACATCTCCATGAAAACTGAGTATCCACATGAATACCAAGGCCAACATTAAAGGTCCAATTTGAAAGAAAGTTGATTTTTGAGTCTCATTCCCAACTCCGACCGACCCAACCTACAATCCCAAAGTGTCAAATACACTTTGGGATTGTAGGTCGAGTTGGGGATGAGACAACTTTCTTACAGACTGGACCTTGCACTAACCACATTATTTTGTTGGACCACAGGTTACGATGTAAAACAGAACCTATTTAGGACTGGAACATCCGCTGTGTGGGAAGTCTGACTCATACTTCATCCACAGAAGTATAAGTCCAACCTCTGATTTATTTTTTTCTAACCATATGATTACAGAAGCTATCATGTTGTGTATTTGTACAGTTGATGTTGCACTGTTATCTCACAGCTTATGCTCCTGATGTACGATGACTTCTTTGTCACTGGACGGTGATGCGATGGTGTTCATCCAGTAGCCATCGCTTGCATTCAGGATGTTGTTATATATGGCGGTATCTGTGTAACCCATGATGAGGTGTACCATGCCGTGGAGCTGCAAATAGACATGAAATCAGTTAGTGACAAACATTAATAGAAGAAAGGCTAAGTAATTCTGAAAAAAAGAGTCTTTAATTAGATGGTTAATCTTTTATGTCATATCTTTGCTAATTTTTTAACCATTTTAATAAAGGATGAGCGACACTGAAGAAAATGTAGTGACCATCTTGAGGCAGAAAGAGGCCATCGCTGATTTTAAAAAGGACCCATCTTTAGCAGCATGGAGATGCTTTTTACAATCTGACCAAGAACCATAGCAGCTGACATCACAATTCTAGTTGCATATTTCATTGTGTGTATCCTATTAGCAATCTGAAGCAAAAGTCAAGTTTTTAAGTTCGAAAGATTCGGATTACACATTTATTGTGGTAATTTGTGATGTGAAAACTTTTATGGCAATGCCATTTTTGGCCAAATTGCCCAAACTAAACACCTGGAAAACAATGAAAAATAATCAAGTCCACATCATGATGAAAAAGTTTTTTTAAAACTGTTTCCCAAATTTCAGCACTTCCTAATCAAAACAGAGATCATTGCAAGTGGTTGCCTTGATAGGAAACAAATCACAACTTGGAAAATGGGTTAAAAATATTTTTAGCATTGTGCAGTGTTGCACCCTCTGGGTTTGTCACGAATTGTAGCTTATTTATCTTTAAGAGAAATGTACGATTCAAGCTTACTTAAATGCAATGCTAATGCTATCACATGAGACACAGAAAAATGAGGTTGAATGCCTCAGTGCTAATGCTAACCTGAAGGTGCAGGCAGGAATCAGAGAAGGACTTACCACAGAGGGGTCTTCCAGAGACAAAGGTGTGACTAAGGGTTTGCATTCTTCAGGTGTCAGAGCCGAGACACTCAGAAACAGCCCCGCAAACAAGAAGATACTGCTGAACTGAAGATTCATGATGCTGCGGTTGGTCAGAATATAGCTGAACACAAACACCAAGTGGGAAGTTTGACTGGACAGACCTCAGATGAAAGCTGCTCAACTGAGATCACTGAGCCGGTCAGCCTTTATAGAAGCTGCTGTTACAGTTACAACCCTCTAGATTTTGACAATATTTACATTTTTGGTCCAGAGTTGTGAAAGCAATATTTCACCGTCAGCTTATCTCTGTTTGGTCAAAAGGGATTTTAAGGTTTTCTGTGTAGGAGTTGCAGGAGTTCATAAGATAAGATAAACCTTTATTGATCCCCAGTGGGAAAATAATGTTGTTATAGCCCAATGACACAAGTAAGGACAGACGAGCATAGAGAGTAAAGAACAAGATAATAAAGTTATATACAACTTAAATAAGAACAAAATAGAAACTTTATATTTTGGGACAAAATTTGTCAAAAATTTGACAAAAAATTTGTTTTATGAGTCTGTGGTGGCCAGTGCTATTCTGTTTGCTGTTGTGTGCTGGCGCAGCAGACTGAGAGTAGCAGATGCCAACAGACTCAACAAGCTGATCAGGAAGGCCAGTGACGTTGTGGGGGTGGAGCTGGACGATGATTGTAATTTGCAAATCATGATCCACAAGAGAGGTTGGAAAAAGTTTAAATGTTTTAACACAAGAAAGCTGGACACATCCTTCTGTCTGACACTGCTGTCGAAGTTGCGGGTGATACTGCAGTATGGCTCTCACCCTCTCCACAAGGCTCTGGTCAAACAGAGGAGCACCTTCAGCGAGAGACTAATTTCTCCCAAATGCATCACTGAGTGCCACAGGAAGTCATTCCTACCTGTGGCCATAAACTTTACAACTCCTCCCTCTGATGATCACACTCAAATGGCTATATATATATTTATATATGTATGTAAATTTGTATCTATGTATATTTCCCACACCATATATATATTGCACTGTATATCTGTAAATACTTGGAGTGGTCATTGAACACTTGAGATTGTCTACTTTATTACTTTATTTTATTGTCTACTTTACTATTTTATTTATATCTTTATCTCTAGTTTCCATTCATGCTATATTTCTATTTCTACTTGGCACAGAGCATCTGGAACAAAAACAATTTCCCCCCGGGGATTAATAAAGTATTCTGATTCTGATTCTGATTCTGATTCTGAAAATAAAACCAAAGTGAAAGGATGCACCATATGGATTTCTTTTAACAGATAACCGATAATTACCTGCTTCTCAATGCTGATACCGGTAAGTTAACTGGTAATGTCACATTTTTGCATTTTAAATAGAAGTTCATAGCCTGCAGTTTTTGCACACCTGATGTTTCCAGCCTCTCTTGTGGATCATGTTTTGCAAATTACAATCATCGTTTCTGAAACTGTAAAAAAACATCCAAACCAATGACACCATGTTTGGCTACAATTTACTCAATTTTGAGGTACTAGTATTTCCATTTTCTACTACTTTATACTTCCACCCAGCGCCAAAGTATTGCATTTTTTTTACACAAAAAAACCCACTGATACTGTTAATCGGTGAATGCTGAATAACGGGCCCTAATAATCGGTCTACACCTGTTGGAAACTAACTTTTAAGGAGCATACTACCACCTGCTGTTCCTGTGTGTGAAGATGCTGCACTTGTTAAGTCAATGAGAGAAATTTGGCTTTGTTTTATCCATTCATCAGCTATAATTTACGATAAATAGCCAATAATACATATATATGCCCAATATTAGGTGTGCTAGTATGATTAATAGCAGCAGAAGCAACTTGTCTGGTGGTCTAATTAATAGAGATGCAGGGATGAAGTGGAAGCGCTTGTCTGGTGAGAGCCGAGCGTTTGTCGGTGTGAGCGTAGCATAGTCAGGATGGTGTATTCACAAATGCTCGTGCAAATTGGTAGTGTTAGTGTCCTTTGCCGGTACCATACATTTGCAGAGACGTTTAATTGCTACAGTTAGGTCCTTTGGCTTGCCGGTTACATCCGGTTTAAAACCAAAAGAACTGGTGATTTTGTCTTCTTATTTGCAACTAGCTCCTCCATAATTACATCCGCTGAAAATGCGTGCAGTGCTGGTGCACAGCTGCAGGTATATATCAGCAATCGCCGATTGATGGGCTGAGGGTGGCTGGTTGGAACATTTTAACATATCGCCCAACCCTAATTTATAGGCTTACGTCATATTTTCATGTCCTGTATCAACAGTAAAACCCTTTGTAGCTGAGTGGATGACAGACAGACATCATTTTTCAGTCAATCAATATTCCAATTTAATACATGACAAAAGATCAAAGATACAGATACAAATCCACATGTTTGATGTTTTGAGTCACTTTTCTATTCCTTACTTTCAGTTTGGAAAATTTAGGTTGACGCCTTCGCCTTCCTTACAGGAATCTGCAGGGACAAAGACAGAGAAAGAAATCAGTTATGTCTGATATCACACATCTTGTTTTTATTCTTTAATCAGACAGGTTTTAACTGAAGCACCTTTCTTGGAGTCAAATTCGAAGTCAGGTTCTCCTGAGAAGCCAAGGCAGCCTGCCTGCTGCTTAAACTGTTCCAGGTCGGAGTCCTTCAGGGTCCGCTCTTTGGCTGGAAACCAAAAAAAACCAAAAACAAATGATGCGTCTTGCATTGCATGTACTGTGATAAATATAAAATGTTTTCTCTCTGTGACTTGTTCGTTCCTACCCATCAAATAAAGGACACGACTGTTGATCACATCGTCCGCCTTAATAGTGGTTTCATAGTTCATAGCGCGAAAGAACTGGTCGAGGCCTCTGGCGGTGCCGTTGCCGCTGAGGACCAGACAGCCGTCACAGCTTGGCAGCACATGGTACATCGTGGTGATGTTGCCGACTGAGGACAGAATAAAGTCAGAAAATTCTATTAAAACAACTACTCTATTCACATTCAAACAGATACCGTGTATCTAGGCCTTAGATTGAAAACCTAAGAAGATATGCGATAAATGTTCTGACTGTGTTACTGTCTTCATATCTTCCAGTATCATGTCAGATCAGGTAACTTACGTGCCATTCTAGCAACGTTGCCATCAATAGTGAAATTGACTGTCATGCCATAGCAGCTTCCATTTCTGAGAAAAGACAGAGCAGGAGGTGAGTTCATCTTCTTATGAAGGACTTTTTGTCCATGTTGGCTTAAAAAGTGAGGACTCCTTCTACTGATGAAGACTACTACACTACTAAGAATACTGTTTATGTTTGAAAGTTCTGAAAAAAGTGGAACCAGAGTTTTGGATCGTTTTGTTAAACTACTATTTCAAAGTGAAGATGCTCTACCTTTAAGCCAACAGAGACAATAGTTTCAGCAGCTGAGGCATGCCACTGCTAAGTCCATGTAGGGAAAACACTGTATTGTTAAATAGTTACACAACTTGACCGTGGACATGATCTAAAATGGTTACCACCTTTTATTGCTGTTACAGTTTTGGTGATCTTAAATTAAGGTTAAGCAGTTATTGGTGGTTTAAAACTTAGCGTGATACAGGGGTACTGAGATTGATATTAGATTAGGCTTGATTAAATTAATGGGGACTGGCAGAGGTATACACTCTACTGACCAAATTCTACTTATTTTAGCGTCCGTCAAATAGCAAAATGACGGTGTGCAAGTAATGTACCGGAAACAGCGACTACCACGTCAAGCCTACTGTGCTGCTTTGCTAGTGCCTTTGATATCTCACCACTGGTCGGACTAACTGCTAATTTTGGGTAAACTCAAGCTTTCATTTTCTTTAGTCTATGTAATTAGGTCTTCACCTTAATCAATACACTTTCAAATGACATCATGGAAAAGAAATTAAATTACATGTTAGCTGAGTGGTGCAGATGTTTTCCACTAGCAAGTTATTGTAAGCAAACTTTGTGATCGATCGTGATTGATTGTGATATTAATCAAAACTCCTGGGCTTTTTTTACTTTCATGTCAACAGGTACATCTCCATGAAAACTGAGTATCCACAGATGAATACCAAGGCCAACATTAAAGGTCCAATTTGAAAGAAAGTTGATTTTTGAGTCTCATTCCCAA
The DNA here is from genome assembly GCF_040436345.1 of Pagrus major. Taxonomy (NCBI): domain Eukaryota; kingdom Metazoa; phylum Chordata; class Actinopteri; order Spariformes; family Sparidae; genus Pagrus; species Pagrus major. The sequence goes on from NC_133218.1 coordinate 33,313,324, forward strand.
CTCCGACCGACCCAACCTACAATCCCCAAGTGTCAAATACACTGTGGGATTGTAGGTGGAGTTGGGGATGAGACAACTTTCTTACAGACTGGACCTTGCACTAACCACATTATTTTGTTGGGCCACAGGTTATGATGTAAAACAGAACCTATTTAGGACCGGAACATCCACTGTGTGGGAAGTCTGACTCATACTTCATCCACAGAAGTATAAGTCCAACCTCTGATTTATTTTTTTCTAACCATATGATTACAGAAGCTATCATGTTGTGCATTTGTACAGTTGATGTTGCACTGTTATCTCACAGCTTATGCTCCTGATGTACGATGACTTCTTTGTCACTGGACGGTGATGCGATGGTGTTCATCCAATAGCCATCGCTTGCATTCAGGATGTTGTTATATATGGCGCTATCGGTGTAACCCACGATGAGGTGTACCATGCCGTGGAGCTGCAAATAGACATGAAATCAGTTAGTGACAAACATTAATAGAAGAAAGGCTGAGTAATTCTGAAAAAAGAGTCTTTAATTAGATAGTTCATCTTTTATATCATATCTTTGCTAATTTTTTAACAATTTTAATAAAGGATGAGCGACACTGAGGAAAATGTAGTGACCATCTTGAGGCAGAAAGAGGCCATCACTGATTTTAAAAAGGATCCATCTTTAGCAGCATGGAGATGCTTTTTACAATCCGACCAAGAACCATAGCAGCTGACATCACAATTCTAGTTGCATATTTCATTGTGTGTATCCTATTAGCAATCCGGAGCAAAAGTCAAGTTTTTAAGTTCGAAAGATTCAGATTGCACATTTATTGTGGTAATTTGTGATGTGAAAACTTTTATGGCAATGCCATTTTTGGCCAAATTGCCCAAACTAAACATCTGGAAAACAATGAAAAATAATCAAGTCCACATCATGATGAAAAAGTTTTTGTTAAACCTGTTTCCCAAGTTTCAGCACTTCCTAATCAAAACAGAGATCATTGCAAGTGGTTGCCTTGATAGGAAACAAATCACAACTTGGAAAATGGGTTAAAAATATTTTTAGCATTGTGCAGTGTTGCACCCTCTGGGTTTGTCACGAATTGTAGCTTATTTATCTTTAAGAAAAAGGTACGATTCAAGCTTACTTAAATGCAATGCTAATGCTATCACATGAGACACACAAAACTGAGGTTGAATGCCTCAGTGTTAATGCTAACCTGAAGGTGCAGGCAGGAATCAGAGAAGGACTTACCACAGAGGGGTCTTCCAGAGACAAAGGCGTGACTAAGGGTTTGCATTCTTCAGGTGTCAGAGCCGAGACACTCAGAAACAGCCCCGCAAACAAGGAGAGACTGCTGAACTGAAGATTCATGATGCTGCGGTTGGTCAGAATATAGCTGAACACAAACACCAAGTGGGAAGTTTGACTGGACAGACCTCAGATGAAAGCTGCTCAACTGAGATCACTGAGCCGGTCAGCCTTTATAGAAGCTGCTGTTACAGTTACAACCCTCTAGATTTTGACAATATTTACATTTTTGGTCCAGAGTTGGGAAAGCAATATTTCACCGTCAGCTTATCTCTGTTTGGTCAAAAGGGATTTTAAGGTTTTCTGTGTAGGAGTTGCGAGAGTTCATAAGATAAGATAAACCTTTATTGATCCCCAGTGGGGAAATAATGTTGTTATAGCCCAATGACACAAGTAAGGACAGACGAGCATAGAGAGTAAAGAACAAGATAATAAAGTTATATACAACTTAAATAAGAACAAAATAGAAACTTTATATTTTGGGACAAAATGAAACCAAAGTGAAAGGATGCACCATATGGATTTCTTTTAACAGATAACCGATAATTACCTGCTTCTCAATGCTGATTAAGATGCTGCTAAGTTAACTGGTAATGTCACATTTTTGCATTTTAAATAGAAGTTCATAGCCTGCAGTTTTTGCACACCTGATGTTTCCAGCCTCTCTTGTGGATCATGTTTTGCAAATTACAATCATCGTTTCTGAAACTGTAAAAAAACATCCAAACCAATGACACCATGTTTGGCTACAATTTACTCAATTTTGAGGTACTAGTATTTCCATTTTCTACTACTTTATACTTCCACCCAGCGCCAAAGTATTGCATTTTTTTTACACAAAAAAACCCACTGATACTGTTAATCGGTGAATGCTGAATAACGGGCCCTAATAATCGGTCTACACCTGTTGGAAACTAACTTTTAAGGAGCATACTACCACCTGCTGTTCCTGTGTGTGAAGATGCTGCACTTGTTAAGTCAATGAGAGAAATTTGGCTTTGTTTTATCCATTCATCAGCTATAATTTACGATAAATAGCCAATAATACATATATATGCCCAATATTAGGTGTGCTAGTATGATTAATAGCAGCAGAAGCAACTTGTCTGGTGGTCTAATTAATAGAGATGCAGGGATGAAGTGGAAGCGCTTGTCTGGTGAGAGCCGAGCGTTTGTCGGTGTGAGCGTAGCATAGTCAGGATGGTGTATTCACAAATGCTCGTGCAAATTGGTAGTGTTAGTGTCCTTTGCCGGTACCATACATTTGCAGAGACGTTTAATTGCTACAGTTAGGTCCTTTGGCTTGCCGGTTACATCCGGTTTAAAACCAAAAGAACTGGTGATTTTGTCTTCTTATTTGCAACTAGCTCCTCCATAATTACATCCGCTGAAAATGCGTGCAGTGCTGGTGCACAGCTGCAGGTATATATCAGCAATCGCCGATTGATGGGCTGAGGGTGGCTGGTTGGAACATTTTAACATATCGCCCAACCCTAATTTATAGGCTTACGTCATATTTTCATGTCCTGTATCAACAGTAAAACCCTTTGTAGCTGAGTGGATGACAGACAGACATCATTTTTCAGTCAATCAATATTCCAATTTAATACATGACAAAAGATCAAAGATACAGATACAAATCCACATGTTTGATGTTTTGAGTCACTTTTCTATTCCTTACTTTCAGTTTGGAAAATTTAGGTTGACGCCTTCGCCTTCCTTACAGGAATCTGCAGGGACAAAGACAGAGAAAGAAATCAGTTATGTCTGATATCACACATCTTGTTTTTATTCTTTAATCAGACAGGTTTTAACTGAAGCACCTTTCTTGGAGTCAAATTCGAAGTCAGGTTCTCCTGAGAAGCCAAGGCAGCCTGCCTGCTGCTTAAACTGTTCCAGGTCGGAGTCCTTCAGGGTCCGCTCTTTGGCTGGAAACCAAAAAAAACCAAAAACAAATGATGCGTCTTGCATTGCATGTACTGTGATAAATATAAAATGTTTTCTCTCTGTGACTTGTTCGTTCCTACCCATCAAATAAAGGACACGACTGTTGATCACATCGTCCGCCTTAATAGTGGTTTCATAGTTCATAGCGCGAAAGAACTGGTCGAGGCCTCTGGCGGTGCCGTTGCCGCTGAGGACCAGACAGCCGTCACAGCTTGGCAGCACATGGTACATCGCGGTGATGTTGCCGACTGAGGACAGAATAAAGTCAGAAAATTCTATTAAAACAACTACTCTATTCACATTCAAACAGATACCGTGTATCTAGGCCTTAGATTGAAAACCTAAGAAGATATGCGATAAATGTTCTGACTGTGTTACTGTCTTCATATCTTCCAGTATCATGTCAGATCAGGTAACTTACGTGCCATTCTAGCAACGTTGCCATCAATAGTGAAATTGACTGTCATGCCATAGCAGCTTCCATTTCTGAGAAAAGACAGAGCAGGAGGTGAGTTCATCTTCTTATGAAGGACTTTTTGTCCATGTTGGCTTAAAAAGTGAGGACTCCTTCTACTGATGAAGACTACTACACTACTAAGAATACTGTTTATGTTTGAAAGTTCTGAAAAAAGTGGAACCAGAGTTTTGGATCGTTTTGTTAAACTACTATTTCAAAGTGAAGATGCTCTACCTTTAAGCCAACAGAGACAATAGTTTCAGCAGCTGAGGCATGCCACTGCTAAGTCCATGTAGGGAAAACACTGTATTGTTAAATAGTTACACAACTTGACCGTGGACATGATCTAAAATGGTTACCACCTTTTATTGCTGTTACAGTTTTGGTGATCTTAAATTAAGGTTAAGCAGTTATTGGTGGTTTAAAACTTAGCGTGATACAGGGGTACTGAGATTGATATTAGATTAGGCTTGATTAAATTAATGGGGACTGGCAGAGGTATACACTCTACTGACCAAATTCTAGTTATTTTAGCGTCCGTCAAATAGCAAAATGACGGTGTGCAAGTAATGTACCGGAAACACCGACTACCACGTCAAGCCTATTGTGCTGCTTTGCTAGTGCCTTTGATGTCTCAGCACTGGTCGGACTAACTGCTAATTTTGGGTAAACTCAAGCTTTCATTTTCTTTAGTCTATGTAATTAGGTCTTCACCTTAATCAATACACTTTCAAATGACATCATGGAAAATGTTCGCTGAGTGGTGCAGATGTTTTCCACTAGCAAGTTATTGTAAGCAAACTTTGTGATCGATCGTGATTGATTGTGATATTAATCAAAACTCCTGGGCTTTTTTTACTTTCATGTCAACAGGTACATCTCCATGAAAACTGAGTATCCACATGAATACCAAGGCCAACATTAAAGGTCCAATTTGAAAGAAAGTTGATTTTTGAGTCTCATTCCCAACTCCGACCGACCCAACCTACAATCCCAAAGTGTCAAATACACTTTGGGATTGTAGGTCGAGTTGGGGATGAGACAACTTTCTTACAGACTGGACCTTGCACTAACCACATTATTTTGTTGGACCACAGGTTACGATGTAAAACAGAACCTATTTAGGACTGGAACATCCGCTGTGTGGGAAGTCTGACTCATACTTCATCCACAGAAGTATAAGTCCAACCTCTGATTTATTTTTTTCTAACCATATGATTACAGAAGCTATCATGTTGTGTATTTGTACAGTTGATGTTGCACTGTTATCTCACAGCTTATGCTCCTGATGTACGATGACTTCTTTGTCACTGGACGGTGATGCGATGGTGTTCATCCAGTAGCCATCGCTTGCATTCAGGATGTTGTTATATATGGCGGTATCTGTGTAACCCATGATGAGGTGTACCATGCCGTGGAGCTGCAAATAGACATGAAATCAGTTAGTGACAAACATTAATAGAAGAAAGGCTAAGTAATTCTGAAAAAAAGAGTCTTTAATTAGATGGTTAATCTTTTATGTCATATCTTTGCTAATTTTTTAACCATTTTAATAAAGGATGAGCGACACTGAAGAAAATGTAGTGACCATCTTGAGGCAGAAAGAGGCCATCGCTGATTTTAAAAAGGACCTATCTTTAGCAGCATGGAGATGCTTTTTACAATCTGACCAAGAACCATAGCAGCTGACATCACAATTCTAGTTGCATATTTCATTGTGTGTATCCTATTAGCAATCTGAAGCAAAAGTCAAGTTTTTAAGTTCGAAAGATTCGGATTACACATTTATTGTGGTAATTTGTGATGTGAAAACTTTTATGGCAATGCCATTTTTGGCCAAATTGCCCAAACTAAACACCTGGAAAACAATGAAAAATAATCAAGTCCACATCATGATGAAAAAGTTTTTTTAAAACTGTTTCCCAAATTTCAGCACTTCCTAATCAAAACAGAGATCATTGCAAGTGGTTGCCTTGATAGGAAACAAATCACAACTTGGAAAATGGGTTAAAAATATTTTTAGCATTGTGCAGTGTTGCACCCTCTGGGTTTGTCACGAATTGTAGTTTATTTATCTTTAAGAGAAATGTACGATTCAAGCTTACTTAAATGCAATGCTAATGCTATCACATGAGACACAGAAAAATGAGGTTGAATGCCTCAGTGCTAATGCTAACCTGAAGGTGCAGGCAGGAATCAGAGAAGGACTTACCACAGAGGGGTCTTCCAGAGACAAAGGTGTGACTAAGGGTTTGCATTCTTCAGGTGTCAGAGCCGAGACACTCAGAAACAGCCCCGCAAACAAGAAGATACTGCTGAACTGAAGATTCATGATGCTGCGGTTGGTCAGAATATAGCTGAACACAAACACCAAGTGGGAAGTTTGACTGGACAGACCTCAGATGAAAGCTGCTCAACTGAGATCACTGAGCCGGTCAGCCTTTATAGAAGCTGCTGTTACAGTTACAACCCTCTAGATTTTGACAATATTTACATTTTTGGTCCAGAGTTGGGAAAGCAATATTTCACCGTCAGCTTATCTCTGTTTGGTCAAAAGGGATTTTAAGGTTTTCTGTGTAGGAGTTGCGAGAGTTCATAAGATAAGATAAACCTTTATTGATCCCCAGTGGGGAAATAATGTTGTTATAGCCCAATGACACAAGTAAGGACAGACGAGCATAGAGAGTAAAGAACAAGATAATAAAGTTATATACAACTTAAATAAGAACAAAATAGAAACTTTATATTTTGGGACAAAATGAAACCAAAGTGAAAGGATGCACCATATGGATTTATTTTAACAGATAACTGATAATTACCTGCTTCTCAATGCTGATACCGGTAAGCTAACTGGTAATGTCACATTTTTGCATTTTAAATAGAAGTTCATAACCTGTAGTTTTTGCACACCTGAGGGTAAGAAAGCCTAAGATGTAGTGAACAAACATGGATGATTCAGTATCCCATAGCTCAAATTATATTTATTGTGTTAAAACATGTACATTTCCAACCTCTCTTGTGGATCATGTTTTGCAAATTACAATCATCGTTTCTGAAACTGTAAAAAAACATCCAAACCAATGACACCATGTTTGGCTGTCTAGTCTACAATGTGTGGCTCTACCCAGGTGCAGCAGTTTGATGTTGTCACAACAGTCTTCTTCTTCCTTTCTCTTCCTCCTTTTTCTTCTTCTACTTCTTCCTTTTTCTATTGGGGGATCACAAACTAGGAGTTGACTTTTTTTAATCGGGCCGATACTCAAATAATCAAGGAGACTGATAATTGGAACCGATATACATTTGCAGTAAAAATAATAATATTAGTGTCAAAGCTTATTTCCATTTTCTACTACTTTATACTTCCACCCAGCGCAAAACATTGCATTTTTTTACACAAAAAAAACCACTGATACCGTTAATCGGTGAATGCTGAATATCGGGCCCCAATAATCGGTCTACACCTGTTGGAAACTAACTTTTAAGGAGCATACTACCACCTGCTGATCCTGTGTGTGAAGATGCTGCACTTGTTAAGTCAATGAGAGAAATTTGGCTTTGTTTTATCCATTCATCAGCTATAATTTACGATAAATAGCCAATAATACATATATCTGCCCAATATTAGGTGTGCTAGTATGATTAATAGCAGCAGAAGCAACTTGTCTGGTGGTCTAATTCATAGGGATGCAGAGATGAAGTGGAATCGCTTGTCTGGTGAGAGCCGAGCATCTGTCGGTGTGAGCGTAGCATAGTCAGGATGGTGTATTCACAAATGCTCGTGCAAATTGGTAGTGTTAGTGTCCTTTGCCAGTACCATACATTTGCAGAGACGTTTAATTGCTACAGTTAGGTCCTTTGGCTTGCCGGTTACATCCGGTTTAAAATCAAAAGAAGTGGTGATTTTGTCTTCTTTTGTGCAACTAGCTCCTCCATAATTACATCTGCTGAAAATGCTTGCAGTGCTGGTGCACAGCTGCAGGTATATATCAGCAATCGCCGATTGATGGGCTGAGGGTGGCTGGTTGGAACATTTTAACATATCGCCCAACCCTAATTTATAGGCTTACGTCATATTTTCATGTCCTGTATCAACAGTAAAACCCTTTGTTGGTGAATGGACGACAGACAGACATCATTTTTCAGTCAATCAATATTCCAATTTAATACATGACAAAAGATCAAAGATACAGATACAAATCCACATGTTTGATGTTTTGAGTCACTTTTCTTTTCCTTACTTTTGGTTTGGAATATTTAGGTTGACGCCTTCGCCTTCCTTACAGAGATCTGCAGGGACAAAGACAGAGAAAGAAATCAGTTATGTCTGATATCACACGTCTTGTTTTTATTCTTTAATCAGACAGGTTTTAACTGAAGCACCTTTCTTGGAGTCAAATTCGAAGTCAGGTTCTCCTGAGAAGCCAAGGCAGCCTGCCTGCTGCTTAAACTGTTCCAGGTCAGAGTCCTTCAGGGTCCGCTCTTTGGCTGGAAACCAAAAAAAAAACCAAAAAGAAATGATGCGTCTTGCATTGCATGTACTGTGTTGAATATAAAATGTTTTCTCTCTGTGACTTGTTCGTTCCTACCCATCAAATAAAGGACACGACTGTTGATCACATCGTCCGCCTTAATAGTGCTTTCATAGTTCATAGCCCGAAAGTACTGGTCGAGGCCTCTGGCGGTGCCATTGCCGCTGAGGACCAGACAGCCGTCACAGCCTGGCAGCACATGGTACATCGTGGTGATGTTGCCGACTGAGGACAGAATAAAGTCAGAAAATTCTATTAAAACAACTACTCTACTCAACTACTTCACATTCAAACAGATACCGCGTATCTAGGCCTTAGATTGAAAACCTAAGAAGATGTGCGATAAATGTTCTGACTGTGTTACTGTCTGTTTGAGTCATGACTGTAAAAGGTGAAAAAGAGTCTTCATACTGTACACATGTAGCTGGGTCTGTGGCTTTAAATGTTAACATTGAAAATATAGATATGGATTTAGGAAAAAAAGATTTAAAGTCAGTCTTTTTCTTCCAAGTGTACAGTCACTGAGCTCCTTTGAGCTAAATCATCAGCATGCTAACGTGTTGATGTTTACCATGTTCAACAGCTTAGTTTAACATTGTGCAACACAAATTTACAATATATAAACAACAATCATTGGTTAATTTGTCAATACATAGAGAATATTTACTTTAAAATATGTATGTTTTTGAATGTTTTATCAACTGTGTCTACTCTTCATATCTTCCAGTATCATGTCAGATCAGGTAACTTACGTGCCATTCTAGCAACGTTGCCGTCAATAGTGAAATTGACTGTCATGCCATAGCAGCTTCCATTTCTGAGAAAAGACAGAGCAGGAGTTGAGTTCATCTTCTTATTAAGGACTTCTTGTCCATGTTGGCTAAAAAAGTGAAGACTCCTACTGATGAAGACTACTACACTACTAAGAATACTGTTTATGTTTGAAAGTTCTGAAAAAAGTGGAACCAGAGTTTTGGATCGTTTTGTTAAACTACTATTTCAAAGTGAAGATGCTCTACCTTTAAGCCAACAGAGACAATAGTCCGAGTCATGTTGGTCATGTTTCATTAGCTGAGGCATGCCACTGCTAAGTGCATGTAGGGAAAACACTGTATTGTTAAATAGTTACACAACTTGACCGTGGACATGATCTGAAATGGTTACCACCTTTTATTGCTGTTACAGTTTTGGTGAGCTTAAATTAAGGTTAAGCAGTTATTGGTGGTTTAAAATTTAGCGTGATACAGGGGTACTGAGATTGATATTAGATTAGGCTTGATTGAATTAATGGGGACTGGCAGAGGTATACACTCTACTGACCAAATTCTAGTTATTGTAGCATTGTATTGTGTCCTTGCACTAACCACATTATTTTGTTGGGCCACAGGTTATGATGTAAAACAGAACCTATTTAGGACCGGAACATCCGCCGTGTGGGAGTCTGCGTTACAAAACGGAGAATGCTAACTGACTAACAGCATATAAGCGAGTATAAGTGAGCCGAACATCAGCGGTTCCTATCCTTCTCTGTATTTGGTTTTGGGAAGTCTGACTCATACTTCATCCTCAGAAGTATAAGTCCAACCTCTGATTTATGTTTTTCTAACCATATGATTACAGAAGCTATCATGTCGTTTATTTGTACGGTTGATGTTGCACTGTTATCTCACAGCTTGTGCTCCTCATGTACGATGACTTCTTTGTCGTTGGACGGTGATGCGATGGTGTTCATCCAGTAGCTATCGCTTGCATTCAGGAAGTCGTTATATATGGCGCTATCGGTGTAACCCACGATGAGGTGTACCATGCCGTGGAGCTGCAAATAGACATGAAATCAGTTAGTGACAAACATTAAGAGAAGAAAGGCTGAGTAATTCTGAAAAAGAATCGTACTCTTGTTCAATTAGTCTTTAATTAGATAGTTCATCTTTTATATCATATCTTTGCTAATTTTTTAACCATTTTAATAAAGGATGAGCGACACTGAAGAAAATGTAGTGACCATCTTGAGGCAGAAAGAGGCCATCACTGATTTTAAAAAGGACCCATCTTTAGCAGCATGGAGATGCTTTTTACAATCCAACCAAGGACCATAGCAGCTGACATCACAATTCTAGTTGCATATTTCATTGTGTGTATGCTATTAGCAATCCGGAGCAAAAGTCAAGTTTTTAAGCTTGAAAGATTCAGATTGCACATTTATTGTGGTAATTTGTGATGTGAAAACATTTATGGCAATGCCATTTTTGGCCAAATTGCCCAAACCAAACATCTGTAAAACAATGAAAAATAATCAAGTCCACATCATGATGAAAAAGTTTTTGTTGAACCTGTTTCCCAAGTTTCAGCACTTCCTAATCAAAACAGAAATCATTGCAAGTGGTTGCCTTGATAGGAAACAAATCACAACTTGGAAAATGGGTTAAAAATATTTTTAGCATTGTGCAGTGTTGCACCCTCTGGGTTTGTCACGAATTGTAGCTTATTTATCTTTAAGAGAAATGTACGATTCAAGCTTACTTAAATGCAATGCTAATGCTATCACATGAGACACAGAAAAATGAGGTTGAATGCCTCAGTGCTAATGCTAACCTGAAGGTGCAGGCAGGAATCAGAGAAGGACTTACCACGGAGGGGTCTTCCAGAGACAAAGGCGTGATTAAGGGTTTGCATTCTTCAGGTGTCAGAGCCGAGACACTCAGAAACAGCCCCGCAAACAAGAAGATACTGCTGAACTGATTCATGATGCTGCGGTTGGTCGGAATATAGCTGAACACAAACACCAAGTGGGAAGTTTGACTGGACAGACCTCAGATGAAAGCTGCTCAACTGAGATCACTGAGCCGGTCAGCCTTTATAGAAGCCGCTGTGACAGTTACAACCCTCTAGATTTTGACAATATTTACATTTTTGGTCCAGAGTTGGGAAAGCAATATTTCACCGTCAGCTTATCTCTGTTTGGTCAAAAGGGATTTTAAGGTTTTCTGTGTAGGAGTTGCAGGAGTTCATAAGATAAGATAAACCTTTATTGATCCCCAGTGGGGAAATAATGTTGTTATAGCCCAATGACACAAGTAAGGACAGACGAGCATAGAGAGTAAAGAACAAGATAATAAAGTTATATACAACTTAAATAAGAACAAAATAGAAACTTTATATTTTGGGACAAAATTTGTCAAAAATTTGACAAAAATTTTGTTTTATGAGTCTGTGGTGGCCAGTGCTATTCTGTTTGCTGTTGTGTGCTGGGGCAGCAGACTGAGAGTAGCAGATGCCAACAGACTCAACAAGTGATCAGGAAGGTCAGTGTCGTGTGGGGGTGGAGCTGGACACTTTGACAGCAGTGTCAGACAGGAGGATGCTGTCGAAGTTGTGGGTGATACTGTAGTATGGCTCTCACCCTCTCCACAACGCTCTGGTCAAACAGAGGAGCACCTTCAGCGAGAGACTAATTTCTCCCAAATGCATCACTGAGCGCCACAGGAAGTCATTCCTACCTGTGGCCATAAACTTTACAACTCCTCCCTCTGATGATCACACTCAAATGGCTATATATATTTATATATGTATGTATATTTGTATCTATGTATATTTCCCACACCATATATATACTGTATTGCACTGTATATCTGTAAATACTTGGAGTGGTCATTGAACACTTGAGATTGTCTACTTTATTACTTTATTTTATTGTCTACTTTACTATTTCATTTATATCTTTATCTCTTGTTTCCATTCATGCTATATTTCTATTTCAACTTGGCGCTTAGCATTTGGAACAAAAACAATTTCCCCTCGGGGATTAATAAAGTATTCTGATTCTGATTCTGAAAATAAAACCAAAGTGAAAGGATGCACCATATGGATTTCTTTTAACAGATAACCGATAATTAACTGCTTCTCAATGCTGATACCGGTAAGTTAACTGGTAATGTCACATTTTTGCATTTTAAATAGAAGTTCATAGCCTGCAGTTTTTGCACACCTGAGGGTAAGAAAGCCTAAGATGTAGTGAACAAACATGGATGATTCAGTATCCCATAGCTCAAATTATATTTATTGTGTTAAAACATGTACATTTTTTCCAACCTCTCTTGTGGATCATGTTTTGCAAATTACAATCATCGTTTCTGAAACTGTAAAAAAACATCCAAACCAATGACACCATGTTTGGCTGTCTAGTCTACAATGTGTGGCTCTACCCAGGTGCAGCATTTTGATGTTGTCACAACAGTCTTCTTCTTCCTTTCTCTTCCTCCTTTTTCTTCTTCTACTTCTTCCTTTTTCTATTGGGGCATCACAAACTAGGAGTCGACTGTTTTTAATCGGGCCGATACTCAAATAATCAAGGAGACTGATAATTGGAAGCGATATACATTTGCAGTAAAAATAATAATATTAGTGTCAAAGCTGAGAATAACCAGTGGTGGAATGTAACTACAATTTACTCAATTTTGAGGTAGTAGTATTTCCATTTTCTACTACTTTATACTTCCACCCAGCGCCAAAGTATTGCATTTTTTTACATAAAAAAACCACTGATACCGTTAAATGTTGAATGCTGAATATCGGCCCCCAATAATACATACATTTGCAGAGACGTTTAATTGCTACAGTTAGGTCCTTTGGCTTGCTGGTTACATCTGGTTTTAAACCAAAAGAACTGGTGATTTTGTCTTCTTTTTTGCAACTAGCTCCTCCATAATTACATCCGCTGAAAATGCTTGCAGTGCTGGTGCACAGCTGCAGGTATATATCAGCAATCGCCGATTGATGGGCTGAGGTTGGCTGGTTGGAACATTTTAACATATCGCCCAACCCTAATTTATAGGCTTACGTCATATTTTCATGTCCTGTATCAACAGTAAAACCCTTTGTTGGTGAATGGACGACAGACAGACATCATTTTTCAGTCAATCAATATTCCAATTTAATACATGACAAAAGATCAAAGATACAGATACAAATCCACATGTTTGATGTTTTGAGTCACTTTTCTTTTCCTTACTTTTGGTTTGGAAAATTTAGGTTGACGCCTTCGCCTTCCTTACAGGAATCTGCAGGGACAAAGACAGAGAAAGAAATCAGTTATGTCTGATATCACACGTCTTGTTTTTATTCTTTAATCAGACAGGTTTTAACTGAAGCACCTTTCTTGGAGTCAAATTCGAAGTCAGGTTCTCCTGAGAAGCCAAGGCAGCCTGCCTGCTGCTTAAACTGTTCCAGGTCGGAGTCCTTCAGGGTCCGCTCTTTGGCTGGAAACCAAAAAAAAAAAAAAGAAATGATGCATCTTGCATTGCATGTATTGTGTTGAATATAAAATGTTTTTCTCTCTGTGACTTGTTCGTTCCTACCCATCAAATAAATGGCACGACTGTTGATCACATCGTCCGCCTTAATAGTGCTTTCATAGTTCATAGCGCGAAAGTACTGGTCGAGGCCTCTGCCGGTGCTGTTGCCGCTGAAGACCAGACAGCCGTCACAGCTTGGCAGCAGATGATACATCGTGGTGATGTTGCCGACTGAGGACAGAATAAAGTCAGAAAATTCTATTAAAACACCTACTCTATTCACATTCAAACAGATACCGTGTATCTAGGCCTTAGATTGAAAACCTAAGAAGATGTGCGATAAATGTTCTGACTGTGTTACTGTCTGTTTGAGTCATGACTGTAAAAGGTGAAAAAGAGTCTTCATACTGTACACATGTAGCTGGGTCTGTGGCTTTAAATGTTAACATTGAAAATATAGATATGGATTTAGGAAAAAAGATTTAAAGTCAGTCTTTTTCTTCCAAGTGTATAGTCACTGAGCTCCTTTGAGCTAATTGAGCTAAATCATCAGCATGCTAATGTGATGATGTTAAGCTTAGTTCAACATTTGCGAATACGCAGCACAAATTTACAATATATGAAAAACAGCAATCATTGGTTAATTTGTCAATACATAGAGAATATTTACTTTAAAATATTGATCATAGGTATGTTTTTAAATGTTTTATCAACTGTGTCTACTCTTCATATCTTCCAGTATCATGTCAGATCAGGTAACTTACGTGCCATTGTAGCAACGTTGCCGTCAATTGTTAAATTGACTGTCATGCCATAGCAGGTTCCATTTCTGAGAAAAGACAGAGCAGGAGTTGAGTTCATCTTCTTATTAAGGACTTCTTGTCCATGTTGGCTTAAAAAGTGAAGACTCCTTCTACCGATGAAGACTACTACACTACTAAGAATACTGTTTCTGTTTGAAAGTTCTGAAAAAAGTGGAACCAGGGTTTTGGATCGTTTTGTTAAACTACTATTTCAAAGTGAAGATGCTCTACCTTTAAGCCAACAGAGACAATAGTCCGAGTCACCATGACCAACAACTCTTCAGTTCAGGGTTGACAACTGACAGTTGACTCGAAATCAGCAAACTTGTTTATTTCTGTTGTCATTTTCAGCCGTAACTCACATTTATATGAAGTAAAACAAAGTGGTACAACCTATTTATTAAATATATTTAATCAGAATGTTGGCTGTCTGTAATTTAAAGTCTATATAAAGAGGGTGCTTTATGCAAACAGATGCATGCATTCAGCCTTGTGACTGTGAGCGAAGATATTTTACAACCCAAGGTAGAAGCGAGCCAGTAGGAGGATATCTAACCGGAAGAAGGAGCGTGAGTCACAAGCTGTAACTTCCCAACTGCAAGTACCTCTAGAAGCTGGGGAGGGAGCGTGCCAGTGGAAGAAGAGGTGACACAGTGTAGAAGTAAAGATGAGAGGAGAGTCGCGTGAGTAGTTTGCACAGAATGATGTTGACACGGTTTGCCCATCGGGCTATGAGGGGTGTAGAGGTTGCTACAGCTACTCTGTTAAATCTCGTACTGAGGCGACTAGAATCATGCACGTTTGCTAATCATTTACTTTTTTTTTTTTGTCTTTTAATTGTATCCAGCCACCTGCTCTTGCACGTAGGCTCTTATCTAACTCTAATATGGATTTTAGTAGTATGTCGGCTCACTGACTTTTTAACAAACAGGTCTCAGAGGGTCCAGGTTAACAGAACCTTTCATCTTCCATTGGATCCCCTCAGGGCTGTGTGCTTTCACCTCTTTTATTAGTTTTGTCTACAAATGAGCGCCAGAGCAATTGTAGATCAAGATTTGTTCTGATGTAGGCTGATGAGGAGCAAGATCATGGCCCAGGCCTTGATGAATTTGTTAGTTGGTGTGCCCCTCCCCTCTGCCCCTGCATTGTGTGTGTCACACGTTGACCTCGGACATGATCTAAAAGAGTTACCACCTTTTATTGCTGTTACAGTTTTGGTGAGCTTAAATTAAGGTTAAGCAGTTATTGGTGGTACTGCGATGAGCTGGGGACTCGTCCAGGGGTGTACCCTGGCCTTCGCCCATAGAGAAACTGGGATTGTCTTGAGATTGAGGCTTGATTGAATTAAAGGGGACTGGCAGAGGTATACACTCTACTGACCAAATTCTAGTTATTGTAGCATCCGTCAAATAGTGAAATGACGGTGTGCAAGTAATGTAGCGGAAACACCGACTACCACGGCAAGTCTACTGTGCTGCTTTGCTAGTGCCTTTGATGTCTCACCACTGATCGGACTAACTGCTAATTTTGGGTAAACTCAAGCTTTCATTTTCTTTAGTCTATGTAATTAGGTCTTTACCATAATCAATACACTTTCAAATGACATAATGGAAAAGAAATTAAATTATATATAAGCTAAGTGGTGCAGATGTTTTCTACTAGCAAGTTAATGTAAGCAAATTTTGTGATTGATTGTGATATTAATCAAAACTCCTGGGCTTTTTTTGCTTTCATGTCAACAGGTACATCTCCATGAAAACTGAGTATCCACATGAATACCAAGGCCAACATTAAAGGTCCAATTTGAAAGAAAGTTGATTTTTGAGTCTCATTCCCAACTCCGACTGACCCAACCTACAATCCCAAAGTGTCAAATACACTTTGGGATTGAGACAACTTTCTTACAGACTGGACCTTGAACTAACCACATTATTTTGTTGGGCCACAGGTTATGATGTAAAACAGAACCTATTTAGGACCGGAACATCTGCCGTGTGGGAGTCTGTGTTACAAAACGGAGAATGCTAACTGACCAACAGCATATTAGCGAGTATAAGTGAGCCAAACATCAGCGGTTCCTATCCTTCTCTGTATTTGGCTTTGGGAAGTTTGACTCATACTTCATCCTCAGAAGTATAAGTCCAACCTCTGATTTATGTTTTTCTAACCATATGATTACAGAAGCTATCATGTTGTTTATTTGTACAGTTGATGTTGCACTGTTATCTCACAGCTTATGCTCCTCATGTACGATGAGTTCTTTGTCGTTGGACGGTGATGCGATGGTGTTCATCCAGTAGCTATCGCTTGCATTCAGGATGTTGTTATATATGGCGGTATCGGTGTAACCCACGATGAGGTGTACCATGCCGTGGAGCTGCAAATAGACATGAAATCAGTTAGTGATAAACATTAATAGAATTAATAGAATTCTGAAAAAAGAGTCTTTAATTAGATAGTTCATCTTTTATATCATATCTTTGCTAATTTTTTAACAATTTTAATAAAGGATGAGGGACACTGAAGAAAATGTAGTGACCATCTTGAGGCAGAAAGAGGCCATCACTGATTTTAAAAAGGACCCATCTTTAGCAGCATGGAGCTACTTTGGCTTTTTAAAATCCGACCAAGAACCATAGTAGCTTACATCACAAATCCAGTTGCATATTTCATTGTGTGTATCATATTAGCAATCCGGAGCAAAAGTCAGATTTTAAGTTTGAAAGATTCGTTTTGGACATTTATTGTGGTAATTTGTGATGTGAACTGATGTGAACATTTTATTGCAATGCCATTTTTGGCCAAATTGCCCAGTCCTATGACTAAACATCTGGAAAACAATGAAAAACAATCATGTCCACATCATGATAAAACATTTTTTTAAAACCTGTTTCCCAAGTTTCAGCACTTCCTAATCAAAACAGAGATCATTGCAAGTGGTTGCAGAGGGAAGGACTTACCACGGAGGGGTCTTCCAGAGACAAAGGCGTGACTAAGGGTTTGCATTCTTCAGGTGTCAGAGCCGAGACACTCAGAAACAGCCCCGCAAACAAGAAGATACTGCTGAACTGATTCATGATGCTGCGGTTGGTTGGAATATAGCTGAACACAAACACCAAGTGGGAAGTTTGACTGGACAGACCTCAGATGAAAGCTGCTCAACTGAGATCACTGAGCCGGTCAGCCTTTATAGAAGCCGCTGTGACAGTTACAACCCTCTAGATTTTGACAATATTTACATTTTTGGTCCAGAGTTGGGAAAACAGTATTTGACCGTCAGCTTATCTCTGTTTGGTCGAAAGGGATTTAAAGGTTTTCTGTGTAGGAGTTGCAGAAGTTTATGAGATAAGATAAACCTTTATTGATCCCCAGTGGGGAAATAATGTTGTTATAGCCAATGACATCGGTGAATGCTGAATATCGGGCCCCAATAATCGGTCTACACCTGTTGGAAACCAACTTTTAAGAAGCATACTACCACCTACTGTTCCTGTGTGTGAAGATGCTGCACGGCTTTGTTTTATCCATTCATCAGCTATAATTTACAATAAATTGCCAATAATACATATATCTGCCCAATATTAGATGTGCTAGTACGATTAATAGCAGCAGAAGCAACTTGTCTGGAGGTCTAATTAATAATATGATTAATGGAACATTATGTTGTATCCGTAGTCAGGGCAGTGTTGACATGGTATATTTAAAATACATTATGCTACATAATGTTATAGAAAGGATATGAGATATAATAAAGGTTGTGTGTAGTAATAAACAGTAGTATAACAAAGGTTATAGTACAATACATTCATTTAACATATGGTGGTATTGTACACCATAGTCTAAAATAAACATTATATAAAGTGTAGTCGAGCATTATGAATCAGAGTCATAAGTACACTTTGTATCAATCATTCACTGATTTGTTGAGTTGACCTTGGCCACAAATACACAGCAAGGACAGCAAACAGCTGCTTCAATCCAGCTATAACCCAGTCTGGTCTGTGTCATGCCCTCTGAGTTATTTACTGGGGTTCTGGCTACAAATGCTGCATTCAAGCTAGGGATGTTAATCATTAATCGATTAATCGTGGTTAAGAATTTAACCAATAAAAAATGTCTTAATCGACAATCAGAGACGGGCACAAATACATCAAAGAGTATCTTACAGTAACAGATTACAGGTACTTGTTTTTTTTTAATATATCCAAATAAAACACAAAATACAGGTGTGAGAAAATGTATTTAATCAAAATACAATTTGTCATTTAAAAAAAGACATTTGCTACAAATGGATATTATGACATTTTAGCCATTTAGTCGCCTCAGTATGGGTTAGGGTTAGTGTTAGGGTTATTTTGTTGCCAGTTGTTGAAAAACAACAACGACAGATGGGAACCGTGTAATTAAAATGAAGCCAACATTTTGTGTTTGTGGTTCAAACAGTTTTCTAATGGAAGAATGTTCAACATATTTCATATGTTATAATGATTATCAATCATTAAGGTAGCTGACTATGGATAAAAGAAATTACTTAAAATTTGTATCCCCAATTCAAGCTATAATTCACAATAAAGTGACCAGGCTCTAGTTTTGTTTTCTGTTCCCCACAAGCTGCAAGCTGTGTCGCGCTCTCACTCTCTATAGCTTCCTCCTCCCCTCTTTTCATTCAGGCTCCCCTCTGATGGACCACGGGCCCCCTGCGAACATCAACCTCTCCTGGCTCCTGCTGCCTCACATATTGATGGATCAGGATTGTCATACCCTGGGCTCCGCTGGATCATTGCTCTCCTCTGTTTTACTATCTCCTTATATCTGTATTTCTGTGAAATTTCATGCCTCTTCACTCCGATGTTTTCTTTTCTTTTCTTTTATTGCTAATTATCTTGAATCGAGGGTCTAAGGACAGAAGATGTCGTTCACCGTACAGTTTGTAAATCCCACTGAGGCAATGTGATTATGATTTTGGGCTATATAAATAAAACTGATCTGATTTGATTTGATTTAGTGTAAATTCAAAAAAGGAAATCAGAAAATTTAGTCTGATTCTTGAAAAAAATTACACACGTTTATCGCCTTACTCTGTATGTTTCAGTGCCGTATTTGAGATTAAACAGTATAAAAGACAGTAAAAATGAAGGCAGAGCAATAGGCTACGCTAAACAATCACTATAAATACAACCACAGCAGCTCTACCTGATACATAACTGTCAAATCAAACATCCACACGACCTAATTCACTTCATAAATACTCTATTTGGTAAGTTCCTCCTCAGTACTAAGCAGTGTATTTCTTTTATATGGCCAAGTGATGTATTAAACCTGCTTGAGGATCCTTTATAAAGTTCGTTTGTTTTATTTGGATTTGAAAAAATATATCTGTGTCATTTTTTTGTAGTTTAAAAAGATGGGAAAATATCTGATTTTGCTTAGACCTATGTATAGTTCACATAAATTAATCAGCTTACACATTCACTTCTAACATAAAAATACAAACATATAGTGTGTTAATGAACGTACAGCATCGTTTACTGTCTGTATGCAGACGGGTTTTTCAACATGTGCCACAGTTTAAGTGATTTTCCAGTTTATGTTGTAAACACATTTTTTTTTAAACGCAGCATTATGTCTATTTTTAAATGTGAACCTCACAGTAAACCTCCCAGAAGGATTTCTATCTGATTTTGTGGTCCGCAGTGGAAGTGTGTGCGTGTGTGTGTGCACAGTTCATGGGGCACAAACGCATGTAAGAGTGCATGTTCTTCCCTAAGTGTACAGACTATAGACCTTTCACACATAAATCTGGGAGTTTAAAAGTACTAAAGATGGTGATGACCTTAAAAGCTACATTGTGAAAGTAATACAAAAATGATCAAATAAATGCCATTCAACAGTGTGACTCGTGTTACTTATGTTTGGCTAGAAAAACAATATTTGTTTTAACTGTAGGATTAAACTCACACAGTGGAAGGGGCCACAGATTATCGATTAAACAGCTTCTACTGCATATAACTCTCTATGAAATACTGCTTTACCACAAAGTACATGTTTTGTTTTTCCAAGAAACTACTCATTCATGTGTCACTGTCCAGGTTGAATGACCAGGGTCAGAAATGTGTACAAAGAGTTCTGAGAAACTGTGGCCATATGTAATCATATCTTATCAGGGAATCAATCAGACTTTGGCATTTATTAGATTTGTGTCTGTTTTCGCCTGGGAGACAGGAAACAGGCGCTACTTTTTATGGAAATCTTTGCTACTATAGATTAATAAAGATGGACTGAAACCACAAATGGGGAGGAAAGGTTCACATGGTCTTTACAGCTCCCTGATTCTTCTGGAGGCTATTTGGACTTAGTCCAGGATTCTTTGCGGTATTCACAGCTGTAGGAGTGGCCCAAGAAATAAACAGGATATACGTCATCCACAGAGTGTGCCCATGGGAGGAGAGGAGTTTCCTGTCTTTGAGGAGTGCTGGCCATCATGCCATGCCCACAGCCGCTCTGTGGTTGCCCAGTGTCCAAGCTGGTTACACCAAATTTGAAAAAAAGAGCTGAATATGACTTCCTCTCACCTCTTAACTGTAGAAGTTTATAGAAGTGTTGCGCGCTGTTGCTGTGTTGCAATAGCTACAGAATCAAATAAATTTTATAATTAAAATTTGGCATCCAGAAATGAAAACATTTCAACATCCATCAACACAGAAGAACAGTCACATGCCAAAGTACCACCCCCATGTTTTTGTTAAACCTCAAGCATTGTGGTTGTTGTCGCAGTTGGACATCATAGTGGAAAAACTCATCGCTCATTGAGTTTCCTGCACATTTACAAGAAAAACAATATTTCCCATACCAAAGAGAAGCACTGATGTCTGACAATTTCTGTTAACACAACCAGAAGCATTGGATTTGAAAACCCTGTAACCCTGTAACCCTCACCCTAACACTATCAATCCGCAACATAACAATAATAAATTGATCTGTGATGTTTACTTGAAGCTGTATACATTACAGATGCAAACAAGAAATAGCACTTAAATTATAGTAGTGTGTATACAGTAGGCAGATCTCATGGGACACGATCAGAGAGCTGACACTAAATCGGACGGAAATCTGAAGGGATGCCACGGTGACATCATTTTCCCGTCGGTTAATAAACTCAAGACAACACCATTGTTATCGATTAGACGATAACTATCTGTAGAGCGCTGTATTAATTTACTGCTAATGCAAAGCAAACATTTCCACTGCTGCAGCTTCTCATTAAAAGCAGTTGGCTTTAATTATCAAGTAGTCACAGGAAATTCAATGTGTTCAATGAGTTTAGCACTTACCACTGTCCTTTCACCAAATTGGGTCATCATACAGGAACTTTTTGCTGCTATTTTCTTACACATACATAGTAGATTCTTAAATTTTATTGTTTATTTTAATGTTAGTAAATGTCTTTATCTGCTGTGCACTTTATTGTTTACTTTAGTGTTAGGAAATGTCTGTCTTTATCTGTTGTACTTTATTTCTTTCACTGTGGGATAGTGAGAAAACGTCTTTTCGATTCCTCTGTATGTCTGGTACATGTGGAGAAATTGACAATAAAGTAAACTTGAGATGAAGAGCTGCATACCTCCAACTTATCAGTGAGGAAACCAATTCCTTTTCCCTCAATGTCATCCCGTTCCCTTTTAGCATTTGACTTAAATTGGCCAAAAAGGCTCTTTTCTTTTTCGTGTGTGACAAAAAAATCCTCTTACATTGTCTTGTTGGTCAACTCCCGTGAGGTGAAAAGTGATATGTGACTCCTGCCACTCTGTAGCCCCTTTTAGTTAGAAAATGCGCCACATTTGCGGCCAGGTAAAGGCTTGCCGCCTTGTCTTTGTGAAACGGAGGTGTAATATTCCTCCTTTTCAAAAAAGCCGGCACGGGGTAGGCGTAAACATGTGACGTGACGTGAAGCACGAAGTTGGGCTGCTTTTTCTCCCGGCGAAAGCCACGTCGGCTAAGCTCCTCAGTGACCTTTTCGTACAAGATGCCATCTTTCACAGTCCCTGTGATCTGATTGTTAACTAATCTCTCGGCTGTGATGTTAAGCATCTCCCAGATCTCAGCGGCTTTCCAGTTGCTCATCTTGACGTCCGCGGATGAAATGATGAACTGACTGCTGTGATCAGCTGTTTCCTGCTTTTAAAACTCCCGGCTGCAGGTCGCACAACAGTGCATGTCATCGACACCTCCGCCCATGTCACGCAATTGCCGGCACATTGACGCCTTGGATTTACATAGCAATGGAGGCTGCAAAAAGTGTACCCTCCCAGGCGTCATATTGGTGAACCAAAACAGACCCCCAATATGCCGCGCTCTGTCTAAATGCGCGGACCTAGCCGCAAAAAGGACAGCCAAATTGGCGGCTTGCTGTCCAGTATAAAACCGCCTAGTGTTGACACAGAGGACATGAGTTTGTAATTGTACATTCTGTTGTCCGACTAAACCTTTTCAAGGAAGTAAGACCAACGATGGGAGCCGTGGGCAAGTAGTCTAATCGGTGTATGCCTGACCACCAAGAGCACTGACTACTGTGACAAGCCATACTGTGAAATAATGTTGCATTTGTACTACGCATAGCAATTATAATTCTCTTCTAACAGAGGATCTTATAACTAACCTTTCCATAACAGCACCTTCACTGCTCCCCTTGTGTCAGGTTATACCCCATGAAGTGTTCCTGCCAACCACAAAAGGTTTTACTGCTCAGTCACATGGATTATTCCCTTGCAATTGGATTATGAGTATAGAACAAGTCCTCAGTCTGAAGAGGCACATTAGAGAATGGCTCTCCTTTGCCCCAATAACATTAGTGCTGCACAGAGCCGCCAATTAAGAAGCAGTCTATAGAGGTCCGTCTTGACTTTTATTGGCTAAACAAATTTGATGAAAGTTTGTGGTTTTGACCTTTTTGTTGCATTAAAGTTGAACTGGAGGCATTGAGAAGCGGAGATTCGATAGAACAAGACAGACTATTCAGGCCCTACTTCAAAACAACAGATCAAAGTTGTGATTATTTGCTTTGGAAGTGTTCATTAGGTGGTTCTAAAGGAGAAAACTACATCTCCCTATTCAGTGAAATCATGTTATTTCCAGTTGGCAGAGATTATTAAAACTCTCCTGGTCACTTTATATCCTTTGCTTAAAAATGTTGCTGCAGAGCCAATGTGAATATTATTACACTGTGGATCCCCATACATCTGTCTCTATTGCTAGTTTTGCTAAACAGCTTGAATTGAGACCAGTAAGTGCTTAACAATGGATTCATCAATGTTTTTAAAGAGCAATCACACACCCCTTGAAATTCTTGTTTTTTTGCTGACCTCATCGGTTCAACTCCTCATCTTCGTTTTCACTTTGACAGCCCTATTAGCCATTATAGGCTGTTTCAGCTGTTGAAGCATCTCTTTTTTCCATTTGAACCCAACCATGTCCTCGCTGGTGGGGTTGTTTTTAAGCCCAGCCTGTTCTCTGCTTCACCTAACAGGAAATGGTAATCAGCTTTAATAGATGAAACGTTTCAATGGGCTGAATTGACGATGATGAATGATGGTTACAGTTTGACCTACAGTCTTACTGTAAGAATACTAATTCAAGATCAGCAATGTTATTTGTACTAGTCAGTATTCATTTCAAGACATTTTTAATGTACTCATTTTATGATTTTGTTCATCCGGCAACCCGACACTCATCAGGGTTGAGGTTATGGCAGCAGGCTAAGCATGATAGCTCAGACTTTCTTCTCCCTAGCCTTATCCTCCAGGTCCTCTTGGTAGATCCCAAGACGTTTTCAGGCCAGATGATATATGAAAATCTACTCTTCTAATTAGAGGGCAAAAAATGGAAACCATCACCCCATCTTTCAGTCTGCAGGCACTGTCCCTAACTTCCGTGCGACCTTGAAGAGGAAGGGGTGTGTCGCCTAAGAAAGCTCAACAATGTCCAGAGCTTTCAGCATCCAGGCTAAGCCTTGCCTCCTCTTCTGAAGTCGTCAGTTTACCTAAACATCTTTTGAGGTCAACAAAAAGTCCTTCTCCACGGTCTCCCCAAACTCCTCCCATACCCCAGTTTTTCGCTATGGCTACTACCACAGCCGCAGCATTCTTCAAATAAGCTTTAAAGGTCTCTTTCGTCAGCTTGCTTCAATGCTGGTTTCCACCAGAAGTGTCCCAAAAGTATTGAGGTGCAACATCCTGCCCTACCACAACCCATTCATTATGTTTCGTGCTGATCCTTTGCAGGTTCATGTGGAGCATATATCAGCTCACATAGGTGAGATGCAATCAGTCAGAGCTACTCAGATATATACAGAAAATGATGTACCGGGAACTTCTTGCTGTGAGGCAACCACTTCAACCATGCCAACACCCAGCCTTGCCTTATCTACGATGATGGAGTGCTTGGTCCAGTCGGAGTGGCACAGGCATTACACCGGCTTTACATAGTTTTGGGTTATCTCTGGCATTTTCCCTAAGTTGTTTGGATAGAATCCAGGTTATTTTACTCCCTTTTACTGCTCCTGCCCTGGCTCTACACAGATGTCTGATGCCCACCAAGAAGTTGCTATTAGTGCTCTGAATTCAGGCACCTCCCTCTTCAATACACTGTATGTGCCAACAATAATTCTTTATTTCGGTGGTGATACAGCTCAGACAATATGTTGGAGACCAAAATGTAAATCATTAAGCCTTTGGTGAAACATTTGGATTTTTTTTGAAGATTTAAAGGAACAATCCAAAGGTGCACATCTTACACTACATTAAGTGTGCAGCATACATAAAGACCGACCTTTAACCAGTGATTAAAGTACAACACAAGTGTTGCAGATAGTACTTTGATAGCAGATATGTAGCATAGCTTGTTGGAAATCATTTCTCCTTGCAGTAGAGTAATTGTTGACCATGGAAAACGGGCTTGTGTGCAGCAGAGGATCGTGAACAATGGTAGCTTAGTGAGCAAAGGTGCAAAGAATGGACATTGAAGGCCAGTGTGCCAGTAGTACAGCAGGCTTACAAAGGGAGAGACTGTGGAAAGGCACAGTCAGCCACTATGAGAAGCCCCTCAGTCAGCAGTAAAACTAAACAGTTAGTCAAGAGGGTCTCACACCTGAGTCTCTAAAAACTGACATTAAATCCGAGCACATGGTCTTCAAGTGTGTGTAGAAGAAATTCTTTATTATCATATTGTGTATACTTCAGACTTCTTCATAGATAGTTGTCACTCACGTTCAACAGGACATTGGTATTGTACACAGTATTTTTGTAAACATAGTCCAGGAAAGCGAGGGTTGCGTTTGTTCACATTCATATGTGACAAAGTATCCCAGGGTTACATTGAAGAATATTTTTTTTCTAAATAGTTCATCTTAGCTATACATCAAACACCATGTTATGACTGTGGACAGTTACGTTTAAAATACTTTACATTCACGTTTTGTTATAAACAATTTGATAAATACAAGATTAGATATAACAAAAGAATATATTTATATATTTTTTATATCTTCTTATATATTCCACATATATTTGAATTTTTTTCTTTGTGGCTTTATTCCTTTTCAGCAAGGGTCTGTTATGATTCAAGGTTAAAATTCAACTTCATTCCAATAAATAAAAAAAAGTGAAACAGAATAAGATAATTAAAAACATTCCTAAAGGAACATATTGGCACTTCTATGGTGATGAAAAAAGTGTAACATCACAAATGAAAAATATGAGTTGTTTTCATGCATTTAACATAATGGTTAATACACAGTGCAGTGAAAGAGGCCTTTGACTGGTATCACTCCTCCGTGTACTGTATATTAACGGCATTTATGTATGGTTGGCGACAAAATCCCAATACACACACACACACACACACACACACACACACACACACACACACACACACACACACACACACACACACACACACACACTGTCTCTCTCTTTCTTTCTGCTGTCTCTTTGGAGGAAAAGACACAGGTTACAGTCACATAACAATAATACAAAATTGTTTGTAACAGATACTAACAGCCATTTGTTTTAGCTGAATTCTTCACCTTCAGTAAGCAGCCAGGCACTGACCAGCCCTCAGTCTTTATTTGAATTATTTTAAAGCTTTGCAATGATGCATGCATTATTCCCTTTACTGTAACAGAATGTGACACGAAAGCATTATATCAGGCCTGTTTTTCTCTTTGCTAAGGAGCTTGACCTTGACGCGCATTTGACCTCCAGCTCTTTGACTCGAATAACAAAGGACTCGGTCAAATCGAGAGATTGCCATCCACAAACTGTGGTTTGATTTAGTCGGTTCCTGAGTCAACACAGTTTTTTTTTTCTTCCTGTACAGACTGTAAGAAACATGTCGTGTCTCGCTTGATAAGGCACTGACACAGATAAGCAACTCTGCCAACAGAACAACAAAAAAACACAGACTTTGTAATAATAAATAATCATAGGTCTAAAAAAATGTTTAACCATTGAAATATTTTGGTCCCCTGTGTAGTAGTACACTGGGAGATGGGATTGTTTTGGTTGTAATTTTACTTTCTGTCCCTTCCAGGACATAATAATCACATAAAGTCACATAAACAAAATCATAACCAAAGTTATGATTAATTAAAATAGTATATAAAAACCATTATGATTACCATGGAGGAACAATAGTACATTTTCCCCATGGGATGTCCTTCCCTTATGCGCTGAAGCTGTAGAATGGTATTGAAATATTAAAAGGCGTAACTCTGAAATCAAAGTGCTTGAAGCTACTGTTGACAACAAAGACCTTGGCTAGTAAATGCACAGGGATAAGAAGGGAGGCTGCGCAGAGCGGTTGGAGCCTGTTGCTCTCCGTGTCTGTCCGACCACCGGTGGCACACAGGAGCTCCAAGACGGGATGGATGAGGGTGTTCTGCGTGTTTGTCATCAGATGGCTAACCAATGTTTGAGCTGAGAAAGCAAAACAATGTCAAATCTACTGTATCAGCAATAGGTTGTGCACAAGACAATTCACAAATGACAAATGTGTTTAAATCCACATTAATTGCAGCCATTATCCAGATTAAATGAACACTTACCTTAAACTGCCGCACATTTCCCTCAGCCACCAAATGATGTTCATGTTCTGGAGTGATGCAATATCCTATCCTCTGTAAAAGTAATTACAACACGTCATTCTCAACTCTTGTCACACATACAGTAAATCATACTTGGCCTTTAATATATCTCAACATCTCATCTTAGTACTTTTATCTCTAATTTGATTTGTAAACGCTTGCCTTCTTAAATTACTTTTCACATCTTCACGGGAGAGGAGCCAAAGTCCACAAAATACTTGAGATGTAAGAGGGAATGCTTTCAAATCTAACACAAGATATTATCTCTGACAAAATACGTATATTTGGAGCCTGTGAGGAATCCTTTTCAAGAACCTCAGTTCTGTTTATTCTGATCATTATGTGGATGAGACAGCCGAAACTTGATAGGCGGTGACAGGAGATTCCAGGAAGCATGCGTGGCCTGAGAACCTGAGAAGAATCTTCAGCCTTGAGTACAAACGGGAAATGCCAATGTGATGTGGGAACTGTTGCAGCAGAGCGAAGCTGACACTGACTGACTGCTGAGGGATGAAAATGGTTCTCTGGTGCTTTTGATGATTACAATTCTTTCAAGTGATCATTTTATCTGAAAGTGTTCTCACAGTTCCAGTGCATCAAGTAAAGAGAGGAAAGTTCACTCATAAAGGCTTCTGCTTTCAATTTTTGTTTGAAAGATGAACAGTTGTACCATTTACCAGTGCTTACATCTGGCTACTGTTATGCGATGTCAGTTTGCATAGTGTGTAAGAGCCTAATTTATTGTACCATATATCTCAGCACAAGTTGTTTTCACTCAGTGCTTAGCATCTTTAATGAACATCCAGTCATTTAAGTCAATTTATTTGTATCTCTAGTAAAAATACACCTTTTTAAAAGCGTCTTATCAGTAAGACAAACATGTTTTGATACTGACCTCTTTGAACGTTCCCGGTAAGCTGAGGAATTTATATATGGCGTAGATGGGCACACACAGCATGGAGGACATGGCTATACCCCAGCCAATGAAGTTAGACCAGTAAGGGAAGACGTACTCATCATACCTCAGGCTTGATGATGTCAGCGTACTCGCCACCACCACAAACTGTGATAGAGAGAAAGAAAGAGAAGGACAAAATAGAAACCAACACATGAGGAGCATTGGTACTGCTTGTAATGTTTTAAGTGTACATCCATGGATGCTACAAGAAAAACAGCTAGTTGAGGTAGAATATAATTGTCAGGGTGTGGTGTTGTATCAGTCTTTTTGCAGTCGCATTCCTCATCTCTTATGTTACGAGCACAATGGAGCATGATAAAAATGCTCACTTAACAGAGTGGACTCTGTAATTGTTGCACTCCGTTTAGTTGGCAGTGTATTCTTTTATAGTACATTTGGGCAGTACCCTATGTACCAAAATATATCTGTAAGAATGGTAATTTATTTTTACATTTTTCTCACAATGCAGAATGTCTCATTCTCCTGCTTTGTAGCCTTGTTACTGCAAACTTCCACTGTTTTCCAGATGAGGGTGTAGACAGCTGTTTGTATTAGAGGAAGCACATGGCTGTCTACACACACTCCTGCAAGCAGTGGATGCTGCTTACTCCACACGTGGAGCCGCACGTCTCTTATTTCATACATTGTTTTATTTGCCAGGGAGGAACTAGCCAGGAGGTGCACTGAGGTTAAAAAACTGGCCTTCCTGATCCCACCTTCCCTCTGGGTACAAGCCAGAAGCACCAGCACTGATGATTGAATCTTGACTGCTTTATACTGTAGGGCTGCTGATTAGAAGATGCTTGACACACTCAACCCAAGCTAACATGGAATCGCCAGTGGACGGCTGTCAACCATGCTATCAACACCAATAACTGTCTTCTAGAAACTATATCCAGGAAGACAACGCAGTTCAAGGCTGAATTACAAAGTAGCTCGAGGGGCCATGATTGCACCGGAGCCCTCTTTTGGAAAAAAAGTACGTCTCTGGCAACGAGCTCTCCAGAGATATTTAATGTTAGAAATGTTATGTTGTAATTAACATTGTTCAGTGCATTAGACATCACTTGTATTTTTCACTTTTGATTGGATAACTACATGTGGCATTTCACACGCCCGAACGTAGATTTTACTTGCCCGGGGCAAGCGTTAATGTTGAGCCCTGCAACAAGTATTTGTCGCTGTGAAGTTGGAAATTATCTAATTCCTGGTTTTGAACAAAGAATCTTGTGTAATATTATACAGTGTTGAAATCAATTAAAGCGTTCAGAATCATACCTTTATACAGCTTGCAGACATTTGTGACAGTTACTTGAAGGCATCAATCATTAAACCAGTTTAATTATTGACCCTTGAAACATTTATAGCCTGTCAAGGATATCCAGCCCACTGTAACCCTTTCAATGTTGTTTTTAATCCTCTCACCAGCAGAAATGCAGGGCTGACAAATTTCCAGCACAGCCTCCAGTAAAGTCCTGGCCTAAAGCCCATCATTCGCTGGATATCATCGCTGAAGCGGTCCACACCTGGAGTGAGCGTAAAAAAGTTACACAGCAAAGGTTACTGAGGAGAGCAACGTTATACACAGTCAACATTAAATCAATGTAGACAGAAAGCAGAGTATGTAAGTCTTACTGGACAATCGGAGGGACCACAGCACATGATGGCCTACACCCTCATAGCTGACATAACTTGTCATGTGTCTTATTTGTTTCATAATCTCATTAAGACGCTACCATGCTGTTTTCCATATTTACCATTTTGTTTTGCTGTGGTCGCACAATTTGCCCGCACATCTTGAAATGGGCCCTTCTAGTTATTTCCCCCCCCCTGTAATTTTATCTTCCCTTCTCATTATGTAGTAGATTAAGACAGTGTTCTAAATCTTAATATAAATGTTGTAATTAAAAAAAGAAAAGCTAAAATACTGTAGAATTTCATACCATAAAACCAAGACACTCCAATGGCCTCGATCAACACACCAAACAGTATAGAAGTCCCGGCTGCATACTTATCTAACAGGGTCAGCACGTAGATGCCACCCTACAGAGACGGAAAGAGACAGAGGGGAGAGTGTGTGAGTGCGTGTGTCTTCACCTTGGAAGATAAGGAAGCAGTCAATAAGCAGTGGTCTCTGAACATAGACAAGTCTCTCATGGGTCATTAAGAGTTACCAAGTGTACCAGAAGTTTGGTGAATTCAATAGTTAAATTATATAATTCAAATTAATAATTAATTCAATTGTTTTGTATCCTGAGCGGTACACTCTGTATCTTGTAACTCGTGTGAGAATGGCGTCTTCCACTTTCTCAATAACCTCATTGATTTGATTAAGGAAAGAAACCATGTGAATCAGTGACAATGATTTTCTTTCTGCAAAAGTCTGTCAAGTGATCCGTAAAAATGTATACTTTGTGCTGTTACCACCATGTGAAAGAAGTATGGACTACATAGAAAATGTATAATTTGCTTCCGGGATACAGCTTTTAACTAATTTCTAAATTGGTAACAGTGTGTGATGCCATAGCATTTTGTTCATTTCATTGAAAAGATTTCTGTGACATTTGCAAACATTACATCTTGAGACCTGATTACTTCCTTCCACGCAGCATTGACATCATGGGACACTACAGGCCATTCATACTTCGTCATATCATCAATTTGAAGTACTTGTTATTATTATTAAAGTGGAACTCTGACAGGCACATAATTCAAGTACTGAGTGTAGATACTGACATTAGTAATGCAGAGCAGGGCAACCAGGAACGTCCCAAAGGCTGTGGCGAAAGTAAAGAGTTTCCTGTTTCTTTTGAGGATCTTAAAGTCATCTGTCAGGCCTGTGATGACTGCCTCCATGCCGCCCATCTGGTGGACATAAACAGAGAGAGACACAACACAAAATCATTTATAATTGTTAGTATTCTTGAGTACATATGTAGATATGTAGTGTGCTTTAAACTGAAAAGCCAGGGTTATAACATATGTATACTGTAGGGCTGTGCAAACATGTCTTCATCCAGAACCAGCACGGTATGGTGTCACGCTTTGTTGCATGCAGTCATATAAAGAATACGTCCGACTGTGACACTATGATGAGAGCATATATCAATGGGCAAGAGTACAAGTGTTCTGATCCACACTCCAACCCAGTGAGTGGTGTTAATGCACCTAAAAGCTGTTTTCCTACCGCCATTAAACAACAAAAGCACCTGCAGAAGCAGAAGACACAATTAAACAAGATGAAGAAAAAACACTGATGTGCTATGAGCTTTGACGAGTTCAAACGATTCGGAGCTAGAAGACACTCGTGCATCTGCTTCAGCTATGTCGGGTCGGACGAGAAATGTGTGTGGCCATTGTCCGATAGTTGTATGTTGCATTTTTCTTCCCCTTTTCTCAGTTATACAAAACGGTAACCCTAAAATTGAGATATGTACCCAATTAAAAGGAATATTGGAAAAATATCCAATATCCTGGATGGACTTCAGCATAATTGGAAAGTTAAAAATAGAACATGATACACATACTGAGTTCATTACAGTATATACTGTTATACTAACATGGTCTTGATCCGATCCACTTGATACATTTTTTAAGTAATTGGTTGACATTCCCTCTGATGGGTCTACCATCCTGTGTTTAGTTAGTGCCTAAGTGAGTCATTGGGCAGTTTAGTTAGTAAATTACTGCTGGCTGTTGAAACGTCAAAGAAGGAAGTTTTTGTTACAGCGGACAGTTTACAGTCACTTAAACGCTGACCACACTGAGACAATGTTTACTCTTCCATTACTTTACTCTTATTAAATTTTACAACCATCTCAGAACAGAAAATAATTAAGCTGGGAATACATCACAGACATTTATTCAGTGGGCCTGATTTAGAAGACAATCTACTGTGTTATTTCCAGGCCGTAGCAGACTAATTGTTCAGAGGACAAGTCGAGGTAATCATTTAAAGCAAATTGGTGCTTTGGGAGGAAAAAAGTGTTGTTTCATAGAAATTAACTTGCACAGTGAGTATGTGATGATCATCATTCTCCAACAAATGTCAGGTTTAATGGGAAAAACAGCCAAGCTATCTAGCATGATACATGGGTATCATTAGTATTCTGATGCGGCCTCATCATATACTGTGCTCGGTTCTGTACGTGCACGGTAAAGGTACTCAGTCACAAAACAGGCAAAACAAAGACGTTAAAAAGATTTCTACTTCTGGTCATAAGACATGATTCTGTTCACCGAAGAGGTTGTTGTGTTCATTGGAACTCACCGCGCTGTCAATGCCAAGAGTCAGCAACATAATGAAAAACACAATGGCCCAAAAGGTTGAGCCAGGCAGTGTAGAAATTGCTTCAGGGTAGATGATGAACACCAATCCTGCCCCTGTACATACAGACACAAACATGAATGAAATATTTTATGCCTGATCAAATATTGTATTCATACATGTAGCTAGTGAAAAAAAAGAGAAAAGATAACATACGGGTTTGCATCCAGATCGTCAGCACTTACCCTCTGTTGCCACATCTTCTATTTTCACTCCGTGCTTGTAAGCCATGTAGCCAAGCACAGAGAAGATGGCAAACCCTGAGAAGAAACTGGTGACGCAGTTCACAGTGCTGGTCAGGAGAGCATCCCTAGAGACAGAACACACACAACAACAAAAACAAGTTAAAAGTTCCATTCCTAACTTTAAGCCATTAAGAGACATTAAGCCAGTATAATTCTTTCTTCCTGTAAATATATAGTCACAATGGGGCCATGTGTTACTTGACGTCTTTGCATGGCTTGACCTTCAGCCAAACACTACTTTAGAGGGAATATTTGGGGTCAATGAGAAGCTTGTGTTCTCTGCTCCTAATTGGTGGTTTGATCAGTCATTAGAGAGCTGTTCTGTAGCCATTAAAGGGATAGTTCGGATTTTTTGACATGAACTTGTATGACATCCTCGCCATCAGTGTCGTGCATCAGCAGTGACTTTTCCCCCACTGCGTCCTGTGAGCCGAGGTCTGTCCCGCTGTTGTTGCTGAAGAAAGTAGTTACGGCTAGTTTGCGGGGTCACGAAGATAAAGCGTTTTGCTTCAAAAAACAATATCCGTTCAAAAGAGTAAAACATTTGCATCACAAAATCGTTTACGACAAAAAAGTCAGACCTCACGATCACCTGGCACTATTTGCCCTCCCTTCGTATCACTGCGCGCTTCCGCCTGTTGACACACCGCACCGCTCCGTCAGCTGTTTCACGGTGTTTACATGCTCGGATGTGCGAGAGAGCTAACGTGAGTACTAGCGAGATTATTAGACAAGAGGATATATAAAAATGGTGCGGATTTGCAATTATCCGGGTTGCAACAACAAAGATCACACCAAGTCGCCGTATATATTTCACCGCTTTCCTGTCACGGACATTGCTATTAGGCAACTTTGGCTTCTTGCCATAGGCTTGAACATTGAAGCGAGACTGCCGAGGGTGAAAAAGCTTCGTGTGTGTAGTGCAACACTTCAGCAAGGACGATTATGTTCCTACACGCCCAGGAAAGAGGAAGAAACATGTTTTGAAGAGCGCTGCTGTGCCACGACCCCAGGTAAGAACAACTATCTACAAGCTAAAGACGGTGCCTTTTTATATGATGACTGTTATTATTATTGTCAGCAACTATGTACTGTCTGTACAGGTCCAACTTCAGCTCGGACCGCTTCTCTGTCTCTCTCCTCTCTCTCTGCCCGTTCTAACTCCATTTGACGAAGCTCAGTGTCTGTGTATTCGGGTTCATAAAGATATCCCTTTGGCTCTGTGGTAAAAGGAATGTCTTTATCACTCGTTTCGTAGTCAGACATATTTACGTTTACCATCCGAGCATGTAAACACCGTGAAACAGCTGAAGGAGCGGTGCAGTGTGTCAACAGGCGGAAGCGCGCAGTGATATGAAGGGAGGGGAAATATTGCCAGGTGATCGTGAGGTCTGACTTTTTTGTCGTAAACGATTTTGTGATGCAAATGTTTTACTCTTTTGAACGGATATTGTTTTTTGAAGCAAAACGCTTTATCTTCGTGACCCCGCAAACTAGCCGTAACCACTTTCTTCAGCAACAACAGCGGGACAGACCTCGGCTCACAGGACGCAGTTTGGGAAAAGTCACTGCTGATGCACGACACTGATGGTGAGGATGTCATACAACTTCATGTCAAAAAATCCGAACTATCCCTTTAAACTGCAGTTGTCTGACAATCCAAACAAGTTCCGGTTGATCTTGGCTACCTCCTGGGCTGAGGGAGCAGAAATCTCTCAATGAAGCTTTTTTCTTCCCTCTGATTTCTAATTTCTAATTTAACTTCAGTCTGGTTGATCAGGTCATCGCACACACACTCACTCAGATGCAGATGCTGCTTCAATATTACAAACCAATGACATACAGAAAGTAAAGTATATTGACAGTATATTGTGTAAGCCAACATGATCAGACAAAGTATCGTTGAGGCAAAGTGGTAAAAAGAAGGAATTTGTGTACATTTTACAACTAGAAGCTGCTGTTTCTAAGTTCAAAGCTCTGGCAATATCATCTCAACAAAATAATAATAATAATTAGCTTTCAAAGCTATTTTCAATTATAAGATTTCATGTTAATTTAAGTTTCAGTTCATCATCATTTACTCAATTTACTCATTTACTCAAAAATGTTATTAAAGTTTTGTTTTTTGTTTAACATAAACTAGTAGACATAACTTACAATAAATGGCAGCAGTGCTGCATCATCATCTTTAACTCTTCCGATTGCTATGCCAGTTTTTCATCAGTCAAGGAAGTTAAACCTAGTAAATGTTTTTTCCATGGTTCCTGGGGTTATGTTTTCCTTAGGTGTGATTGAAGACACACTGTTACTAATGCATGTTTCCTCTATCTGTGTGGGTATTCAAACAAAAGTCTGTGTTCAGTGCTTGTTTTTTCTGATATCAGCGGCTCTCCTGGGCTTCTGCCTTTCACCCAGTTCAAATTTTTCATTTGTCAGTCAGGATATAATGCAAATCCCACCTGCCAGCAGTCCACACACCTCTAAATGGGGTATTAAAGAGGAGGAAGGCATGAGGCCCTGTTCGGGGATGAAGAAAGTGGAGGAAGTGAGAGAGGACAGGACCATAATTCTTATAACATACAGAACTGAACTGATTCAACTTGGAGACCTCAGTGATGTCACTTTTGCATTGTATACTGTATTTAACCTGTTGAGAGAAAATGTACTTGACATGAACTGAGCTCCAGCAAATAATGTTCTGTCTGCTGGGTGGTGTAGTTTTTTTTTTTACAAGCATGATATGCTAAACTGCTGTTTTGCCAGCAGCATCTGTCTCCAACAGCACCACTGCAACCTATTAATGTGGAAAAAGATAAGCCAAGCTCACAACCTCATGCCTGCTTTTTCTGAAGGAGAGTAGCACTGTGACAAACCAGTCAACATATAGCCTTTGGCTATTATCTGGCATCCCTTCCTGGCCTGCACTTTATCTGTCCTGCTAACACCTGGCCATTGGGGTCAGCTGAGCAGATTAGCATCACCTCTGCTGCTTCGTGATCCAGTTACATGCTGGAGACGGCAGAATGCATAAAACCAGCAGGATGTTATGTTGCTTTGGGCTTGTTTTGGACTTAAAAAACACAAATACAGCGCAAGATCTTACCTGTAGCAGTTGTTGTCAAATTTGTTATAACTGGCAAAAGCAATGAGCACCCCAAATCCTGCCCCTAGTGAGTAGAATATCTGTGTGGCAGCATCAATCCACACCTATGGCAAGAATAGAGAAGAAAACAAGAAAGCTTTTGAATTCCTAAAAAACAGATATGCTTTCAGGCTACAAAACACAGACAGAGACTGGGATGACTTGAATGTAAATGCAGACCTCCATTATGTAGGCCAAGCTGTATGGCTTTCTTTGAAAAACACATATACAAGTATGTACCTGTACACTTCTTATTAACCATGAATGCCTGGCTCTGGTTTGCAAAACATGTAAATGAATTCTTCACATAGGTGCCACGAATGCTCTGCAAAACAACTGAACTTTTGCTCAACCCTTACGTGTATACATCGGTTCAGCTAGTGGAAGATTGTATCTGAAATATGCGTGCATAGGGTACACTCATTCATGTATGTACATTCAGTATGGGAGGCACCATAGCAAGCATTTAACCCCCAGAGCACGAGTTAATCCACCCAATAAATTACAGTAACACAGAAAGGTTTCTTTGCATCTACAATGATACTGACGTATGTGTTACTCATAAACCCTCAGATAAAGGGATGGAACTGAAAGTCGTGGGATAAATACAAAACCAGATGTCGACCGTTTAAACCTGGGATTTCAAACACTCAAAGCAAGGATCATTCATTTTTTTGAGCTCAGTTATCACACAGTGAACCATTCAAAATCTCCCCAACACCCATGGGTGGGTTGAGACCAACATGCACCGTCTCTGACCTCTAGATTGTTGAGCCGCTTGAAGTCGATGTGGAGGTAGGCCCTGATGCCGTCCATTGACCCTGGCAGAGTTATGCCTCGGATCAGCAAAACAAAAAGGACCACGTAGGGCATGGTAGCAGTGATGTACACCACCTGAATACACACACAGACCAAACGGATGAGAGGAAAAAAAATTACACCTTTTTGCCCAGTTTCATTGAAGCATTTTAACAGAAAACATTTCTTAAGAAAACAAATCCCACCCCACCACGTTTCCTGTCAGACTCCAAGAATGTTAATGTTATGTGCAACCTCAATACAATGGTTTATACGAGCTGCTTCACAACATTTCTACAAAATGTCTCAGAAACACAGCTACAAATTCTGGTTCAGATATTACAGTTAGCACAAAATGATTCAGATTCACATTTTTTTAGATCGAAAGTAGTAAAAATCTAGAAAGAACAGTTGTTGTTTGGTGGTCCGAGCCTGTACCTTCCCTGAGGACTTGACACCTTTCCACAGGCTGAAGTAGAGTATGAAGACCACCACGACCAGGCACAAGGTCAAGTCCCAGCGAGGCGGGCCCAGGTCGTGGATACCCCTGCTCTCATGAAGATGTAGCACACCCCGTCTGCAGAAGGACACAAACACAACAATATATATATATCGTATCATGATGTCCAATTCCCGTAAGTGCAATTCTTCTATGATATGGCGTGTTTTTTTGGCTACATCTTATCAAATTAATGTTTTTGTCGAACAGGCCCACCCAGATTCTGCAGTCTAAACAAAACAGCCCGCACTGCCTGAGGTGAACATGGGATAAAGCATGGGACGTGAACTGCAGCGCTCCACCTTCAGACAGCATTTCCGACATGTCATTACAGTTAATCATCGGCCAAAGCATTCAATTAAATGACTTCCAGCAAATGAATTTAACACTAATGTCGATTAAATCTTTTTCCTGCAGTAAAGGCATCCATCTTTTTAAAAAAGCTGGATCACACAGCCATCTGTCGACTGGCTTTTTAAAAGTGAGTTAATTATAATCTCTCTGTCTCCCAGCTGAACACAAAATACTTTGAAACTGTCAGTAAAGACCTCTGGTATTGTTTCGCTCTTCACCATTGTCCTCTAGCCAAACAGTTACTGTCAAGTGTTTAATCATGACATAATAAAACAAAGGGAGACAAATGGTGTCTCTTCCATCCCTATCTAAATATTGTTCCCAGCTGCAAGCTCATTCTTTGAATGTGTTTTCAGGGTATTTGAGAAGGAAGTGCAGTGCAACCTCAGTTTACATTTTTGGAGTACGGAAAAGTTAATGGGATTCATAACATGAAATTCCACTAAAAAACGGCCACTTTCGGACAGAAGCTGTCAGTATGTTGTCCGTCTGGTGACTGTATGGACCTGTCAGCGTGTCTTCTCAGTTGAAGAGGACCAGAAAATGGACTTAATACATGATGATACGCTTTAAAGAATAGTTTGGAACCGTGCTTCTTTGCTTCCTTTCAGAGATTGAGATAAGATTGATATCTACCTCAGCTCTACACGGAAGGGACAGAGCTGCTCGACCTGAAGGAGGGGGCTAGTCTTGTTCTATCCAAAGTAAAAACATACCCAGACTAAAACATGAATTGAAATTTGGGGTTTGGGGGTAACAAGCTAGTGATGTGCTGGAACTATTTCTTGGTGCTGGAGCAACAGCTAGGCCCAGAAGGGGTATATTTTTTTTTCTCGCTCTTTTTTTTTGCTTGCTTCTGTTTTAATTGTCTTAAATGCAATTTATTTTTTATCTTGAACAATATATTGTCGGATTTCGTTTTCATCGGGTTCAAAAAATGCAATTTTAATGTTTTCTTAATGTCCTATTTTAATGTTTTTCTCTGCCTCTGTAAAGCACTTTAATTGCCTTGTGTCTGAATAGTCCAATATAAATAAAGTTGGCTTGCATTTCTCCAAACAAAGTACTTGTTAGACAGTCAAACAACGTCTGAAACCCCCCGTTAACCTGTTTGTTACAGCTTTCTCTAAAATCACACTGTGATTGTTACATTTCTGTGTATGTATGGTTAAAGAGGCAAGCTACTTTGTGTCATTAAGACAGCTTTAAAACTGTAAGTGGGTTTTTTTCTTTTTTTTTCTGGAACAGAGCCAGGCCAATAGTTTTCTGGTGCCTCAATTCTTTATGCGTAGATGGGTTAAAAAAAGAAACATCCTGACTGCAGCTCCATACTCCGCACGAACATGAAATTGTTATAAATCTCTTCACCTCACTGTTTGCCTTATGGGCCCGTGACCTTTTGAGAGTCCCAGGAAACGGAAGAACTAAATCAAGGACTAACTACATCTGGAAATTAGTGCTTCCACTGCATCTAAAGCAAACCCTTAAGATTAGACAAATTACACCAATAGAAACCATCGGCTTTGTTTGAGAGTTAATGTTTGGGGGAAGACAGAAAATACACCACAGGGACAAAAGTGGTCAAAATGGCAGGTAAAGAAATAAAATCTGCCTGTGTTGCTGAAAAAGACCCTGAAGTCAAAAAGTACCATGATGTTTCTTCGATAGCAAGAAATATGAGTTATTATTTATTATTATGTTTTTTCTAAATAGCACTATTAAGCTGTTGTTTGAGTGACACTGGTATCACCTGGGAAAAATACCCATTCTGGTTGAAGTGTTCATCAAAGAGACATGATGAAATTCAAAAAATACTTCATGTTACCAATGTGACATTATTGGTTGTGGTCAGCAGCTCATGGTTTCCATTTTAAATTGGCATCAACTTTAATTTTTAAATAAGCTTTTTATGTTATTAACGTTCACAAGTGCTGGGTAAGGCTGTTCCAAGGACATAATCCATGCTTTGTGAGATTGCACTGAAAAACACTGTATTCATGAGGCCTTTTGCAGTGACAAAGATCTGTCTGTCCAATGAAGACTCATGATGGGCAAACATGAATCCATTTGATGTTTTAATTTGTTGGAAGTCTCTCCAAAGCTCATACAACATCTGTTTCTGACTCGACTTGGACTACTACCCATGGCAGCAACGGACTGAACAATCTTGCCTCTGGTCTGTAAGGCCAGTATTAGTCTGGTTGGATGCATGGTGTAGAACTGACTCTGGACTGGGTGGACTTTTCTACGGACATACAGTATGAATGCATTTATGATACTGTAAGTTGGCATTTATCACTGTTGTGTGGATTAATAGGTTTGCTAAAATTACCAAAAAAAATAAAATAAATTGCTTAAACACTTTAGTTTAATCAAGCTAACATTTAGCAATATTTTAAGCTAGCACTAGAGACCGAGAGGCGCCGCAAGTCAGAGTGTATTTTTCAATGTAACTGGTTGTTTTATTTTGCTAATATACTCTTAAGGATTGAACCAATTATGTTGTGAATATCAAGTATTTGTTGTTTATATCAAGGTTATTGTAGGGCAGCATTTTTCCCCAATTTGTGATTATTGTATCGATATTTCACCATTTATCCATATTTATCCTGCACTTGTGTGTAGCCAATAGAGGGCAGCATACGCCAGCTAATGATGCATTTATTCACCACTCTACCCATCATACAGTGAGCTGATATAGTAGAGAGACCAGAACTGTTTTAACATAATATTAATTTATTATTTATTTTTATTTCCAGGTATCATTACGCATGCTAACTGAACTGAACACTGCTAAAACAGGAATAAGGTCCCAGACAGTGTTGTTGGGAAAAGACTGCGGGTACACCTTTCTTCATCATAGTGGGTCGCCTGCAGCTTCAGACAGAGGACAGGAATATCTGTCTGCAGAACACCGCTGATGGAGCGTATACACAGGACCCCAGAAGCGGGTTGTATTTTATCTGGATATCAGTATTCTTGAGTCTAACATTTAAAAAGCACTCTACGTTCTTGCACGTTCTCGTCTCCTCGAGAAAGATTCAGTTAAGTCTGTGGTGATGTCATGGGTTGATAAACAACGGAACTGGATTTGGATCTGATACTCAGGTTGCTTACACGACAGACGGACAGAAAAACATGAAAACTGAAGTATGTTCAGACTTAGAATCCGCTGGGACTAAAGGATCTGTGAAACTCCTCTTTAGCATTTACTTCACTTTGACTGATAATAAATTCAAAGCCATACGGTCTTTGGGGACGCAGATAGCAAAATTTCGGGTCCATGCTCTGATCTGGACACCTTGTGTTGGTGTTGTGTTGTAATGCCCCAAGGCCTCCTTGTATATCTGATAGCATTGATAGTGCACTTCCAGTAAATGCACCCTCTAACATCAATCCAAGTCCCCTTGGCCCAGTTACTCTAAACACATTTACTCTTATCGTCACTGAGCGAGCTGGTTATGTTGCTATCCTAACACTCGATGTTGCCATTAGCAGGGCTCTGTATACTTGAGGCTGGCACACTATTGCTCGCAGCCAGGTCTTAGTGTTGGTTACAGAACGAGAAACAGGGCATGTGAAAACTACATCAATAAACGGCCTGGAGAGCTGAGGATCAAAACACAGCTGGGGGGGTTCTATCTAATTCCGACATTATTTACTTAATTACAAATGATTCTGTCCTTGTTATTTTAAAAGTAATTCTTTCAACAAACATGTTAAATTACGTGTGAGATTGAAGTGAAAGCAATCTTCTCGAGGGTCTGGAGAATGAGATCTTTTGGTTTAAATGAGGGCTATTTATCAAGTGTAGTTATCCTTGACATAAAATCAAATGTGGTCACCTCAGGCTTGATCTAAAGAAAAAAGGATGTGTGCTAATGAAACAAGCCGATCCCATTTTCTACAATGTAAGTCTGAATTTTAGTTGATCATCTAGATGCTCATCTATTGTTTGATCATTTTTTCCAAACTTTATGCTCCGGGTCAATTTCGAAAG
Organism: Pagrus major; assembly: GCF_040436345.1. Lineage (NCBI taxonomy): Eukaryota > Metazoa > Chordata > Actinopteri > Spariformes > Sparidae > Pagrus > Pagrus major. The sequence goes on from NC_133218.1 coordinate 33,355,112, forward strand.
AGTCAAACAATCTTTCAATGGAGTTGAAATACTTTTTTTCCCTGCTCCCAAAAACTAAACAGTCTCTGACATACATGTCTTCTTGACTGATTATGCCTGCAAGCAGAGAGGCCAATGCCTGGTTTGAATTTCGAGGCCAGATTATGCTCAAAAACAGCTTGTTCATATGTGTGTTTGTGCTGTTTTGAGGTTACAGAGACCTTCTGGACACAACCTTCCCAATTCCTTTCCTGTGGGTAAGATGTGGCGAGTGGAGGGTTTCCAAAGCTGTTGGACCATCTGACAAGCACCCATCCCAACTGTTTCATGATCTCTATACCTTTAGACATTGAGACAGCTTTATTCTGTCGAGTTACATGATGCTGACATTTACCGAGTTAACATCTAGGAGGTTCCTTTGATCTCTTGAGCTTGCGCTTGTTATCTAATTAATCACAGAGAAATGCCCAAATCTCTTGTTTTCAGGTCAGGCTGACTTCTTCAGCCTTGTAGAAGAAGTAATGTTTTTGTATCTCCTTGCAAAGCCTCTTTCACCTAAAAACAGCTGTATTACATTCATTAATCAGGTAATCAAGTAGTTTTCATGTCAGCTTCCTGTGGCAAACAGTGCATACCTGCAGGCTAACCTCCTCACTTATTTGTCGCCATGCCTTATTGGTCCTGTTTGGGTGTCATTATGCTCCATGTGCATTTAAACAACACAGAAAATTAGATCCTCTCCCATGTTTGCTGAGGCTTTTCTGTCTACACATGAAGAAATGCATTCCCTTGTCTTAAACACGACGAGTGTATGTCCGTAATTGTGGACACAAAACAAAACTGTGTAGAAATGAGGTGTCACATACATCAGATACGCACAAACACAGCTCCTAATGAATGCTAATGTTTATATGTGTCTGCTTGATTCGCAAATCAGCGAAATGGATGTAGGCGACTGTTAACTAAAAAAAATGACTTACACTTCACGATCACACAGTGTGGTTGTGCGGATCATTAGTAATTCGTCTTGGGTAATAATTGAGCTCAAAAAACTTGTATATGGTATTAAGCTTGGCTACCGAGCCCGAACTCAAGTAACTAGCAAAACTAAAGTAAGTCTGAAAGAATGTTCAATTATACAAAAGGTATGTCTCACTGTTGAATCTTGCTACAAACTGCAATCATGATAGCTTACGTTTGTGGATGTAGAAGATTGTAAGGAGGTGAAGCAAGAGAAATATTGACTCAGTTGGCCTCACAGCACATGCTGTGCCTTGGCATTGCTCCTGTGCTCAAAGCTATCTGTATGCAGGAGGATTTATTGTCCCCTACAGAGCATAACCTCTTGCAAGATCTGTCCTAAAGCATCATATTGTATTCAGTTGTGTCTGTGCACATCGGCACATTTTTTTTTCTTTATTTGGTGCTCTGATAGTCCACCTGGAATATATATAGTTTCCCTTCTGATTTTATGGGCCATGTCTAGTCCTTGAGCAACATTGCATCACCTTTCTGAAAGTCAGTAGTAATTCACAAGCCCGGAGCTTTCATGTGAACGCTGACTTAAACATACTACTGTTTTATAATGTATCAAGTTTGAGGGTTCCTGGAAGTTGAAAAAGATATCCAGGGATACCGATTAAATAAACATACAGCCCAGCAGAATAGGAGTGGAACTTTTACGGGCTCAATTATTTGCTGGGATGCGACCGCCGTGTATTCTGTGCGTCATGCTTAGCATGTCTCCCTTGTACCTTCCAAGTCACTTCACAGACTTCCTCTGGGCTGCACAGTCAGTCTTCACAGAAGCTAGGGAAGAACGGGCTGTCTTTGAAGTATAAACAGATGGAGCTTTTTTTGTGCACTTCAAAGAGTGCATTTGAACTTTTTATAGTGCAAACAGTTATGACGGGGTAATTTTGGAGTCCTCCTCTACTTAGGTTTCAGTGACTGGTCGACCTCTTCACATGGATAGTGGTTCACTTGTTTCATACTAATTTACATATTGTGCCAAAACAAGAAAGCATCACTTCCACGTGAGGCTGTTTGTCGTTAGTTGGACTGTAGTTGATCTACTGACTAAGCTGTTTTTTTTATCAGGTATCCCAGTAAAACAAACACCCACATTAAACATTGAACAAAACGGCATACATAGATAATCTTATGACGACAGCGGCTACATGCAGGCCAGAGCTTTGAGGAAAATACTGCAAAGAAAACCTTTAGTAGCGTCTTTCCACAAAACAGTACTAACGATTGTTTTTTTAAAATGATCTCAGAATAGATTCAGCCTTCATGTAATAACGTCGTTGTTAGAGAGTTTAAATTCTTGAATAGTTGTGATGTAGATTATTATGTTTAAAAAGTGGTCATTTTGCATTTTTTCTCAAGTCACATGTAGAGTTAGTTAAGGAAGGCTCTACACAGGTCACTCTCTGCTAATCAATCGTATTGAATTTCAGAGTTGACTCACTCGTAGTACTCTGCTGCCGGGGTGATCTTGTACTTGGCGTAAGACGTCCCATTGCCGATGATGGAGCTGTTGATGGCTTTGGGGTCGGTGCAGTTGGGACTGTTCCAGTAGTTGTCACATCTGAGCCATGGCAGCTCGCTGGTCATGGAGGAGAACAGGTAGTAGAGGGACCAGGCAATGATGACATTGTAGTAGAAGCCAACATAGAGGGCTATGAGAATCACTGTGTAGCCCACACCTACAAGAGGAGCACAGAGTTATTAGTGAGGAAGGAAGAAACTGATGTGTCAATACATGCTGCATCCCAATATTACTGATACTAGCAGATACATTTAAAAATGCACGTATAAATAAAATGAATAAATAAATGTATTTGTTGATAACCCAAACATACAAATCACAGACGGCAAAATAGATCTCAACGTTGAAGCCATAATGATATTATTAAATATTGTTCTCTAAGAATGCCTCCCACCATTAGCTGTGTTATACAGTATATCTTTATTGTTAAAATCGCCTAAGTGCAATTTTGTTAATTGTTGATTTAATTAGCGGTTGTCATTTTTGCCTCATTGATGTCTTGTTTACTTTGCAACATATTATCAGTCCCTGTCACTGTCTTATCATTGCCTTGACACATATCTTCCCCTTAGCTGTCCAGTGGAGGGTACATTCACATCATCATTTGTCAAACCTATCAAAATCTTAAATAATGTTCACACATATCCCCTGTGCATTAATGCTTTCTTCCATTATTTCGCTGGCTTTTCGGAGAGGTAAATTTTGGGATGAGTTGTTTTGTCTCCTCTGGAATCTGATGTCCTCGCACGAAAACAGAGAAGCCATAAACCCATCACCTAGGACGGAAAACAAAACAAACCCTCCCCGGCGCCGAGGCCAACAAAAGCATTGCCTGGTGCTGATTCAGTAGTGCACACGGAGTTACTTGTCTGACAGTTTTTGAAACATCCTGCATCAGATATTAACCTGTTGCAAAAGAGACTTCAAACTAAGAGGAAGTCGGGTCTAATATGCCGTTCCAGATGTATTGGTTATGCTGTTGATTATGACCCGGCTCGCAATACAGGATCCTGACAGATTGTGAAATCGGGTTGTGTCACGCACATACGGAGAATATTAACAGCTGTTCTTCTCTAATCTCGAAAAAAAATTGAAAATAATACACAACAGAATATTTTAAGATCATCGTGCCAGAGGAGGCACTGCAGCATCTTACATGATCTCTCTGATGTGATTTCCCTCAGGGGGGAGCAGATGTAAACAAAATGGAGACGGTAGCGCAACAACTTGCGGTAGCGACATTGATACTTTGCAGTGAGAGAAAAACAAAAGCAGAAGCAGCGAAAATAATTTAGTCTGGATAATGACGTGTTTGGAGAGACGCGGTCCACACTGTTTGTCTATTCTTCAGCGAGAGGTTAACCGACAGTTATGTCAACTGTAGCATGCTAGCCTAACGTTAGTCTCAAGGGCTTGGGTTGGGTTGTTGGGTTGTTCACCGTTGCATGGCCACACCCTCAGCTGCTCTGGAATATCGCTGTCATTGGCTGATGATTGTGAAAGTACTGATGTAACGACAATTGTGGTCGTCCAGATTTTATATCTTAGACATCAAATTTGATATTTATCGGGGCGGCCTCGATGAATGTGTAAGCAGTTTGGGAGATTTAAGACTGGAGCTGTACACCTTTCACAATACCAGATAACCTGAGCCGACCTTCGGGGCTAAACAAGCTCCCAGACCAGATTTCTCCTCAGATTGTCTGGAGGGGTGAATCCGAGGTTAAATCTGGTCAAAGCCCTGTAGTGTGACTCCAACCTAACTTCAGACATTGTTCCCTTATACCTACATTTATGTATAAGTATATACTGAACTGTACATTCTGGGCTGTAATCTCACTGATGAATGGTGTTAGATCTCCTTTTCCCGATGATCTGCAAAACTAAGCTAATGCTGGTCATAACAGTTTAAAAACTTTTTGAAGGTTTGGATTTAGAGTTAAGTCCATGTCACAGGGGAAAAAAATCATTTTATGCAAGCTTCAATTTAAAGTTTAATCAGTCTTTATTGACTTGCAGTCAAATTGTTTTCCTTGGCATGCCACGGACACTCACCTGGTTTGGTTTTGCTTAATTTGAAATCGACATTTGTAATAACACAGTCACGGGTATAAGGTTGCGAGGACAAGCGGAGAGAGATCAAAATATACAAAGAGGTGAAACGGAGAAAGAGACGATGCGACAGAGAGATAAGTTACGGAGGCACTTGTCAACCTATGAGGTGGAAAGGACAAGAACAAAAGGATGAAATGAAAAGGGCAAGACACTGGAGTGAAGCAGAGAGGAGCATGAGAGGTTAGAGACAGGCTGAAGTAAACAGACAGCCGGGTTCACGTCTGTGCGTACTTGTGCGTATGTGTTTGTGTTAAAGCTCACCTTTAAAGACGGGGCATATTTTCCAAACTGTAGCTGCCCCTTCACGGTTGTACTGGCCCAAGGCGAGTTCCATGTAGAACAATGGCATCCCCGCAATGACCAAGAAAAGGATGTAGGGGATCAAAAAAGCACCTGAAAAGAGAGATAATTACATTTCATGCTGTACATTTTCAGCTAACTCCCCTCTAGCATGACTTGTATATTGCTTGGATATTGTAAAATAGGTGCTCATTGTGGAAAAAAGGTGAAAAGAAAATTCCAAAAACAGAAAAAGGGGGAAAAGGGTGGTGGTTGGGGGTCTTGACATTGTTGGAAATACAATTTCCACTCTGAGTCGCACATCCACCAACAAGGATATGACCTCTCATAATTGAGTTTTTTTCTTGACATTATCCGACACAGATGACACATTCTCTTCAGTGATGAATACATTTTGCTGAAGGCCAGTATGATCGACAGGTCGGTGTTGGAGTTGACCCTTTGGGGGCACCAAGCACAACATGTTGATTTTCACCGCATGAATGGACACGGAGGCAAACAGAGGACGGGGCACACCTTCCAGTGAGCACTCTGTTGTCATGAGTGTTGAAGGTAAAACAACACTGTAGATGGTCTTTTGTTGGTTCCACTAACATGCTGTACTTTTTTCTCCCCTCACTACTGTGCAGCTTCAGTGTTCAACAGGCTTGAAAACAGTTTCAGTTACTCCTTTATTCAGACTTACCGGGCAAACCTGGGCTCACATGCTGATTTTCAAAGTTTTAGCCAGGCAAATAAACCTCAAAGTATATTCAGAACTGGATAAAGGAGATGTTCATTTCATTTGCAAGTAGATGCCAAAGTATTCCATGAATCATCTGACAGCAGCATGAAATGTTACGGGTCCATTTTCTCCATCATGTAAGCATCCAAGTCTCTTGTTAAGTATTAATGGATTTAAAGAACTGAGAGCACAACATTTAAGCAGTTTTAAGATAATGATTTAGATTGTGTCAAATTTAGGGAAACATTTGAAAGGAAAACAGACACATGCTGAAGAAAGAAGACTGTTTAAACAACCTGTTGTTTTCGTGATTTTTACTACACACAATCTGCTTTTTTAACCCATTTAAAATGTTCATTTTCATAAAAATCGTATATGTAAACTGTGTATTCAAACACTTTTTATTCAATGAATCGTGGATTTGAACTATGAATGGCAGGGGACACTGTCGCTTTTCATTAAATTCCAACAGATGTTTCACACAGTATCCCTCTCCATGTGAATGCCTTGATGAAACGAGGTATTTCCTTAATCATGAAAGCTCAGTGCACTTCCCATGAATACACCTGGGATTACTAAAAACTCAATTAAAGGAGATCAGAGCAACTAAAATTAGAACAGCCACTTAGCAAAATCGCTCACATGGAATCTAAAGTAACAGTGCTGTAGTCTTTGCTTTGTTATTCGGTTTTAAGACATTTGAAACATTTAAAAGTAAAGATATAACGCTCATGAGCTCTAAATAAAAGAAGACAGGACACCAGTGAAGAAGAAACTACAATACTGGGAACTGCTGCAACTTGCAGTGTACCTGGAGGACCCATCACGCTTTGTATTTTCTACTCCTGGCGGTGCGCCATGAAAACTTTGTGATCTCTTCTACATTTTTAAGTATCCGTGTACGCACATTAATCAATCAGTAACGGTTCTTACCTCCTCCATTCTTGTAGCACAAGTAAGGAAATCTCCAAACATTGGCCAGGTCCACCGCGAAGCCAATGACCGACAGGAGAAAGTCTATTTTCTTGCCCCAAGTTTCTCGGTCCTCGGATCCGGGAGGACCTGCGCGGTGGCCAGGAGTGGGAATGATGGAGGAACTGGTGTACTGGACACCATTCTGGTCCTTCACCAGTATCAGTTCTACTTCTTTTTTCTCCACATTGCACTGTTTCAGCGGGGCCACCGAAGAGAGCTTGTGTTCTGGCATAACCTGGATATTCATCTTCTCTGGTGCGTACGATGCCCACGCCGGCCCGGTGCTCTCACGGCCCCCTGCGTGTTCTGGCGGAGCAGATGGTCGGAGTCGGTGCGCTTGGATCAGGACGGCAATCCCGCTGAGAAAAAACGGAGAAGGGAGTGCTCTCCACCGAAACTACAGCTGATGCCTCCGCGGACATGGGCTGGAGAGGAGGAAAGAGAAACAAGACAGTTTGGAGAGGTTTGGTGTTTGTGCGTAAAGTTTCAGTACAGTTACGCACAGCGAGGAACACAGGTTACGACTGCCGGACGGGAATAGGTGACATTATTCCCCCTATTTCAGAAAGACCCTATGCCTATGTGCTACTAATGCCAGTACAGCGTCAAGATAAAACATTGTATCTGATGCAGATCAATAGCAGGCGTCAAGTGAAAGACACTTCACAGCGAATTCCTCTTACGTCACTGCGCGCACTGAGCGCATTGTGCGCCAAACAGTGCACTCACTCGCACTTCTACTTAAAACATTACTCATAAGGACAATGAAAAAGATAAATAATTATTAGAATATATCTCCGTTACTAAAGCAATTTTAAGTTCTGCTACTGCAAGGTTTTCCTCCGTACATGGTAAAGCTAGGGACACCTCTCCATGGCCCGATGCTGCTGTTGTCCAGATGCATCTGAGGGAAGACTGCCCATTCTGAACCAACTAGACTCGCCTTCTTCAGCAGGGACGATATAAAAAAGCGAGCTTTTAAATCGGTTTCCTCTCTCTCTTCCACGTGATATTTTATAATTGAGCACTTTCTCTCCAGTTTGATGTCGTCTAGGGATGATCGCATTTTGTCGGAGCTCAAGTTCCAATAAACTTGTGCATCTGCCTCTGCACTTGTCAGAAGAGGGTTTTAAAATGAATCCATGTTTTTTGGAACACAATATGACACCTTACTTTTTCCGTAAATCAAATATTTTGTTCAGAAAGCATTGATATGAACTTTATAAAAATGTTTATTTATGCAATTTGGCTTTTCAGTAGCGGAGTAAAAAGACAGATCGTGTGTTTGCTTGTCAGACTGGTGCTTTGAACATTTTTACAAGAGACATAAGATCACTTTACCTTCAGCTTTATTTACTACTTGAATTTTGCCTCCAACAAAACTTTTTAATGTTTTAATTTGGACTTTATCTGTTTCTTCTCTGTACTAAACAGATTGAATTACAGTTTTCTAAGAAGCCGTATAAAAGCATTGTGTTCCATGTGTAACTCAATTATGCAGCAGCTTTTGCCAGTGGCAATGATTTCTATTAGATATGGCTGATCAGTTCATCCTATTAAAGTCAATGAATGTCCTCTTTGCTCTCCAGTGCTTGTTTTATAAAACCCTAATAGGGCTGGTTTTGGGCATTTTGTTTGTGAAGATTGAATAACTGCAGCGATGGTAAAGCAAAGGAACAGGTAACAAGGAAGGATAATGTGTTATTACTGTTGTTTTCTCCTGAATTAGTTCTATTCTTTTGCACTTTTTGTTGTATTGTCAGAGCCAAGAATGACCAATGATTTGTGTTAACATCAAGAGATTTTAATCTCGGGGGACGTCCTGGTTAAATAACGGTTAAATAAATACAAAAAAAATCAAAGTAATGTACAGTAGCATAGTTTGATGGAAAGAATGGACTCACAGATGTAAAACAGGTGCATATTGTAGGTGACATACTGAGAACAGACAATAACAAGTAGGAACTGCACCTCTAACCTGCACCAGCAGGACAGCTCAAGGCAAAATGATATCATCCATCACCTTTTACCTCAATCATCGTGGATCCCTGCTTCTGGCTACGCACAATTCTTGAGACCTTCCTTCTGGTTCTTAAGGGTCGGGCTCTCCCGTGTTGACCTGAAGATGAGAAGCTAATCAAACAAGACGCAGCCTCTCAGCAGCCACAGTATGACCCTCTGGATTTAACCCGTGCGTCTGGGTTGGGTCACAGAAAATAAACTCTACTTCTGCTCCTTTCAGTCCTTTTTACCTCTGTACTTCTACTTCTTTACGTTACCTCATTGTAGGGCAATCTTAGCGGGCAATAACCCCTCCACACACAAACACAACACACCCCATTATGACCTTTCACCCACCTTCTCTGAGCGTTTACGTGACCTCACAGTTTCAGGCATTGTAATGCCCACTAACCTCTGCCATTAGTGTCGACCCTCAATCATAAAAAGCTCCTTAACGCCGCAGCACAAGTAGGAATGACTTAGAGTGACCATTTATGAGATGTTTTATTACACAACAAAGACTTTCCGGAGTGTGCTGTATATGTGTGAGCCAGGATTCTAAACTTTGGAAATATCTCAAGGATACTTCATTAAAGTGACATTTTGACATTGAGGACCATTTCTTATTTTGTCATGCCGCAAGCTTATAGTAGCAGGTCATTGCCACATGGTAATCAGGTCAAGGTATTAGCATTGAGTGGAGTTTTGTTTTGTTCCGCACCCCATTAAAACTCTCTGGTTTAAATCTCTCCGGGCCTTACGAAAGGAGGAGTGTCATTAAGCTTCCCTCTCTGGGCTTTACTAGTATCTACAAAGATTTAAGCACCTCAGCAATGTTAAGTCCCTACATGTTGTATACAGTCAGTGAGGAGAAACAGCACTGTGAGTCAGGTGTCCCGTCACAGAGAGCAACATTTTCTCAGTAGCATTTAACACATCTGGGAAGTGTAGTGGACATTTCCCATCAGAAGGTTAGCAAAGGTAACACCTACTCTCCAAAATCGATCAGCTAGAATGCGGTGCCATTGTCCTCAATTTCTTTTTTTTTTGCAGTCTCCTTCAACTATATATCAAAGAGTTTTATCTTTCAGTTGGTTACACCCCTTCAATCCCCAAGTGACTAGTGAAAGGAGAACACAATGGGGGGCTACACACAAGTTGAGTTTGAATGGTGGGTAGTAATTAGGGGGCACAAAAAGGGAGGCTTGACAGCAGGAGGATTGGCATGATTGCTGTTTGAACTGTTGAGAGTGCTTGAAAGAGAAAAAAAAGGAGGCTGTGATTAACTGTCAAATCTCACAGGAAGACTTGGCCTATAGATGAGATTCAGAATAAACGTCTCCTATAGGAGGAGGCACATTTTTAATTTCCATACAATTTTTTATGCAATTGGACATTTTGTTGCACAGTCATAAACACTCTAACACATCAAACTGGGTTCCTGCAGTAGAAATAACAAGAAAAACATTGGTGATAGTGATTGAACATGTTTTTCCCTTGTCTTGAAGCGTGTAGTAGGATGAGTGTGAGTATGCTGGAAAACCTAAACATTTCAACACCTTTGTTGGCCTACTCGCTGACAAGTAAAAGACAAATTTTCCACAACCTTTTACTGACCCATCCCTGGATGTTACACAGGAAAGGTTGTTGCATGTCATCCAAAAATACATCTGGAAAAGAATCAAACACAGAGATGTGAAAGAAAACAAATCTGGCCTGTAGATACCGGCGTTGGACCACTGATGTTTTATACGGTTCCATAAACCTTGCCCTCACCAGAGACCTTCATTTTCCCTATAAACCATCACACAGGAAGTGAGGAACAATCACTTTCCTGAGAGAATAATAGACGAGAGAAAATCAACAAGGTGTCATCGGGTGCGATAAGGAAACGTAACAATGAGGTTTTGAGGAACTCCCTGTAGAGCTCAAGGAGACAGCTTGCCAGGTTGCAGGAGTCAAGAGTGGTGCAAGATGCACGTGTTGTGTGGGTGTATATTTGTGAGAACATACCTTGCATCAAAAATGTGTAAAAAAAAAATCACACCATGCCAGCATCTATAGAAGTGAACACCTATCAGAACCAACTGTTTGTACTGAGCAGCTGGATGGAGGCCATATCTGCTCTGTGAGCGGAAAAAAGCAGCGGGTCCGTCTTTATAAAAGATGGTTAAGCTGCCCAGCATTGTTCAAATTTAGAGAATTTTATTGCAAATTATACTGGAAGACCCATATTATGCCAAAATACCCAGTATGTCATGCACAATCCTGCAGAGAGTGAATATAAATAAGACTGCTGGTCCAGATAATATACCTGGCTGTGTAATAAAAACATGTGCCAAACAGCTAGCTAATGTAATTACTGACATTTTCAACATCTCACTGTCACAGGAGATGGCTGCCATCGTCCCTGTATCAACAAAATCCGCGTTGTCTAGTCTTAATGAATACTGCCCTGTGGCTCTCACCCCCACCCTGATGAAGTGTTTTGAGAAACTGGTTTTCCAGACCACATCCCTGCCAGCCTGGACCTCACTGGTATGCTTTCAGAACCAACGTATGCACAGAGGATGTCATAGCCACTGCCCTCCACTCAGTCTTCACAGACCTTGAAAATAACAAACAGTAATGTCAGAATGCTGTTTGTTGACTTCAGCTCGGCATTCAATGCAATACACATCAGAAAACTTTACCAGTACCAGTTTAGTTTTTCTGGTGTTGTAAAATGATAAATGAACCTCGAATTAAAAAGCGAATCTAAAATGTTTCCATTGGATGACGAAGGACATGAAGAAAAATCTTTAACGTTTCTTCCCCTTATCCAGCATTTACAGGATTTCCACTCACTCCGTAGCCGGAGCCGACAACTTTCCCTCATTTCCCCAACAAAGTGGTTCTCAAACTTTTTGTAGCATGCCAGCGTGATAGTTTCAGCACACTTTTCTCAATGTATTTTCCCTTTATAAATCCTACTCCTTCAACTTAGTTTGACTCCATATTTTTCCCCCTTGTCATCCGGCCCCACCTGCAGTGGATCTATACCCCCCAAGGGGGCCAGCGCCTGAGTTTGAACCACTACTTTAACCTGTAAGCAAATGTTAATGCTGTGCAGACTGTTTGAAGCAGTACATCCATGATCGTCATGCATGTACGTCAGGACAAAGGGGGGGTCACAAGAGTGTATATACACGCCCAGGTATCCTGTTGTTTTTAGCAGGAAGGTCTATTCTAAAGGAACATAAAGCCAAAATAACTTCCTCTTACCCAACATTCCTTAAATATCCTCACACTAACAAAGCCTAATCACTTTTCACTTGTTTCAAATTGTCTATCGAACTATTGCACTAACAATAAATCAGACTGTTGTGCTGTGTTTTTGTAGTCATGCAGGGAAAACGTACATACACAACTTACATACATACATACATATACTGTTTCTGTGTAAAAATGTACTTTAATTACTTTAAATTAAAGTAAAACCCATTAATATTCTATAGTTAGTCAAATACAGCAAAAGTTTTTGAAATAAATGGCTGACTGAGTCTAAACTTGTGGAGTGAAATACAGCCAAGACTGAGCCTCATTTTGCCTGAGACAGCTGGGCTACCTGGTTAAATTGAGGCACACAGTAGTGTCACATCAATTTAAGAGCGAGGCCTGTCGGTTCTGACCTTTCCTTCCAGCCTGGCACAGAGAGTCCCTCATCCGTATGAGGCCCGTGTCCAGCGTGAGTCCACAAACAGAGGCTGCTCACTCACTCAGGTCCTGAGGAGACCAAATCAGATTACCAACACATATCTCCCACAATCTACTGCGACAGGATCGCCCCCCAGGCGGGGCTGAAATGGATACAGCAATATACAACAGCCATGCAGAGGCAAGAGGGAGGATGGCGGGGTGTGGGACCAAAGAGGAGAGCGGGAGCTGTGGGTAGGGAAGGAGTCACACTGTTGTAAGCGCGGCAACAATGTGACTTAATTGATTCCATGCCATCTCATCAATTTTGATTAAAATGAAATGAGCCTCTGTACGTTTGAAAAGGTTAAAACAAATTGAAGGTGGAAATCACAGCTGGTAATCACAGTTTGTCTAACAGCGTGCTTTTAATGAAGCGGCCCACTCTCCATCATTCATTTCAGCCTCCCGTGTGTGTATATGGAGCAAGACTGTGCACTTTTTTAGCGTGTGTGTGAGCACATTGGCGTAAATTGTTTCGGAGAACACCATATATTACATTTGTATTAGAGTCATGGCCGCCTTACAGATGAACTATTCTCCTGACAGCAGTTATGCCAAAATGGATTCATGGTTTTGGAACAAATGTTTTGACCAACACGAAGATGGTGTAGTGGATAATTTCTCTTTCTATTCTATATTATAGCCTTATTTTTTTTATTGGCAAAAAGTTATTCTACGACAAAGGAAAGCTGTGACTATCTGATGAAAATGTTCAAACTCTGCACAATTTACATGAAATGTACACAAATTTGCTGCTATAGTGACAGAATAGATGAGCACATACAGTGACAACAAAAACAAATATTCACATGGTGAAGAATCATTCAGAATCTGTCAGTATCAACATATTACATTGTTTCCAAGTACTTATATGTCTTTTTTTATATTGTTTCTGTTATGATAAAATGTTCCTTTAGCACACAGATACAGTATCTCTTCTCCCCACCTTCTAATGAAAACAGGTTCGTTCACACAAAGGCCAAATGAAACAAGCACCCTACAATGCAGACAAGCCAAACGATTGTAGTCATAAGTCACGTGCATGCAGTTATTTTCTTTAAGATATTGCTAAGGTTTTCTATGCTTTGAACAAAAAAATGATAGATTTCTTGAAATATGTTCATATAAGATAAGGTGGTCTCTTTATGTCCTCCTGGTATGACAGTATAACAGCTGATAACAGAAATGATTCATATGAGGCGTCTGACATCAAGGCTGAGATATCTGCATGAGAGGCCACACAAACTCTGAAGACACCCTCAATGCTATCTTGAAAATAAAGGTATGTTCTTAAGCTAATACAAACACATTTTGGATCAGGTGATAAAGCTGATAAATTGCTCACTATTTGGTTAAAAGGTGTTCAAGCTGACAGGGCAATGCTTAACATTTCCCCTCCCGATGGGCAACCGATAGCTGATCCCAATGATTTTTTTTTTTTTTTTAGCTTTCACAGTAAGTTATGTCGTATGTCTCTAAGGCTAAGGCAATTGTTGTGGATGTTGATTTTCTTAATGCACTGGACACTCCAGTTCATGGTGAAGCTGCGAGGCAGGAATTGCATTCTGACTTGAAATGGATAACATGACATAATTGCTCCCCTTTTACTCCAGATGGTAAACTGCTCTGTGAAAGACTGAATTTTTCCTAATACTTGATGCTCATATCTGTCTTCTCTTGGGAAAAAAAGAGACAGTGATGACACTAATGTTGCCTACTATTGTCCTTTCAGCTTGCTTAACAGTGACAGTGAAAAGATTATTACAAAAGTTCTGCCAAATTCATTTAATGGGCACATTAATCCACCCTGAATCGGTTTCAATACAGATAGATTACGCTTCTCTAATACTCAGTGATCGTAAAAACAGAATTAACTCTGATCAACTGTCCCGTTTGCTGTTATGACTTTGGATGATCTGCCAGCTTTTGACCAAATCAAGTGGAAATAAATGTTTGCTTTTCTTAAAAAGAAAAATGGCTTTGGCAGGAACTTTATGATTCTGTTAAGAATACTTTATGCTTTATCCCAAATCCTCTGTTTTGAATAACCATGACAGATCACCCTTGAGCTTTCTGCACCAGAGAACCAGATTGGTTTGGCCTTTCCCCTCTGTTCTTTGCTCTAGCTCCCAAACGCATTGCTTTTTTATTAAAGCCAGTCTCTAAATCACGGGAATAAGGTGTGGCACATCTGGCTGTGTCTAGCCTTTTTCTGATGACCTCGACTGTTACCCCTTTTGAATGTTAAGTGACTCTAGGGATTTATATCGCCAGAAAGCCAAAGCTACTTTTTCAATTATATAATTTGGATTTGATTGGTAAGCTAAAAATCAGGATAGATAAATGGAAACTCATCCTTCCTCTTTCATCTCAGCCGTGTTAATGTTAATAAGATGTCAGTGCTCCCTGAATTTGTTCAGCTTTTCCAAAACCAAACAAGACTTTTCTCTCCAGACAATAAAAGTCTTTGTGGTTATGCTCTTCATCTGGGCAAACATGTCCACCTATATCTCTAGGGCACGCTTACAAAGGTCCATTGCTAAAGTTGGATTGTCCTTCCTGTCTTACCACATTATTATGGGCCTGTAATGCCAGAGCCTAGGTTTTCTGGAATCATTCTCCAGCTGTGGCAGAGGAGCAGCCTCTGCCCCAGTTGGCCTGAGACTGAGACTTGTTATGCAGCAAAACTTTCACAGGGGACCTCCTTAACAGCCAATTTTTGTTCCCTAAACTAAATCCATCAATCAAACAACTGAAGGATAACTTTAGTTTGCGTAACATGTTTAAGATTCCAAGGCAAATCAAGGGCGTGCTGGGTCTTTCAGGGCTGTCAATTTCTGCTCCTATTTGTCAGAACCCTTGTTTGAAGCCAGTCTTGATGGTTTGTCAGATAAGAGCCTGTCTTCTATTAAGGATCTCTACATTAACACCCATTTTGTATCTTTCACTCAACTGCAGGTGAAATTTGTCCTCCCTCTTGGTCACTGATTTTTTGATATCTGCATAAGACATTTTGTCAGGGAGTCTCTGCCTCACTCTGATGTGATGCTCAACAACATTTATGACCAAATGAGGAGAATCACTATGTCCAAACATTTAATTTGACAGTTTTTTTGGTCTTTTATCTCTGGCAACCCCTTCTCTCCATATTAAGGGGGTATGCATTGAGATTTCTTATGAGTTATGGGCAAAAGGGTTGAATAACATCAAGGCATGTCCTCTAAATTTTTAGACTTTAACTCACTCAGTTTAAAGTCATCCACCGGCTGCACTTTTCCAAGACAAACTGAACATAATCTTTCCTTCTGGCTCTATTACCAGTGATCAGTCAGACCCTAGGTCATCTTATCTTGTTTCGCCCCAGGCTCAAGAGTTTCTGGGATGACAGTTTTGATTTGCACAGCGACATATCAGACAGCTAATCTCCTACAATCTCTCTGTGATGCCAGGTTGCTCTGGCTACATTCGGACTCTTCTCCCAGCCCTCATGTCATGGTCATAACAAAAAGGGTTATCCTGAGAGGGTGGGAGTTCGTTTCCAACTCCTTGCTTAAATTTTTTTTTGATTTCTTGAAATTTTGGTATACTCACATACTGTCACATCCTGAGTTTAAGATCTGGGGACACTTTCTTAAACATATAAGGAGGAAGAGATGTCAACCTGGGAACTAAATGTACTGGTACTGTACTTGGATCATCCAGGATTTCAGCTTTCTAGCCTTCCTCTTGGGCCTTCCACACTAGGTCTTGGTTCTATGGACTCTAGATTCACAAGCACAATGCGCTTTTTCTGTGAGCTGGTAGTTTGCTTGTTTCATTTTGTTCAACTTTATCTTGTCTATTTGTTTGTTTTTGGGCTTTAAAAAAAAAGGAACATCTCATAATTAAGTATATATAAAAGAAAATAAATCATCCATATCTTGCCTTACCTTGTGTTTTCATGTGGGAGTTCATGAACGATTAAATCAAACATTTGCATTCTCTTACCTTTCCACACCTTGAATCTGATTCTTTCTTAGGACCCCCTCGAAAATGAGATGATTCATCTCAAGGGGCTATCCTGAATAAATAAATTCAAATTCAAATTATCTTAAATCTCATTGTCAAGCCCTAACATTAATTTAAGGGACAGGTCAAAATGCCAAGGACCGGCACTCACAGGCAGAACAAAAACACACAGAAAATGGAAATGTAATGGATAACTGCTGCCACCTGGTGGTGGTTTAGAGAACCAGTTACAGCCGTGGCCCCTTAATTGAACCTACGCCTCATTATAAACAAAAAAAGTCATTACAAGTTCCCTCAGTGGTGAATATAAATACACAGGCAGAATTACAATCGTGTACTTGTTTTATTTTAAAAAGCAAACGTTGCAGTGATAACAACAAAAAGAAAAAAAAGAAAGAAATCACATAATTGCAATGCACCTTGCTAAATAAATAACAGTGGTGCTAGTTAATCAGTAAGCATACCCCGCTGGAATATGCTGTTGTGAAGAAGCACTGTTTGCCTTTTTGCTCACAAATTGCCCTATTTTCAGTGGTTGATTTGCTTTAGTAAACTTAAAGCTGTGTGAACATGCTGCTGTCTCAGCAACAACAATCTTCAGTAGAAATGCAAATGGATACACATGCAAAGCAAACCTCTGGCTAATTATACAGCCGTCTTACAAGGTCTGTGTCCCTGAGCGCTGGAAAAAAAGTGTAATGCACAGCATGTATGCTTTTCGTAGACATAGCTTTAATACAGAACATCTGCGGGGTTGCCAGATTGGAAAGATCTTAACAAAGCTTACTGTACACTAATTATACTGCAACACAGAAGCACAAGGACTCTTTGCTTATATTTAAAAAGGTGTTGGTTTGGCAATTTTTTTTCACTCATTTACAGAGGACCACAAGGACAAAAGGGAGGGTACACAAAGCTGCGTTCATCTAAGTCCAAGCAAAGGGTAAACTCAGGCTATACAGAGAAGTATGTATCCATGTCAGGAGGCAGTTTACAATTTGGAAAAAAGTACATCATAAAACACTAACATTAGAACTCTAAAGATTGCAGGGTTTAGACACTTAAAACATTTTCCGGTCATTCTTGAATATATGTTCATCCTTCGACCAGCTTTTCAATTGTTTTTGTTTTTTTTCTGATAGACACACCAACACACACACACACACACACACACACACACACACACACACACACACACACACACACACACACACACACACACACACACACCTTTAGAAATAGAAGAAGATATTTTCTTGTGCAGTGGCTTGGGAAAGTGGTTCTTCAAAATCTCTATAAGGCACTAAAATTGAAAATAGAAGCACTCTTAAAACCATCTATAAAAAAGGCAAGCACATAACCTATAATATGGCTCTGCTGTGGCAAATGACTGGAATTTGCTAGAAGTCGTTGGAGGGCAGATGACACTTTTCAGTTTTCCTTCTCAGTGCAGTAGATACAGTGTTCCGTCTCTCGGAGAGAGTTCACGGTCATCCTCGTACTCAGTCATCTTTTTTGTCAGAGGTGCTGTCTTCCTGTTTATCCCCTGAACTGGCCAATTCCAGATCACCCGGCGTTGCCTCCTGGATCGCTTGATATCTCTGAAGCTCCAGGTATGTGGTGAAGAGCTTGGCGTACTCCGGGTGGGTCATGGCAAAGGCTTGAAATTCACCTGAAAAAGAAAAAGACAGGAAAATATAACATCCTGGTTGAAATATAAAAGAAGATTATGACACCGAAAATGTAGCCTTGCCTAATGCAAGGGAGAGTCTACTCACTGAAGGTGATGAAACCAGAGCCGTCAGCGTCGATCTCCTTGAAGAGCTTGGCCATGTTTAGATCGGACACACCCAGAGCCGAGCGCAGCAGAGCAGTAAACTCCTCTCGGGTGATTCTCTCATCCTCATCTGTATCAAACAGCTGCAGGAGAAATGACAAAAACAGAGAAAAATGTATTTCACTTTCAAATGTGTGCATGGTTAGGAAAAATAATGGTTATTTACGATGTAAAAAATGGGTGGGAGGGTTTGCAGAAAAGCCTAAACACAATTGGGTAAATTCGCTTTAATTAAATTAGTCTGACAAAAATAACTTTTCGGTAACGTTACATAAACACCAGAACTGCTTGTCCAAAACCACGTTTGACATTATGGCCGGCAAAATGACTCCATGTTCTCCACAACAGACACACATTGTTAACTTGACATTATCCAAGCCTCTCTGAAGGCTGCCTCTGTTCTTCCTACAGTGCTGCTGCTGCTGCTGCTGCTTCTGTCTGCTGAGTGCTGATTTCAAATAAAAACAAGGCAGGGCTATTTTGCTTAAATTTAGCACTTTTTCTTTCATTCCATTTGAATTTTTTGTTGTAATTTTAATATTTTCTTTACATATGTATTATAAAAAGTAAACATTATATATGCCGTAGATCTATAGAGATCCTTTGTCACAGGTTCTAGTTACAGCATCTCATAAATATCCGCTTTACACGGTACTGCAACTAATGTTAACCAAGTGGGGTGATAAAACCCAGAAATCAAAGTATCCAACTCTAAAAAAATATCAACAGGAAATGTATGATTGAATCAAATCAGTTTGACCAATGTGAAACATTTCTGACACAGTGTTTGATTTCACGCCTTGAAGAATTCAGGCTGTTCTCACACAAAACAAGTCCCAAGGAGGACAATCTCTCGGATGGCTCTATAAAGTGGATACCATACATTTCAAACATGCATATCTGTCTCTTCTGTGTATCTGTTTTCAGCCTAGTCTTGTCAAAAGTATCAAAATATGGATACATACTAATACAGAATATTTGCAATGGTTTCAATGCTCAATTATTGCAGATACTCAAGCACTTGAGTACTTTTCGCTCTTCTCTCCGACAGCAAGTTGACACATGCACCACTGCATGCCCACATAGTCCCACCTCCTCCAGAAGTTAATTAACTTAGATGCTGTTGTGCTTAACTCACAGTACATAAGCCATCTTATATCTATCCTTGATTAAAAATCTGAAATTGTATGCCATAAGTGTTGTGTCAATTTGTCCCTGTGGTGACGAATATCGATATTTTTCAAGGTATTGTACAGAAGATAGAAATTTCTTCATATTCTGCAGGCCCTCAGACAAGCACTGCAGCCTCAGAAGATACCCGGAGTCGTACCTGGAAAGCCATTCGAAGAACGTCTTCGGTGTTAGCTGGTCGACACAAGATGGTCACGCCGATGACGTACTCTCTAAAGTCTATCGTGCCATCTCTGTTCTGGACAGGGTCAAAGACAGAGATATAAATACACTAGAGACAGTCAATGCACAGATGATTATGATGGATGTTACTTTACCCTTTATGGTCTAAAAATATAGAATTTTGTTTTGAGTGTTTAAGGGAGTAGAAGCGTGATTTCTAATAAGACTGGAAAATAATGAGACACAAAGGTTCTGAGGAAAAAGGACACTCAGTGAAGTGGATGTTAGAGGCTGTTTTAATGCTTTAAGTCTTCTCTTCCCACTCAGACCTCTGGTACAAATACCAGGGAAGGAGGCCAGATTAGTTGGATCATAGTTTCCTCTTCCAGGCTGCATCAATCCTGAACCCACACCACGATGACCCAGTTTCATTTTCACTGGTACACATGATATGCGGTGACGTTACGTGTGTGTGATTCTGTAAATGGAATATTAAGATTGTTGCCATTACATTTCCTGTAGGATGTGTCATGGCCATGGTGCACTAAAGCCAATCCCAACACCCTGGCTGTGTGTCAACGAAAAGTAACTTCACTATTTAATTGTCATTTATACACATGTCTCTCACTCTGTCAAACAGTGCAAACAGCTCCTCGAGGGCTGGGTTGACCGGTAGCTTCAGGAAACTGGCAAACTCCTGGATGGTGATCCGTCCTCCTTTACAAGAGCTGGCCATGGCTGCGAAGCCCTCCAGCTCCTTCCTCAAATTGTCCCACTTCAGACTGAGGGAGCAGGGGACAAGGAGCCATATGTGTCATTGTTAATGTCCCTGCCTGGGGATGCCAACAGTGTACTTAAGTGGGATGTACTTACTTGAGTTTACGGCTAATTTTGGTGAACTCAACCAGGCCGGCCTCCATCGGCAGCGTCAGATCGCCAGCTGAGATCATCAGGCGGCAGTCTTCATATGTGTGGTCTGTCACTGGAACTCCCAAAGCACTGAAAGAAGACAGTTTGCATAGAAAAATGCTCAGCTCAAGTGTTTATAATGCTTGATGAAGCAGGCTAAGAACATATACAATGTTTGGACTTATGATTGCTTAAATTTAACTTTTGGCCATCGTCTAAAACAGCGTAATTTCTACCACTCAACACTTACTTAGTTTTCTCCTCAACTTACATGAACTCCTTGTGTGTTTAATATTTAATGTTTTGCATATCTAAGCATAGATTTTGTGTGTTTTTTGCTGAAGCTACACAAAGTAGCACAAAGTGCATTTACGGCCAATGAACACTTACTGGGCCATACTTTCTCGCACTCTACTGGCAAACAGAGACGGGGTTTTCTTCTCCTCCTCTGTGGGGATATGTGGCGACAAGAACTGAAAAACAGAGCAAGTGGACAGAAAGGGAAGATCAAACGGGAAAGAAAACTTGTAAAACTTTGCATGGAAATCAAATCCGGTGATGCACTCAAGCCATCTGGTGCTTAGGATGATATAGCACCTTGGAGCGCATGCAGAAAATCCAATGACTATAATTCAGAAAAAGAAGGTTGCACACTTTCTTGGGTTAAACTCAATAACAGGGAGTGACACTGATACTACAAATAAGGCTAACATTTTTTAAAGGGTCAGTGTGTAGGATTTAGGGGTAGAAATGGAATATAATATAAATAATTATGTTTTTATCAGTGTATAATCACCTGAAACTAAGAATCATGAGTTTGGAATGAGTCTTTTATATCTACAGATGGAACGGGTCCGCCATGTTGCACAGACATGTTTCTACAGTAGCCCAGATCGGACACACAAAACACTGGCTTGACAAAGGGCCTTTCGCAGGAGAGGGTGTGGTGACGGGTATTCAGTTTGTGAAACCATCATCTCAAATCAACACCGTATTAGGATGTGAACTTTTCTGTTACCTCTATCTCTACTGTGGTGTACAGCTGGCTCAGAGTCAGAAGCAGCAGCGTCCTCCTACACATAACACAAGCAGGACAGTCGGTTACATACTGATTCACAGGTAGCGACAGTTGTAGCAATATAAGGCAATAATATTGCAGTTACTGCGTTGCAATCTTATTTATTGACTAAGAAGAAGTAGCAGAAGACACCGCCTTCACCACATTATACACACTTTAGGTGGAGAAACCTTTCAAGATACACAAGTGCTGAAAGCATACTTACGAGCTGAATCCCTGCCAAGTCCAGGTCACTGTGTCCTGGAGGAAAAGAAGAGGGGAATGCATTAAGCTTCATAAAACACTAACAGTGGGATAGACTGGGTATACATGCTGTCGTGTGATACAGCTATGCTTCTATGTGTTTCCAATCAGTCTCTATTTGTCAAGTCTGACAGCTCAGCAGGCCAAAGCCATAAAGACTGTGATGGCGAACACAACAGGATGTCAAAAACGATGTGCAGATTCCGCTTACTGATAAACCTCTGCCTGGAGGGCACTAAACAAACTGTTAGTCCTGTAAGTGTACATACTGTGCATTTCCTCTTTGACTCTGCCGTTATTTTCTATGCAAACTAGCAGAGTACGATCTGCCACTGTGAACTTTGCTCCCACCATGTGAGATGAAATACATCAATGCTGTATTATAATCACTCACCAGTTTGTTGGGGTATCTCATAATCACAGGCTGCACAGGGACCCCTGGGATAAAGGCACCTAAGACACATTATGAAAAGAACATCATGGAGACTGTTATTGCTCATCATGAATGAATGAACGCTGACTAGTTGTATGACAAACCAAAATGAATTCTCCCACTTGCCCTCCAAAGCAGTTACGTGGGCATCAGTCGGTAATAAGTCAATGCACAAACCACATAACATAATGAATGAATGGAGCAGTGTAGTATCAAGTGTTGCTTCTGCTGTGTAGCCTCTTCTGCTCAGTGGATCTGTTTTCAGTGAGTGAAAATGGAAGATGTGCTACACGTAATAAATGGAACTGTGAGTGAATAGCGGATTGTTTTGTATTTTCTTCTGTCTGTTATTATTTTCCTTGTAATTGACAAGTTTTGTTGCCAACGGGGAACTGACATGTTGTATCTTACCTTGTTTGAACGTGATAAGACATGAACGATTCGTACACGTTCCCTCTGGAAATATCAGAACCTGAGGAACAAAGCATCAGAGCAAAGGTTAAGATCACACGCTGTGTAATTTTAATCAAGTATGCAATCTTAAGATACTGCTGCTTACAACAGGCTGTGTAAGTATGCTTTTGAAATAACAGCACTTGTGTTTGAGTCAACTCTCAGATAGCATTGAAAAAGGGAACCACAATTAAACTACGTGGTCTTCTGAACCTGACATATGAAACTGTGAAACCAGGCCAACATCCTGAGACACTGGTTTGGGTTTTCTGTGTTGATAAGCTTAAAAGTTTTCTCTGCTGCTACAATCCGTGCATTAACAGGTTAACATCAGGGCCAATTTTTGCTTGGAGGATGTTTTTTTTCGTGTTGTGACGAACCTGTGGCCAGTGGCCGCCTGACTTGGCTCTGCTGGTGATCTCTTGGATTGTGTTCTTCCTGGAGTCTGGATCCTTTCTGGACACCAACACTGGCTGGAGACAGCGCACAAACCCTGCAGAGAGAGCAGATTGTCTGTTCTCTCACATGTTTTTCATTTGCATTAAATAGTGCCGGTCACTTACTGATCATATCAGTTGACAGCACACTCTTACTTCTCAAAGCACATTGGTAAATATTAGTTATGATGTCTGACAACAGTTAATGGGATTTCCAATGTGTTAAATTAAATGATATTCTATCCTGGAGGATAATTACTTTTTATTACTCGTTTTACAAGCCCTCTTTAATCTAGAAAGACGGTGTGAAATTGTGCAGTCATATGAGGATAAACAGAAATTAACTAAATGACACGCTGGTTTCACACTTCTGTGTATTCACACACACGATCAGGAGGTCGAGAAGACCAGGAAGCCCCCGCAGACACATACGCCCTCTACTTTCCTGTACTGAACAAACAGAGCAAAATGGAAAGTTTCTCACTGCCAAAGATGGGTGTAGCCAGGTTCTCGACACGGGAGACGGTGGAGGGCAAGCCTGCAACAATGCACACGATCCCATCAAAAAAGGTGGAGTGGGGGGCCACAGCCAGGATGGGGGCATCGCTGCTACCGACCTGCTTGCCCTTGACCACCACTCTGAAGCCCATGCAGAAGTAGTACGCTCTCCCCAAGGCAGCCATCACTCTGCGACACATGAACCTGGAGATGACCAGCATATTTTATTATTCAGTCAAGGCGATTATGGAACATTTTTAATGGAAAAATAGATTTGAGTTCAAAAGGAACAACCTTGTTTCACACTGGGATCGGCCATGTTAAAAATGTGTCGTCACACAGCAGTGCAGGGTATGAACTTAACCAGAGAAGCATATTTGTCAGTGTTGTTTTTTTTAACAAATGGGGTGAATGGCTAAAGTGTTTTAGTAACAGGAAGAGTTACATCATTCTGTACTTTCCTGTAACGTTCCAGTTGCTTCCCCATAGAGAGAGAGAGTATGAAATCATAATGTAGATTGAGACATTGTGACAAAATGATGAATAGAGATATGGAACTTTTTTTTCATAAGTAAACAAACCTATGAATATTTAAAGACGCATCAATCTTTCTGCTCAATGGGGCAGGAAGTTGAATGCAACGTGCTGCAGTTTTGAAAGAAGAAAGCTGCCCAGACCAACACTATCAGCTGATCAAGATGTTACAGCGAAGATATTGCCCACTTAAATAGGAAGTAGGCACAAAGAGCAACACTGGCTTCTATTTAGAGTTCTGTCTAACACAAGAATGTACTGGACTCTCACTGTTTCACAGTATCATGGTATATGGTACACAATTAGTATTATTATTATCTGTAAATGGAATGAAAACAGAAGTTTTTTGGGGGGTTGAGCAAATGTTTTCTTACAATTCCACATCGTATTATGTCCTGACAGACTGAAAGTTGCTTTGAACTTCAAATGTATGTATTTTTAATAACACTAATATGTTAGGATTCAGAACATAGTATGATAACCGTCAGTTTTCAAACTAGGCTACACCTTGAAACCATTAAACCAGTGCAACCCGATCTAAAAGTGACTAAGTAGATCCTAAAATGAGGTGTTGATTCACAGTGGGATTAGTAATACACACCTTTTTTTTCTTTTTACAACACTGGGAATCATTTGCTTTAACCACCGTGAGAATGTCTGTGCTCGCCTACAGCAAAGCAGTAAATTGGTGAACCTAGATAAGCTTCCCCCTGGTTTCCGTCAGTACCTACACCATGTTTGGTCATTATCATTGAAAATCTGTGATCTATGGTCACAAGAATGTGCTTGCTGCACCCAGTTCGATACTCAGAGGTAAAATACAACAATCCAACCTTTAGATAATTTACATTTAATGTCAATATATGAATTTCTACACGCTTTAAGTGCCTTAAAACATATTTACATACTGTGTTTATCATAGTGTGTAGATAAAGACACATCCAATTGGGTTACCCATTCAGTTCATTTACGTAATATATATTATGCACGTATCATTCATAGTATCTAACCATTAGATGACAAAAAGAGAATCGCCTCTTCAGTTCCTTCTACAAAAGACCCGCTAATACCACTTGACTCATTCCTTTTCCAAGAAATGAGGGGAAGTGAGCTTGAGTAATGCTCGCGGTGCAGATACGATCAAGAAGAGCATGATTCGGCAGCAATACAAGCAGCTGCACATTCTTCAAGTCATGTCAAGAGCTATTATTTTGAGAATATGCTGTCATAGCAGTAAACCACAGAACACACTGCTTTTACTACTTCTTGTTTTAGTGGCATTTTCTATCGCGGTTCAGTGAAACTCAGTATATTCTTGTTGGATCTCGACGTATTCCTCCACCAAAAGCTGTGTTTACATGCATACATACAACATGATGTTTGTGTATGCGACTGCTTTGCATAAACAACACAGCCTTGGCATCTGTACATGCACTGGGGCAGGCCAAGTTAAACAAATAGACCTGTCTGTACATGTCAATAAGGAAGCTGTACTGTGCCATCTTTTAGTTTTAAGTCATTACTTGAGGCTGAACCCCTGCAGGCCATGGTTTTCGATGCCAGTCTGGTGATTCTGGTGTGAGGTGTGGGTATCTCTGTGGGAGACAGTGTGTTGCACTGGGATGTGTTGGTATACTAATTACCGTCTCCAGCCTGTCATTGGCTCCACGGCTCCTTTCAGAGGATGCTTGAAGGTTATGATGACAGCCACTGGCCATGTCACCATGAGAACCAGGGACAGGAGGATGGCGCGAACTGGCACCAGGAAGATCCCCAGGAGGACGCACTGCATTGGAAGAGGAGGAGCACACATGAGTTACAGGCCCTGTTTATGTATACGTATGGCCTGTACCATAAAGGGAGGTCTGCTGCCAGAGTGAACTACAAGCCTGGCGTGTTGACATTCCTCGGAGCAGACACATGCACGAGTCTGGACAGCTTTCTAGAAAGCGCACAACGGCTCTCATTGTTTGTGCTGCACATAACGAGGCTTTACAAGCCGATTGTCAAAGCCTCGCTGCAGAAGATTATCGGCCCTGGTTACACAGCAGCCTGTGTGTGCCTGTGTGTGTGTGTGTGTGTGTGTGAAATCTCACACATCGGCTGAAACACTGTCGCCCAAAGCAATGCATATATATATGTATATTCTTCAAAGGCTTGCCTTTACATGACCACTCAAGTCAAACGTCATACTCACTTTGATTACAGCAGCTCTGGGGAGTGTGGTGTCCTGAACGAACGGGTTGATGACCGCGGGCAGGAGCAGGGACTGCTGCCTCGGCAGGGCGAACACTCGCTGGGGCGGCATTGCAGTCCAGTGAACGACGAGACGGGCAAATGTGTGTGTTTGTCGGAGGCGCCGTTATGTTATCATGTCACTTCCTCAAAAGGAGACCCCGCTCAGTCATTCAGCCCTCAGTATCGGACGATCAGACGGGGCCGAGCGCAGACGCGAGCAGGCGCGGAGAGCAGACCCGGACTGGCGTCAGGCTCCACCTACAACGCGGTCGCTCCTGCTGCTGCTGCTGCTGCTGCTGTGGGGGTCCGAGTGTGATGTTTGCAAGCCGTGCAGGTGGATTTGCATCAGTTTACATAAACGGTGTTGCCACTGTTTGTAGGGTGCTGTCATGACAGTACAGGTATTTCTAGTAAATCTGGTAGGATAAAAAGATAAATGGCATTTCAGGAGCTGTCAGTGTGCATTGCATCTGTGCAAATACTGATGGAGGATTTGATTCAGACATGCAAATCTGTGCAGGACATGAGCACACAGATACTGGAGATAATGCACAAGAAGCGACCGTGCAGCGTGTTATGAGCGTGTGCCATAATACCGTGTTTATACATTGGCCTACATTTGCGAGCTGTCATGAATGTCCACTAGATGGCGCAGTTTCACAACAAATTCTCATTTAATCCTGCTCTTAAAAAACAAACTCCTCTGATTTTTTGTGTGTGTTTGCAGTGGAAAGTCAATATTTACTGAAGTGTAGTATTTGCATTTCATGCTACTTCACACCTCTGGATTCACTACTGTACTGTTTACTCCATTACATGCAGTTTACAGCTTCACTACAACCAGATTTTTCATGAAAACATGTGCTCATAAAATATAATGCAGTTGTGAACTAACTCACAGTGTATAAAGGAGTTAGAAACTGCTCCACCACTGCTATAACATCAAAATCACCCTTACACATAGACTTATAATGTGTAAAAATCTAAACACTAGGGGCCACTCTACCTGCATTACAAGTATTTTTTTTTTTACTTTTGATACATAGAATTGTGCTGATCAATCTCACAGTATGTACTTTGAGTATTTTACATTGTGGTTTTATTACTTCTATTCAAGTAAACGATGTGAAAGCCTCTTCCACGACCACTTCCAAGCACAATTGTTGATTGGCCCATGATTGTTGTGTATTAATCGCACAACTGAATGCTTTTTGAAAGTACGTATCACTGATCCGCAATATATTGAACATCTTTATTGATGACAGTAACAAAGTGCACAAGCATTAAAAACAACACAAAACACAATGACTGTATTGTTAAAAAACCCAAGAGAGAAACAAGACTATAAAAAAAAGATTATTAAACAATACTACTGCGGTACTCTTGCCATGATTCCATCATGCAGCAAACCAATACAGCCTCTGGAGGCAACCTGTGCCTTTTAATCTTTCTGTACCATTAATGAAGGGAAATGCAACATGGAGTCGCCACGGAGAAGAATTTGGTCTCCATACTGAGCAGTTCCCATGTATAGTCCTATACAAAGTGCTAACCAAATGAAGAATAATGTGTGCCTGCGAATACTACTTTCTGACATCCAGAGGATAATATAGAAATGTATATATATGTATAGGACTATATGCAAAAAGCAATCTCTAAAGCACCATTTTCGGTCAAACACATTGTGCAAAACTCATTTTTTCAAATGTAGTGCACATCAATGAGAAAATTAAATCAAAAGTGATACATTTATAAAAATGCACTAAGCACACTGGACATAGAAGTGATTCTAAGCCAACATGAATTCCTCATATGGTCTAAAAACAGCTTTTCAGAATTAAATTTGCATAAAACGGCAATATCTCACAGCACAGTATAGCACTGCGTTCAATGCAGTGTGGACATACCTGATGTCTGAGTTTCTTTTTTTAAAAAACAAACAAAAAAATGATAAAACAATTAAAAAAATGGGGGTACAAATGGTAATAAATCTGCATCAGCATTAAAAAAAATGAAACGTCATTATCACACAGTAATATAGCAAATATCCAGTCGCCTATGTCAGCCTGTGTATAAGGTCCCGAGGTGCCTTTCTACAAAGCTGGAGGCTGGTTATACGGGCTGGAAGGAACACGTCTCCCACAGAAACGTGCAGAGTTACCAGGATAAAAACTTAGAACAGTGTGCACTGCGGCGACCGCAATTTGTGTGCGATACTACGGCAATGTCCTCACGAGGCCAGATGTCATTGGAGGAATTAAGAGACATTTTGGGAAAATGCTCAACAGCCGAGCCAGTCCTTTGTGATTTCACCCAACTTGACGATCTTCAAGCTGCTGTCCTCCAGTTTGAAATAGTGGTCACCTTTGAAGAAGTAGCTGTAATCTGTGAAAGACAAGCACAATGTTTGCTGTAATGATGTGGATTTAAATGTTCAACCAGGCGCTGCTGAAGCTGATGTCCGGCCTCTCTCTCTGAATCATGCTAATCAGCGAGCATACAGAGGCACCTCTGTAGAGCAGCACAGACTTTGCTTTATATAAATATGTTGGTTCACTGCGTGGGGAAGGGGCTATGTGATGCTTACAGTAATGTGTGTAAGTTAGGAGAGCGGTAATGGAAAAATCCCTGGTTGCTTGCCATGCACAAAAATTATTTGCATCCCAACCTCTAACCTCAAAGATACATGAAGAGAGGGACGGTTTCAGCGGATGTTTACTGGTGGTGTCATGACGAAAATTCACCAACATTTTTTTTGCTCACAAACGAGTAAAGCTAACACGAGCCATCAAGCGGTAGATATATAAAATAACCGCTCTCCCTCTGACTGTCTTCTGTGAACATCAGACCGCAGATGACTCCCTAACTTCAGACATCCTCCCCCCTATTTTTTCTTTTCTTCATCATTTTCTTTTTGACAGTCAGTTCCCCTAAAATGTTCATTTCTGGGATATGACGCTGAAGGGTGTCATTGCCTGTTGGGCTGTGGATTATGAGAAGTTTTTATTAGTAGGGGCACGGTGCCAGACTCACTGATAGAGCTGACTGGATTTGCGTTCATTGTGACCAGAAGGAATGGCAGTCTGAAGACAGTGAACTACCACAGAGCACCAGCTCTGATCCAGCTGTAATCGAAGCAGCACAGCCGCCACAAAATCCTTTTTTCCCTGAAGTCTCCTTAAAGATTCAAACAAGGCTGCAGGCCCAGGATACATTCTGCTATTTTGTCTCTATTCTTCAATTTTAAACCAATACAGTAATTATTCATGGTTTATCTTCACATTCTTTTATCCTCCTTCAGAGAGTGATAGCAATTATTTCATCTTGTAAAAGATTATTTTATGTTTATAGTATTAATATTGTCACAAATGATGTGGTCACTGGTTAAGTTTTAGCCATGCTAGCCACACTGGTCTGGGATAAATACTGTCTGTCTGTTTATCAGTGGGACTACCATTTGGTCCTGACTTAAATATCTCACTATCTCTCCAATCTAATCTGTATTTCTAACTATTAGTTTGATTTCCATGAATTGTTGTAGAAACATTCATGGTCCCCAGATGATAAAGACCAATGACTTTGATCGTTCCCTGACTATTATAGCAGAGCCACCATGATGTTCATGTTAATATCTTAGAATGAAATGTCACAACCACCTTTGGATGGATTGCCATGAAATTTGTTTTTTTGTCCCTTTGACATTGATTCAAGTGTCCTGAATGAGATGTTTTAATTTGAATTTGTCCAATATTTTGGTACGTGCTTGCAAAATGTATTCCCATCACCCTCAGCTCTAGTTTTTTTTGATGTGCTAATGAATGATAGCGAGCCAATATGCTAAATTAAGATGGTGTTAATGGTTGAAGTTCTCATGAAGTATACTATATGCCAGTATCAGGCCCAACACTGGCAAAAAACAAAAAACACTGAAGGCTTTTTTAATGCCATTCTAGAGTTTGTAACTTCCTGGAAAATCATTAAAAATGTTGATGTTGAAAATATTTGCATATTCATATAGGGATTGCAATGTGGTGATTATATTTTGTTCTGCAAAAAAACATGTCAGACATCCATTAGAGTTCCTGTATGAATACATGTGTTAAGTTTATACTTGCAAGGCCTATAGGCCTACAGTAACATGTTAGCATTGTCATTGTGAGCATATTAGCATGTAGCTCAAACCACCACTTTGTCTAAGTACAGCCACAGCGAGCCTTGAGCACTGCTGTCTTCTGTCATGCTGTAATCACTTGGCTTGGAAAGTAAGTATGTGTAATTTTGCATGATTTGTAGCAAAGGAGCACGCTGCAAAACCTCTATTGTGGTCCTTTCATTTTCAGGTTTAGTCCATGCATTCATAGCTTTTGCTCTTCAAATCACCTGGAGCATCTGAATTCATCAATTAAAAGAAAAGAAAGATTTTTTTTTTTACCAATGTTGTTAAGACTGAAGGCAGCATCGATGCCGTCTGGGATGCCATTCCAAGAATCAGCAATGAGTTTGGGGAAGCCAGGGTCCATTCTCTTACTCTCTTCATCGTATCTGTAAACATAGTAAAAGTGCATTTGTATAATCCTTTAATAAGTACGAAACAATTCCCTCCCACACCCACACACACACACCACTCATACTTTTCCATGGTGATTAAACAGTTGTCAACACTATAAATTCCCATGTTGTGCAAGGGCTAACAGGCCTGTTGTGGTTTACAGTGCAGATTAGGTCACATCAAACTCTAACTAGATCCAGACGGAGCCAAGTACTGCCTGAAGGAACTGATGGCATCAACAAAACAAGCTAGGTTGCATCAGACAAGGGTTTCAGGTTTGCAAATGCCAAAGCAAATTCCAAGCAAACCTCCTGACCTCCAAAATTTGTCATCAGCAAACAGGTAAGTCTTCCTGTTCTTCCTAAAGTTGAAGACGGCGTCGATTTTCTGCAGGTCAGTGGGGAGTTCAAGGCTGGAGAGCCTCTTGGGATAGCCTTTCTCCAACGCATCTGCTTTGTAGACCCACATCTCGTTGCCTTGGAGGAAAGAGGAAGTAAAAAAAAAGTAGAATCATAGTGAATATAACAATTATGACATATGTTTGATTGATGCAAGGGCAATATTTCAACACAGAACTGTCTGACTGAGGTATTAGCCAATATTCCTGAAAATCTGTTGACCAAATATCATATGAGATCATTGCTTAATCATTCAGGGTAGCAAGTCTCCCCCATAGCCAAACCAGCTCTGCTGTTAATGTCTTCAAGGCTGACAAATATATTATGTAAATTTCATCAGTATTCAGGAAGGCTGTCATATAAGTAAAATGCAAAAAATGTTTCATAAACCACTAATAACTATGGTGGAATATCTCAAGTTTCCCAAGAGTGCACACTGCACACAAGAGCGCTCCGCCAACATTCCTGCTTCTCCTAATGTTTCAGTTCGTAGAAACGGCTGACCGTTGAGAGAAAGGCAGAGTGAAGACACCTCTTTATTAGTCATATAAATGGAACTGTCTGTTTGTCTGATCACCAGAGAAGTACAGGGAGGATGTGAACAGGGTGCACGGGTCATTTAAAAAGATATTCAGCGAGCTCTATATCTGCTATTTCCTCCCAGTTTTTTGTTTTCTCCAGCATACCTGCGAAGAACACCGTTTTCTCCTCCACTGGGTCTTCATAGGCAGCGTCAATCTTGGAGGGCAGG
This sequence comes from Pagrus major, assembly GCF_040436345.1. Taxonomy (NCBI): domain Eukaryota; kingdom Metazoa; phylum Chordata; class Actinopteri; order Spariformes; family Sparidae; genus Pagrus; species Pagrus major. The sequence continues at coordinate 33,387,217 of NC_133218.1, forward strand.
TCCGGCCAGTAGGTGGCCACCAGCATGGGGCCGTTGGGCTTGCTTCTGAAGTTGACTGACCTGAACAGGAACCTGGCACAAAGAGAGTGAGTGGGTGAGCGATCGTAAGGGTTGATGAGCTGGGGATGAAATGAGAGTGAAAGGGGGCACAGGGGGTGATGAGGAGGTGGGGGGAAGTGTGTGTCTGTGTGCGTCTGTGTGTAAGAGGAGGTTTTAGTGCAAGTGCTTCACTGGCCGAGCCAGCCACAATGGCCTGATTCATGAGCATCTGGTTCTCGTTAGGACTAAGGCTGCCGACGCCAGCGGAACAAGACCTATCTTGCCCGGATTTCCAATACACAGCTGCACAACAACGGCAGCTTCCCAAACTCTTTTCCACTGACCTATTTCTTGACAAGAAAACGATCTGCGATTGAAAAAAATAGTTGCAGTAATGATAAAGTGAGGAATAGAATAAAACTTTACCAACATATACACATATCCACAGTGTTGTATACATTTGTCAGCATTAAGGAAGAGACATATCTTAATCTGAAGTAGCCATCTAAATTGCATTATTGCAGCAGTGTTCTTGTGGATCAACACCAACAGTATCCAGAGGGCTTTTCTGTCTTTCCTTCCTGTCTCTATTTAATTTAGAACCAAAAATAAATAAATTATCTGACTAAGTGGTCGTTTAAGTGGACAGGACATAAAGATTTGTCCAGACCATTTCTGAGACTTCAAACCTTCAAGGAGGTAATCGGTTTAATCCTGCATTTGTTGCTGTCCAAGTACTGTCAAAACTGTGTGGTAATGCAGGATGGTGTTTGAGGTCTGTAATGCATCACGATGCGACAATAATGTAGCTCTGACGAAAATATCAGCAGGCATGCTGTTCGTTTTAATGTATTTTGTATCTCAAACAAGTTTTAAGCTGGAATGTAAAGAAGTGATTTGTTGTAAACGGTCAAAAACAAAATCGAATGACAAATCGTATCCATCTTGCTGCTGTCAAGTAAAAAGGCTTATAAACTAGCTTGCTGCGAGGTTCAAATTCTTAAGAATTATCGTATTTTTTCTGCAATATCCATTTACTTTGTTTACATTCAGTAATTACCTTCCTATATGGTAGTTTTTAGTGATAGCGCAGTTGCCTACGTGGCACGAGGTGTGTACAGGGAAAGCCATGCATGTCATCCATCACAATTATATCCTTACTGTTCACTGTCTTCACACTGTCAGAGCTGTAACAAGTTACTGCTAATGCAAATAAACCATTTCCTACTGCTGCTACTTCACATTAGAAGTGTTCACAATGGTGTCTTTTATTGTGAACAGCCACAGGAAACCACACCATCAGCATGTGGTTGTTAGATATTCTGTCCATTAGAGGGCATTAACACACATCAGTTTCCTTGCAAGTAGTAATAAAAAAGCACAAAATGCCAATTTCTACATAATGTTGTTTTAAGCTAGACACTGGTGAGCACTGTGATGAGTAGGAGGGAGGCATCGCTTCTGATATTGTGACGTTAGAGGTTAATGCTAAGAGGTTAGCACATTGAACGTGAGGTTGTGATTCGGAAAACTTTCCTGTTCATCAGACGTGACATTGAAAGCATCTTGTTTTCACGTGTTTTCAGGGCAGAAACATCATAACAGAGACAGAAAAGTCAATTTATGGGAGATCGGCAGGATACTGAATGCTGTAGTTTTATCACCCTAGCTTATCGTTAGCTTAAGCTACACTCTGTTAACTTAGCGTAAAGTTAGCTACCTGGCTAAATGTCAATCAAAACCAACGTTCGGGGCTTTGTTGTCTCACAGCACAAGCACTTTTACCCACCGCTTGTCAGCACGCAAGCAAGGACACGGGGCCGAGGGCAGAGCGGGGTTAACATTGTAGATTCATGGCGATTACTCATCATTGCCAACATATCCATAAAAAAAACACACACATTGGAATAGTAATTGCAGCATTTGATTAGTATTTATTTCTCCACTATTTGAATTTGTTCCAACAGCCCTACCTTGCTGTGGTATTTAAGTACACTTGCTGCTACCATGGAAACTACTGTTCCTTTATCAAATCCACCAGGATTGAAATCTTAAGGATTACAAGTTAATATATTTTATATTGCAAACAGCCTCTGTACCACATGCATCTGCACAAGAACATAGGTTACTTTAAAAAGGCCTAGTCTGTAGGTTGACCAAACTGTATCTATGAGACATACTTTATAATTACCTTCTCCTTAATCCTTCAGACAGACAAAGACACAGTTTTATGCTGAGCTCAGGGAGTGCTATGAGCATGACTCACTGTATCATGTCAAGATTTGTCCTACATCAGAAATATGCTGAGGCAGGAGAGAGAAGGGGGGGGGGGGATCCTACTTTTATAATGGGGGAGTCAAGTGAGCATTAGCCCTGGAACCTAGAGGGGCAACACGTTTTCTCTGAAGCTGAACTTGGCTTGCACCGGAGCTCTACAGCTTACAAACCTGTCATGGTCTTGAGGCAGCTCATTAAGCCTCTGCCCTTACCGAAACTTTACTAATCTCAGACTTCAGAGAGATCTACTATACTGTACATTCACCTCCTTGAGATTACTCTGTCCTCAATTTCTCTCCCTTGCCTTCACATCAGTCTCGTCTCAGCCTTTTTTTTCACATAGAAACTGAACTTTAAGGAATATCAAATCAAAACTTGCTGCATGAAAGTATTACACAAAGCCTCGGGATGGTTACACAAGAGAGCCAAAAACCCAGTGAGCTGCCAAACATGGAGCAAAATAGCCTTTCAATGTCAAGAAGCTCTTTAATAAGTCTATATGCATGTTTCTGCTACTGTACATGCAGACCGGTGCGCCTTTCCTCACCGGCTGAAAACTATTGCTCCAGATTAAGACAGTTTAACATCTGTTGAAATTGGCCTGGCTGCAAATGCCAGAAGAGTGGAGTCGCCCCCTGACTCGAAGAGAATAAAAGGAATATAACGTAGATTATAGCTACCCCACAACCCCCTAAATGACATTTTGGCATATGTGTGTTACAATTAATGATCATAGGACAGCAATGCTGGGTCATTATATGAGCTTACACAATCATAAACAGTTCAGATGACTATCAGGTACACTCATCTGTTGGTTTGATACTTCATCAGTCTGAATTTTTGGCTACTAGTGCATTATCTGAAGTGTCTTGTGATTTTCAGCCCAGCTTGATTTCCAAAAAATAGGCCAATGTTTGGCGTGCACTGCAAAAGAGTGGGCCACAGCAAGGTAAAAAGCAGGCTTGTGGCTTGTTTCTCCCAGTTTCTAACTCAAGGTTCTCCTAGAGGAAACCAGGCTAACTGAAAGACTACACTCTTTGGTACGGAGGTATGCTGGTCTGTTTGCTTTGGACACATTTCCAAAATGGCCATGACAGATATACAGCTCTGTTAGCCTTCAAATTGCGAGGAGTCTGTGTTTCTGCACAGCTAGAAGCGTTAATACATCATAACTAGCACGGATGCTATTTGTCTTTTTCAGTTCCTTTCCTACCACGTTATTGCTTTAGTTCAAAGTGACCCTCAGGAGAATTTTTCTATAACCAACTTCAGCTGCTGTGATGAAAACATTCACCTCCCTACGGTAAAACACACTGAGTCACAAAGACTGTTGACAAAACCACAGCGCTCGATGAAACTCCTCTTCTCCACAGGGTCAGCCAGTAGACACAGTCAGTTTAGAAGACTTTGGATTCACTGGCGCCGGTGAAAGAGAGGACTGTGTTTAGGACTGATGACTGTTTTGGTTGTCACTGCATGAGTAGAGGACTAGTTTGTTTTTCCCCTCTCACTAATTGTCGCATCACAAAAACAATTATCTAAACCATGATGTTCAAGTGGCACAAGATTACAATACGGGAAAAGTTAATTAACAAGAAGCCTCATGTGTAGCTGCTCATGGTTTACAGGAAAATGATTATGAAATCTGGTTTGTGTACGCTGCCTTATTTCACTTGCATGATTCATAAAATCAGAAGTGGGCTATCGGGTTCTCTTTTTGACGTTCTTCCTGGAGATCACGGACAGGAAATTTAACCAGACTTTGGCAGGGCTTGCAAGTTTCAAGAGAATCTAACTTGGACTTAACATTGCATTTGTGACTCAGAGAGCTAATGAAAACACTGTAGCTCGCAGACCCAAACAACATGGACTGTGGATGGATTGATTGACCCCATTGTACCTCATGTTTTATATTTAATTGAGCTCAAAACATTAGGACTTTTTGTTTGATTCGATTACCTGTCCTTGAAGAAGAAGGTCTCTCCTCTGATCTGCGCTACAGCATCAAAGACAACTGGCTCTTTACATATGTCCATTGGAGTGACCGGGCCCTGGGTTGGAGTAAAAGGCTGGTCTGTCGAGGCACCTGTTTATAAGAGAATTACCAGAATATTTACACACTCACAGTACATTCATCTTTCCTGACATCGAGTGAGAAAAACATTGCTTTTGTTCTGGTATTCGGCTTAATCCCTGTCGAGGAAACTAGCCAAATGTGACATTTCATCTCACCGTAGAGCTCCTGGATGCCTTTGATGTCATCGTGAGAAAGTCTGAAGTCTTTCGTGTAAGTGTAAATGGGGGCCATCAATGCTCCGGGGTCCTGAGAGTGCTCCAGGCCAAGGGCATGACCAAACTCATGGGCTGCCACCAGGAACAAACTGTAGCCTGAAACACACAACACAATCGGGAAACTTCACTTAGAACAGTGAATACCTCTTTATAAAACACAGATACTTTACAGAAGAAAATGGGTATTGGATGATACGGATAAGTCAGTTGGTACTTTTGGAGTCTGGACAATTCAGACTGACAACCTAAACCTGACGTAAAGCTTTATCTTTCTGTTTATTGGGAATGTACCTGAAGTAAGGGCGACTGTAAACCTACCTTGATGTCACCCATTGGTTTGCCATTTCCGTCGAAGAAGAAGTTAAAGAAGTGACCTTATGTAGTCGAGAGTGTGAAGCTGAGGAGCGTATGCATTGCTACGCCTGAATCCTGACTGATAGCAACGCTACCAAGCGAAGCCACGCCCCAAAGCATACCCGGCTTTATTTATCTATTTTACTCTAAATGGGACCACAGTTTACAAAACGAACATTATGATGTGTTAAAGAAGACTTGAAATTATGAATTGAAACCATAAAATCATAAGGAAACTGTTTACTGAGATAATAAATCAAGTGAAAGGTAAGGTCATTTCCTCATAAGCTTACATACAATTTGTCTTCCTTATGAAACCAGTGGAGTCGCTGCATGTGTCTCAAGGGTAACAAAATGACTAATGCATAGTTTTTCTGTAATTGTCTAAACTATCTGGCTCATTATTCCGTCTTTTGTGGCAAATCCACTCGCCAGACCTACAGCAAGAAAAACCCACAAATAGTATTCATACCTTGGTCAGGACAGAAACCCCATTTGCGGTCATCGTCGTAGCTCTTGCTGGCGGCGCACCACATCTTGCCATCGCTGCGTCCTGATGAGGTGCAGGACTCATAAGTGTCTCCCAAGAAGGTGAAGGGGAAGACACAGGGGCTTCCCTCTGCGTTTCCTCCCACTGTTGACATGGCTGTAGGAGGCAACAAATGGTAAAACTGATGTAAACGAAAGTGAAATGTGCCGTGAACTTAGTTCCCTTCACTGTCTTATGAACTCATTCATACGCCAAGAATATTTTCTTCAGAACAGTTGGTTTGTATTATGTTGTGAAGAGAGCGCAGATGATGTTGAAACAGCATCATGAAAGCACTGGCACAACACACATGACATCAATAACTAATCCACTGGGCGCAAAACCAAAAAGCATCCGCCCACTTTGATTTTCTTTCAAAGACAGATAATTTTCAATCTGGCAAGACTGCTTTTTTGTGCTGTTTGTGCAAAAAATTTTATAATTTCCTTTTCAGCACAAGCTATCACACAAGGCTAAACAACGAAGCTTCATTCCTCATCAATTAGAACCAGATGAAAGTTGGAGCGGTCGTATCTCTCTCTGTCCATCTCACTGTACGTCTGTCTCCCTCCCTACTACACTGCCTCAACCTTAAAACCAGTCCCACTGACAGAATGGAAAATAAGCCCTGCCACTGCACATTAAAATACTTTCACAGCCACTCAGCAGACCACGAGCAAGACTGAAAACCCCAGCTGGAGCATTCCTGCAGACCAGCACCCAGCAGGGCACCATACACTGCACATCCAAATAAACACAGCCAGTAAAATGCACTGTATGCGTCGAAAGCAAGCACATAACCCACATAAACAGAGGACAATGTAAATAATAGTATGCACATCTGAGGTTGTCTGCACTATAGAACAGGAAGAATCCATTTTTCAAACTATTTGGTAATAACTCATATGCATAACAGGCTGTAGATGTCACCACCTACCAGTTTCAGGGCAGAACCCGAAGGTTTTGTCGCGGTCATAGTCGTCAGTGGTGGCACACCAGCGGTAACCGTCATCCCTGCCTGAAGTGGTGCAGCTGTCAAACTTCTCTCCCTGAAAGTTGAAGGGGAATTTACAGGGAGCGCCCTCTGCGTTGCCACCCAGGGTGAAGAGTACTGTAAAACAAATATTATAAAATACAAAGAAGTGTTACAGAGAAAGTATAAACATTTCACACAGCATGTTTTCACGTAAGCGTCTCAGACCACTTGACCCCTGAGGGATGATGTAAGAGCAAGGGGCTCAGAGAAGAAGAGAAATATGAGTTAAGAAAATAAATGGAATGATTTTTTTTTTTTTTTCTTTTTACATCAGTACAATAGCTTAACAGAACAGACGGCACCAGTACAAACTCGTGTTCTCATCATATAAAACAAGTCAGTACATGTGTACTTTGGCGCTGAGCATCAATAGACATGTGATCATGTTAGTACCATGGACAGCAGCACAACACAGATAAACAAAATGTTTAACAAAGCCCAGTGTTCTAAAGTGGGGCAGTGACTTGGAAAAGAAATATTCCACAATCCACTCCAAACAAAAAAAAAACAACACTTTCCTGGCATACTGTTCAACCTACTTTCTCTCTGTCCAAAATCAGCAGAAAAGCTTTGAATATAGCAAGAATCTGATATGAAGAATTACTTTGCCAGTATAGGAAACACTGCTTTAATTTCAGTCCAGTAAGATGCAAGTAGGGCATGGCACCAGTGCTGCTGAGGTCAAATGGGGCCACAACATTAAATATACGGACACAAGAGCGTGTTGTTACGTCAAAAAGGAAAAGAGAACCGCAGGATAAACTTACATTCATGGGGACAGAAGCCATATTTGCCGTCGTCGTCGAAGTTGTACGTGGTCGAGCACCACAGGAAACCGTCGTCACGGCCCTGAGATGTACAGCTGTTGTACTCGGTGCCCATGAACAGGAAGGGGAATTTACAGAACTCTCCATCAGCGTTGCCAAACTTCACCTTCACCACTGTTAAAAAGATTAAAGCTCATATTGACATTTTTCCACATTTTAGCTGGAACTTTTTTTTTACTGTAAACCTTTTAAGTGTCAGTTATTTTCCCAAATCAATGTAAAGGCGACATGATATTCAATATGATAAACTCACAAATTCAGGATTAAGGTATGTCTTCAATCTAATAAATGAAATAAATCTTGCAAAAGCACCGATTTAATACAAAAAGACAGTTCATTCTAAGCGCTCTGAGACGGGGGAACTATGTTTATAGATTATTTCTGCACAGATGATGAAATCAGAGAAAGAGGATATGAAAAATGGGGAAACACACAAAACTATCTGGGTCAGGGCGTGCAAATAAATGCATGCAATAGAGAGTTTTTTTTTTCTATTCGGCTTCCAGATGGCTGAGGTTTGTCATATCAAGTGCCAGAAAGTTCAGACAAAGTTAAGAAAATCAAAACAAAGTATTTGAAAGTCAAATCAGGATTTGGGTTATCAGCCCTGTCATCTCACAAACATTAATCGAATTCCATGAAGTGGTACTTTTCATTTGTTTTGAATAAAAGACTGGGTATGCATATCATGCATCTTTCGACAAATTCATATAAGTTATATTCTGTTCCTGCACGAATCCCAGTTTCAGTGAGATACACTTGAATGCACTTGAAGTGTTTCTCTGTTACCTTGGCCGTCTCCCAGCGTCCACTGCTCATCATCATCGAAGTGGGAGTCTCCTCCAATCCCTGGCCCTGGAGCAAATGCATGAGCCAAGAGGCCATCTTTCCCGTCAAAGGGGTAACCATCTCCGTGCTCTGTTGATGACATCATTCAGTGTTAACACTCAAAGACAACAATCCGAGGTCATTTTCTTTTCACAAACAGGCACAAGTGGTTCAGCAGTGAAGCTCCATATATTAGCCAGCCAGTAAGTGGTGTGTATTTGTGCCTGTATTAAATATTCCTCGCTATTTTCGTCTCTGAAACAACAGCCTCACATGCTCTGAAGTGGCTGCTTCTGTTTGTGTTCCGCTATAATTATCAGATTCCTGCTCGACAGGGTCAGCTGTGGCTAGACAGACTGATGTTATGACACTGTGAGCGAATATCAAACGGTTATTTTCGTTGGAATGACCCATGTGAAGACCACAATTCCCATTATTGTATAAAGTGTTCCTTAAATGTAGGTTAGCCCGGTGGTGTGGAGTCACTGTAATAACATGTTGGTTATTGCTCCTTCACCATTACTCAACAAGGCCGTGACCTTCTGTTCAACTCTTTTCCTAACTTGGGTTTCTGTTTATCCTTTCTGAAGTGGAAGGCGACTTCACGTAATCGTTACTTTGTTATTAGAGTGCTTAAACAGTCTTTCTGGGGAAAATATTTGAATTCTAACCTGAAATAACATTTCTGTGCCCCATTAAGTGTATCAGCATACTCTTCTGTTTCTCATATCCCAGAATTGAGACGAAGAAGACAAATGTGACTCACTACTACAGTAAACAGGGTTCTTTGAGGGCACGTGAGGACATCTTATTGTGAAAGAAACCTAATTTCGTTATTGGAATTTGAGTTGCAAATATAAATGATGTGAATCCAAGTGGTGTCAGGGTCCTGAAACAACAGCGCCACCTGCTCATAAATACTGACCAACAATACAGAGATAAACTGTCAAAAGTTCAACCGACTACACTTCCCCCCCTCTGTCTGAGAGGCTCTGATATACCCTGAATACCTGGTCTGCTCTGATTGGTCAGTTCACACACGCCTGAGCCCTCTGGTTGGCTCTGTCGTGTTTTCAGCTTCCGGTAAGCTTCACTTTTTATGCTGATTATGGGCATAAATCGTGCAAATAAGTAACATGGAACACCGAATTAAAAGCGGGATGACTAATGAGGCGTTTCAGGTACTTCAGGAGCAGTTTTTTCTGTGGGAGAAAGGAGCTCCCATTTGTGGGGACTTTGGGCTCTTTAACTTTTACATGCACACAGGAACCTATACAACACACTGATGGAAAGGAAAAACTGAAAACACATAATGGATCTCCTTTAAGTACAGTAACTTATAAATACAATTGTCTATGACTCTTTATACAAGTATTACCATTGCGGCCAAAATTAATCATGATGTCGGCCTCTCCGTCCATGAGGCGGGTGAAGGACAGTGGAGTAACATCACTCCATACTTTGAAGGCTCTGAAGAAAGCATCATTGATGACTTCCTCATCCAGATCGGGCGTGTATCCGAGGATTCTGTAGAGATAACAAAGAGTCAGTTTCATTCTATAACGAGACGAAGACGTAAAATAAAAGCAAGAAATGTCTTAAAAACAAAAGGTGCGTGTGAGTAGAATTATCACAAGTTCTCTTTCCTCTACTTGAGGTCGTGGAAAAGAATCCAGCAAACAGTGTATGAATCATCTGGTGAAAAATGCTCCTGAAACATTGTTCAGCCACAAACCCTGTTGTATGCCTGTCTACACAGCCCTCCCCTAAAAAACAGTCTAAGATCTCGTCGTTGTTATTGTCTTTGGCTCGCAGCCTTTCCTTACAAAACACACTGTAGGCAGACGGGCTGGAACGATCAGGGCACACACAAAAAAACGCCGATATAAATAAACCAATCCCACATTGTTGTAAACCTCAAACGCAACGACAACAAAAGACCTGACACATACTGTGTAGGAATGCTGGTGTTAGCAAGACACAAGATGCAAGCTGCACAGTGACTGTCTGGATGGGGGTGGGGTGGACTGGTGGTGGCTGAGGGAAGGGAGGGTGGAGAGGGTGGGGGTCAGGCAGGGCCAAGCTGTGGTCCATCTATCAAAGCAAACAGACTCTGGCTTTGTACTTGTACTCATCAAACGCTGCTTTGGGAATTACATCCAAACTAGCAGATTGCAGGGTTATTGAGTGAGTCAGACATATTGGCGATAGTGTTTCTCAACGCTTAGGGTTTTATTGGTCAAGTTAGTTTACCCTCCTGCGACTGGCAAGCATTTGTGGTACATGCATCTAAAAAAACTTCAGGCCAAGGTGTAACGTCATCTCCTTTCTTATAGGCCATGTACTTAAAACTTCCATGATGTCATCATCTAAGCATTAGTGGGACCCTCTCCCATCATAAAAACAGCACATGCAGGATCAAAATTAACACCCAAAGTGCAGAACAAATCCAGTGCTTCTTCAGAAAAACTGTGCAGGTAATGTAAAAATCCCCTGACCTGTAAGTGATGTCTTTCTTCTGCCACATGGGTTTCCTGTGGAAGAAGTTGTAATTGGCCACATCTGGGACGCCACAGCGGGGCTTTTTCATGATGTCCACAGTTTTGGCATCAATCTCTCCAGTTTCTTGCAGAGCGAAGAACTTTTGCATTTTCTTCAGGGTGTCCTTGAGCACCATAAGGTTACATCTGTCTTGTGGGCATCCATAAAACTTATTCAGATAGTGCTGAAGGAAGAAACAAAGAACATTAGAAAAATATGGAATAAATAATGTACAAAATATTCCCCAACAGTTCAGCTCTTATAACTGTACAAACTGTTATTCAACAGCTCTCTGACACTTTTAAACAGTTTATTTATTTATTTTTTATGAAAAACAAACTTACCAGAGCAACTTCTTTGTCTGTTTTGGGAGTAGTATCATCTCCAGGAAACCTGATTATGGGCGAGGGGGCAGCATATGTTGCTTGAAAGGCGATGAACTGCACCAAAAACACTTTGAGAACGATCCGACGACAGCTAAATATCGTCGGAAAGCCCATTTTCTCCTGTTTTACTGGTTCTCAGCCTTGGTTAACGTCGCTCGCTCTGTGCTGCAGTCTTTCCACCCCGTCAGCTTGGGTTGCCTCTGCTCCTCTGCACGGTTTTTTTTTTCCTCCTTAACGGGACATCCTGCACCTCGGCTCTATGAACTTTCTCAGTTCTGCTTGCACATGCACTTTTTCGCCCCGACAGCTTTCTGCGCAGTCTCCAGGTTGGGAAATAGGAGCGGGGGAGCCCACAGACAGGAATAATTCCCTGCTTACTCATACGTTTGGGTTTTGCGCAAACCTCGAATGACTGAGAGGGGAAGGACGGAATTAAAAAGGCTATAATGTCCAGAAATGATAACTAATTGCAGATGTGGCCACATTTTATTGTCTTTCTCATGTTCACAAACTCATCTAATGCCATCCAGTGGTACAGGTGGGTTAAATGCTGTGCTGGTGAAGAGGGGTCAGTAATGTCCCACCTGCAGCAAGTTAAGAATAAAACCCTACATCTTTAATCTTCTGATGTGTTACTGCACTGTATGTGATATGATGGAAGGGAATGTTGTAGTTGCTCTAAGGATTTATATTCTGGACATGTGTCAGGGTTGGAGCCTGCAGGTAGACAGTAACATGCACACTCAGAGGCATGCAGGGTAATTAGCTTCATATTTAAAGGCCTGGTTGTGCGATTGTGATCTGTTAATCTTTGACCCCCTGACTTTAAAATGAAATGCTCCTGTTTGTTTGAGGTCACCCTGTGTCTGTTCTCAGCTCTATTATTGAAAACCACTGTTTGCACATGACTATATAAAAGCTAAAAGTGGGTGTTGCCTGTGCATCTATGTATTTCAATGTCCTGCCTTACATATGTTTCATCACTTTTTCAACATCAGGAGAAACCCTTGCCACCAGCAGTTCCTAAAAATCCTATTAACTTTTACCAAATTTGTTCAGGGACCTGTAGGTGATGGTGATTATACTTTCCCAAACTGGACCCATCCCTTCTCTTTCACTGGAATTGGTTGTTTTCTACATTATCAAAGGAACAAATGAATCCTTCTGCCATTCATTAGCTCATATAACATCACTAACTTGTGTTACTTTGTCAGCAGAGAGACACACAGCTAGAGGCAGGCCAAAAGTTATTTAAAGTGATATACTGACATCTGGTGGCAAGATGTGAAAATCCACCTCAGCATCAAGTTAAAAAGAGACCAGTGAACTAAGGCCACAAACCTGGCAACACAGATCTACCCTTTAGTTGTTAGGGTGCCATGATTTATACTTTATCTTGAAATAAATAGATAAAGTTGCTTATCTGATACATTTCCTTGTACTTACACCTACACCAGATTGGTGTTGCAGTAATTTCCAACTGTAATTGGGAGATTTTTGCCATTTAATTTCTTCACAAAGGCTTAGAGAATGAAAGGTCGCACTCTGGATGAGAAAGAATAAAAGGACATGAGTGTCGGGGCATGAATAATTTGAGATGTTACCACCATTACATTGTGTGATCACTGGGCTTCCAAGAACATTTCCAGAATGTCCTTATAGCGAACCTAAAATGATTTCCTCTTTATTTTATCTATATTTCATCAGCTGTTTGTTTGTATGTTTTATATGCTGTGTTACCCGTGTGAAGATGCTCTCTTCATAACTAAATGTAAGTACTGTTACAACCAATTATATTTATTTTTTTAGTCATATTTTTAAATTGTTTTTTCACTGTACCCTGGGATGGTACTGTGCTGTGAAATCATCACCATGTGCTGCATGAAATCATATCACTGACTCATCACACACTCATGTTATTCCCTGAAACAAGGTCCTGATCACTGCCAGAACTTCAGACTTGTGTATATTGGCTCGGGGGAGGACTCATAGAATAAGTCATGATAGGATATGATTCACGACACATTGCAAGACAATCATCTTTGTATACATCACGATATTTGTCTAATAAATGGCAGTGGGGGCCTGAAGGTTAGACAAGTGAGCTCGGTAGGTAAAGAAGAAGAAGGTAAAGGTTAGAGAAGCAAATCTTTTTCTGGAGGTCCACCAGTTCGATTCCCCAGACCGGCAGGATAAATCACACTTACCCCTCCCTCATTACCACCACTGAGGTGCCATTAAGCAAGGCCCTTGACCCAAACTGCTCCAGTAGAGGTGGTGGTCAGTGGCAAACCTAAAAAGAAAACAGTTATGTATACAACATGTTTAAAGGAAGGATACGACCTTTTTTTCACCCCACTCTTCTCAAAAGGAGACAAATTGGAGACAAGCCATAGAGAGTAGGCTGGTTGATGTTGCAGCAATGATCCATCAGAATCACTGCCCTCTGGTGGCTGACATACGCCTTTGCATCTCTGTCTGTTCTGAGGCCCTTGGAGCCAGTCTCCTTCACTGACATGCAGTGTACGGCATGGATATAGGATTAACTCTAACTCTCTTTGACATCTCTTTGTTTCCGCTCTCATGTGCTGTTCACAGTAATCCAGTATGACTCTTTAATAGAGAAAGACTTTTTTCGCAAAGACATCTGACAGATGGATAGCTCGCAAACAGGATTTTGTGGTATATCTAGCAAAGCAATTTCCTTTCCCTTTAGCCAGAGTACAGTTAATTTTTCATAGCCGGGGCTGCTGTTGGTGGTTGCAGAGTGAATTTAACATCCATTTGCCAACAATATCCAGGGCCTGTCACTTTGGAGCAGGAGCTTTATTTCATGCACTGATACATGCTGCCATCTCCTCCAACTGACACACTCGCAGTGATCTCTGGCAGAGCCGGGGAACAGAATGGCTACCTATTAAATGTACATGGGCCTGCCTCTCCAAATAGAAAACGCTGAGATGTGAAAAGTTGAGCCACAGCTACAGTAATTGAATGCCTTTGTGCATATGAATGCAATTTTGCAGGCGAAAGTGGCATAAAGAGATTGAGATGATAAGGTTTGATTTGCATGTAAATTGTTTTCTTTTTTTCTGCCTCCCTTGAATGCTTAAGCTTCGTCTAGATTGAAGCACCTCACGATGTGTGTGTGTGTGTGTGTGTGTGTGTGTGTGTGTGTGTGTTTTGATGGAATAGTGTTGGCTTTTTAAAAAATGTGTGTCTTGTTGCTGTTGATTGCTTGCATCTCTTCCATTTGTATTTGTTTGTTGCTGTGATGGCTGGTTTAAACACAATCATGGTTTCATGTAATGCTTCACACTGGTAGAGCTGATTTGCGCTTCAGCATTTACGCTGCAACGTATAAATCATACATGTCACCTTCATTACGGACAATTTCTTTTTAGTTTGAAAGACTTTTTTTTACATGTATTACACATGCAACTTAAAGGCACAGTATGTGATTTCAGCTGACAAGGTTCTCTAAATCAAAACAAAGCAAAAGACGTAAGTAGCATTGAATTATACGAGTTGATGTCTTCAGTGTTAACCCTCTAGGCGCCAAAGTCGCATTATTGCGACAGGCAACATTGCTCATTAAAACAGCCTGTATCTTTAAATCTACTGCCTTGTGCTGTTACTGCTTGCTACCACTAGATAGCCAATAGATTCAGCTTCAATCCTGACGTCATTTGGGGGTGTGTTTCTATGCAAAATACCTGAGAAAAAAAAGTTTGAAACCCGACACCGGCTGTCGGAGCGGCAGCGGCTAAGCGGGCAGAGTGGGAGAGGAGAGAGCCGCGGAGCGGTGGCGGAAGTGTGCTGGACAGATCGAGAGACAGATAGCGATTTTTGTAATAAAAAACAAAATGCCCAAAAGACTTTACAGTGCGGATGAGGTGCTTGCACAGATCTTTGCTGATCGCGATTCAGAAGGGGACGATTTGCCCTCTGATGACGATCGCTCGTCAGAGACGAGTGACTGACGATGCTGCAGCTGCGCACACTGTCACACAAGCAACACGCGCTGATCACGGCGAGAGTTTTCTTTTCTTTTTACAAGTTAGATTAGGACATTTACTCCTATCAGATTCCTGTTCACTTACTCTGAGGATGAGAGGATGAAAAAAAAAAAATCTACTGTGTAAATATGTTCAGAATTCCGTTTTACTGACTTTTACCTGGTGACATACAAATTAGATTAGTAAATTTACTCCAATCAAACTCCTGTTCCTTTATTTTGAGGATGAGATGACAATATAAATATTTTTTTTCTGTGTAAATATGTTCAAAAATCAGTTTTACTGAAAGTTACTTTCAGTCACCTGGTGACGTCACAATATGCAAATTAGATGATTAAATTTACTCCCATCACAAACTTTAGGTCATTATGAATATTTTTCTCATTTACACTATGAATTTATCTCTCATCACTTCCAAGCTACAGCCTTTTGAAATCTTACAATCCAAACGGAATATTTTCCTAAATAAACTCTGGCGCCTAGAGGGTTAAACCACCACCACTGCTAATAAAAGTCTAAGTGACTGTGAAAGAAATGTTGACAAACTAGATAGTGTTGTAAAATCTTATTCATGTTATTGTTACTCAGGTCCGCCGACGCCCTTCCTCATTCTCTGACGTGTCATCTGAGAGTTAATGGTGCAGTATGTAAGAATTGGTACCTCTCAAATTCATCCTCAAAACAAGTAGGGGGCATCACATCACCAGGGAAACCTTTAACTGCAATTAAGCAGTTAGCTTGTTAGCTCAATTAACCATGCAGATAGCGGTCAGGACTGGAAACCTGAACTAGCACAGGAGCTTTGGACCAGGAAAGGCCTGGTTAGCTGATTAGCATGCTAACTTAAGTAGATAACTGTGTAATACAATACATAGTTTTTATTTTTTATATATATTCAAATAAAATTCTTACATATTGCAACTTTACAGCTGTGGGCAATGATTTAACTTGAATAAAAGTATGGATTTCTCTGGGTTTAAACATTGTTTGGGATCATGCAAATACACAACTCAACAGAATATATTGCAAAGATCTAACTGGGAATGTTACATATTATATCTTTACTGCAATCTTGCAATATGCTCGCTCTGGTCCTAAACCGTACAAACTCATGTCATTAATTATGAGGATGAGTGGCTTCCTCCAGCATGCCAGCATGGCCTCCTCTTGCGACTGGGAATGGGACATTCTGGACATGAAGGCCAGCCGTATCATGGCTCTCCAGCTGGCTCTGGATCTTCAGGCCCACTGATTGACCCCAGTCCAGCTGAACAGACCGCAGCCCTGGATGTCACCCTCTTCCCTCACCCTGGTCCTCTGGCTCTTGCGAGGACCCAGACAGATTCTCTGATGGGTCATCAAACCAAACTGGCCGTATGGCTGGCTAGCACCAAGGTCATGAATGACAAATATCACAGTCCCACCGCTGCTCTCCTCTCACTCCAACTCAGAGTGCTTGAGAGGAAAGAGAGCATAATGTTCTGTGCTGTTTGGTCCGGGCTTGAATACATAGTTAGCCTGAGTGTGTAGTTAATACTGACACTGAGTGGTTTAGAATCAGTCTATTGGCATTGTTTGTTTTATGTGCTTTGCAGGAGTAATTAAGCAATGGTTGCTGAGTAAATGAATGCAGCAACAGCCCTGTCAATAAATCTGTTTCAAGATAACTTAATTTGGCTAAGCACTGTGTTACAGAATACTGTGACACATATTATATCACTCGGTTTGAAACATTCCGATGATGAATTATTGAACATAAATCCATTATCTTGAACATATTTTATTTATGAATGCACCAAGACACTGGAGGACTTTAACACTGCAGGGTAATTATTGTTCCACATTGTGTCACCACTCTTCTCTCAGATGCAACTGCCAGAGCAAACTGCAATGAATCAAAGAATTGCGAGTTTTGATTGACATTTTGTGTGTGCACAAGGCCCAAAGCGACATTAGCCGAATTGCTTTATTTAATGCTTTCTCCCACATTCTGTTTCTCTTTTAGCACGCCTTGTAAACACTGATGCAATAATGCATTCCATTATACAGAGGAGAGGAGATGAGTGTCTCTCGTGGCTCCTCTCCATCTCAATAATAGGTCAACAGCTGTATTTAAAAAATTAATCACATTCTTGGCAGTTGCAAAGGTTAGCCACGACGCTCTGAGATGCAATATTGGAAGCTCAGATCAGCAGCAAATCTCTGCGGAGATGAGGAAGAGTTGCCTTTGATGAGTACAGCATGTAAATGATTTGTGTGTGTTTATAGGACACGGGGCTGGCCCTGCCTCACTCCAAGACAGCGGCGTCGGCACCACTCTGTGGCAGAGGCTGGCAACAGCAGATGGAAAGAAGCAAGAGAGGGGAGGGCTGACCTGATCCAGCACTTCACAGTTTGTACTCTCTCTTTACTCAGCTTCCTCTCCCAGTCTATTTCTGCCTTGTGTAAGTCTGGTTTTGTCAGGGTGCTTAATTCTGGGAACCGTCTTCTTATTTTAGCGTCGATAAGTTCACTTATATTTAAGTATCTGAGGGAGTTTGCTGGGAAGGAGGGTCGTGAATGGACAGAAGAGTCAAAAAAATACCTCTTAAATATACAATTTACCCTCAAACATACAAAACATAGATCTAAAAAGTTTGGGACCTTTATTAGGTGAAACACAATTAAGTACATACTCATTAAGGCTCCAAAACCCCACCTTTAACAAATGGACGAGACCTGTTATAGTTTTATTAATAAAAAGAGATTTATTACCCAATTCTTTGTGTAATATTTTCTCTAGACGCACTCAACAGTATATGTTGTGCCTGTATTTTTACACATATTATTACTAGTATTATTTTTTTATGTGTGTTTGCATATTTCTATATATCGGAGTTGATATTTATGTTCTTAAAAATATTTTATTTGCTATAAACTTATATTGTATAAAAATGTTATAAAAAATGAAAAGGGAAAACAAAGAATGTATTTTTTGTAATGTTGCTGATGAAAAGTAATTTTTTTTTTAAAAAGAGAAAAGAAGGTCATGACTGACAGTTATGACAGGAAAATTTCAGGATCTCTGCAATAAAGTACACACCTTCCCCAAAATATCCTCAGGACTCTCAGGTCATAGTTGTCGTAATCACAAGTTAAGCTAAACGGCTTCTTGTTAGTGCTATGTCTCCTGATGGAGTCATCACTGGCCCGTTAGTGTAATCTTCTAAGAAATTCAATATTGATGCCATTCTCACGTCAAAAACAAATTACTCTCCAAGATATCTTGAGGTACGAGGACATAAAGATGAAATATGAATGTCTGCCTCAGATTGCTTTTAGTAATTCTGAAATATTCACAGTGGTATTTTCGGAGTGCCGTGGCTCTGACACGAGGGGATAAATTTTTGATCCGTGATCTGATTTGGCCGTCACAATAAAAGGATAGCCTCGATAAGTCAGGAACATTGTTACCTGGAATGTTGGATGAAAATGAAATACTGCATGATGCAAGTGAGTGAAAGGGGAGTTGAAACGCTTGCCGTCTGTCTGGTGCTCTTGACAGTTCTGAGAGCTGTGCCGCTGATGAGCTATTATGTTGTTTGCACATGTCGGCTTCGGAAGCTTCTGTCTGTCTACAAGTTCTCTTTTAGCTTTTAACCCTGCAATAATAACCACTTTGCACCAATGTTCATCTTTCACTGGGAAGATTTTTTTTGAAAATAGTGTGTTTTATAATTTGAGGGTCCCACCTCAACCACAGTTTATACGTAAACACTAGTTATTTTATGCTAATGGTGACTTTTTTCCCCTTGGAGTGTGATTAGGAATGAAAAAAAAAACAATCAGAGGATAAGTAATCGTCTATTAAATGAGAATGAGGAAAGTGTTTCCAAAACAACAGAGATCCTCTGGGATATCAGATTGACTATCATTTCCTTTCACTCATTAGAAGCAGAAGATGGCCAGGCCTGGCAACATCCTTCCTGGCTCCTCCAGCTTTAAAGCTGGCAAGCCTCCCTTTGACATATTTCATTGCCATTCAGTGTACTCACTTGCCAGGCAAGAACAGTTTCAAACCCAGTTTATCATTTAATTTCATCAAAAGGCCTTCATTCAGAGAAAGTGTTATACACTCAGGTAAGCAGCTGCGATCTGATTAGAGCACACAAACAGACTAACAAGGTGACTTTGATTTGATTTGATGTGTACCTTTTGGCATGCTTACTTTATGTAAAACAGCACATTTCAACAGCTGGACTTAATTTCTTCTTCTGTTTCTTTGCTATTGCTCTCCCTCTCTTAAATTCAAACACAAGTCTCATTTGAAGTGGCTGAAACAAATCCCCAGCGTCACCTTACTGAACCTGCTTCCTGGAAGATAACAGTAATGCCTTTAAAGCTCATTCATTATTATGGTTTGGGCCCACCGTCACAAATTCCAGACAAAAGTGAATTTCCTATTCCCTGTCAATAACAAGCTCGATGTCACCTCTGAAGCTGAGGGAGCATGATTCAATAAAGTTTTCTCTTTTTTCTGTTTGACCCCTTGTCACCCTGCTCGTAACAGAGGGTTGAATTACAGTTTTTTTTCTCCAGCAAGTACCCTGCAGGCTACCTAGAAACACACTGGATTGACTATCTTGTATAAACCTCAGATAAGACAGCTCAGTCACTGTGTAGCTTTGTCCTCTGTTGAAATAAGCCGCATATCAAACATTAACCATGACATATTTGCAGAGGTTGATTGGTAACATGACCATTTTAGCAGGCACAAAGATGAGCCTCCGAAGCTCAAACGTTAGTCGCTGTGACACTTGCCGAGGTTAATAAAAGAAATCACATTTTTAAAGGTGCAATATGTAAAAAATGGCCTCCAAAAAAATAGGGGGCAGCATATCACCAGAGTAACTGCTAACTGCTGCTAACTGTAGAGGTTGT
The DNA here is from genome assembly GCF_040436345.1 of Pagrus major. Classification (NCBI taxonomy): domain Eukaryota; kingdom Metazoa; phylum Chordata; class Actinopteri; order Spariformes; family Sparidae; genus Pagrus; species Pagrus major. Next base: position 33,407,265 of record NC_133218.1, read on the forward strand.
TAGCTAGTAAGCTCAGTTAGCTGTACAGTTAGTGGTTACAAAAATAGGACAGGCTGGGGCTAGCTGGTTAGCATGCTAACTTAAGTTGATATATCTGCAACACAATACATCAATATCTTTTGAAATAATGTCAAAACTCTTATTTATTTGCATTCTTTTGATCATTTAAGTTATTTTTTTAAATAATGTTTTAAGGTTAAATGCTTACATATTGCACCTTTAATGCAGTGTTTTGTGCTCCTCGCATTATGGCTTCTTTGACCATGCCTCCAGTGTCTAGACCTCGTTGCATGAAAACAGCATTGTGTGTGATGTAGCAGCAGAGGTGTGCCGATGTATGAGCCAGTGTTCAGGCCGTGGAAGCCGTTGCCTCCTCCTATTGCTGCTACCTGTGATCTGAGTGTTGTCGGGCCGTGTCTGCAGCCCTTAGGCCCCCTGTGTTTTAAGCACCGGATAGCAAGCGCGCCGCCGCCGTCCATGCTTGCAGGATATTGAAAAAGACCTTTGTCAGGAAGCTGAGGCCCACCGGCCATTGGGGAGCAGCGATCGTGCTGCTCCAAATTTCCGTATCACCTTTCTCTCTTCATCCTAATAAACAACAAAGTCAGGGCGTCTGATGGGTGACACTCATGCAACGGGCTCTTTTGCTTGAAAGAAGTAGCAAAAAATGAGTAATCTCCTGCTCTCTGTTTGATTTTCCATCAGAGTGTATTTATTGCAGTACAAAATAATATATAACACATGGCAGGCGGTAACATATCTCCCTGAGTGCATTGTGTTGCAGCATTGAAATGTGGCTAGAAATGAATCAGTGCACAAGGTAGCCCTGTTGCTATTACTATGCAAACCAGATAGATGGCTTACATTTAATTTATATAATATTCCCCGTAGAATCATTTTTATTACGGGGGAGATCCTGCTAGAAATATATTTGGCCTATAAAGAAATTAACTTTGTCTCTTTGCTAAGTACACCCATGCATCAAGCCATTATCTCCGTGATAGATGAATCATATTTGATATTACGCAAGACAAATGTATTCATATTGCATATTTTTCTAATTTTTCCTGTCTGACCATCTGTGTGTGTTACGTCTTACCAAGATTAATCCGCTGATCCTATCGGGATAGAGGGCAGGTGTTTTCTTTTCTTTTTTTCCCCCCTAACACACAGTAGTAAGTAAGAGCTGATTTCAAAACATAATCCACCATATTATATTTTAGATCTTTGTAATATATCAGGGACAGTGATTTCCACAACTGGGCCATATTGAGACCTGATTTATTCCGTATTATTATTTTGTGTGTGTGTGTGTTAAGACTAAGCAAAAGGGGGCACACTGTGACCAGACAAAGTCATATGTAGAGCTGACATGTGAATATCAGTGACATATGAAATAGTACTTTGTGTCCTTGGATCAGTGTGCTAAATCATTTAAGCAGAATGACCCTTGACTGGATTAGAGGGAGGAGGGTGAACCAGGGGGGATACTGAGACCTGTTTGGCTGGAGAGACAGAGGGCAGAGGTCGCCCTCCGCTATCGTCACCGTTGACCCAAATTCCATCCATCCTCCGCTACAAAGATCTGATGATTATTTTTCCAGGAAATTGCAGCATTTGATCTCACCTACACCTCTTTTCTTTACCTAAGTGGCTCTGTGTTAGGTGTGATTGAAGTCGGACGATGATTTACACAGACAACACTCACCTAGCACGCTGTTCGGCCTGTTACACCCTCTGTCTTACATGCGCCCTCTTAAATTCACTTATGTAGAATACTTGTCTTTCCCAAGGCGTTAGACAGAACGAGTGGATGCACAGACAGATTGCAAACTAGTGTTAATGATCAGCCTGTCAGGCAGAATCTGTATTACTTAATCTCCTGGTCCTGCTGTACATGATCAAAGCAATGCAAATGCGATGGAGTATTGATTTCTACAGCAGCCGTGCTCTTGCACTTATAATACTCCTTTTACTCCAACCCACAGTTTCCCTCCACATAACTGTTGTCATTATAACAGCCTGGAACAAACAATGCTGACCTTGTCTATGTTTTTGTAAATGTTTAAAGCTGTTTTTTTTTTTTTTGTTGTTGGACAAAATACAAGTGAAGATATCTTACTGGATGTTATTCTGTAAGTACAGCCAGCTAACACTGCATATCATATGCAATGTTTTTTCAAATGTTTTTTAAATCTGTATATCTCATTGCAGATATGAAACTTGTCAATTGAAGATCAGGGGATTAAAGGAGATACAGAGCTGAAACAGATGGTTTGCTGTGATGTGTCCTGAATGCTAATCCTGTCAGCATAGCCAGCTGTGATTGATACATTATGACATATTGTAAAGGTTATATTCATCTGTGATGTTGATCGTCGCCTCTGTACTTTCTAAAAACCCTGTGCTCACAAATGATAGGCTGTCCCCAGGAAACAGGACATTACAGAGACGGAGCTGTAATTGATGCTGTTTTTATCAAAAAGTCTGTCTGAATTTCGTTAAAATCCGTGTAACTACTCATGAAGAATGTTGCCGGACAGCGGTGAAACCCATTTAAAGTCCCATTCTTGAAATGTGAGCAGCCACAGTGAACTCTCTGTCACAATGAAACATGGTGATTAAGACAGCCAGTGGGAGATGAAAATGAATTCCTTCAGCTCTGAAGAGGTGTTGCATGGAATTGTCACAGGTCACCCTCCAGGCGCCGGGCGTTTGCAAAGTAATTCATCCAACGCATTATCCCAATAATGATAAATTTCAGGCATTATGAATTGAGATGTTTCCTCATACAAGACTTTAAATGATATTTAGGTAAAAGGTCTCAGGATCATTTGCCTTTAAAAAACAGGCTCAGGCTGCTGTTGCAGACTCGAGAATCTGTTTAATCTCCAAAAGCAATTTGTGACACAGAGAGATACAGTGAAGTCTCTGCGGGCCATGTCTTGTATCATACTAAAACCTTTTGCTATTTATTTTCCTTTACAGTTTTTGCTTTTCTTTTTTAACTAGTTTAGATCACTTAAAAAAAATTAAATACACCAGACTACTTGAACCTGCAATCACTGATTTTCTTTGGCCACTCGGGGGCAGCAGAAACAAGCTGTGAACTAAGATGAAATGACTTTTTTTTCATAAAGTAAAATAATTTTATTTTAGCATAGGCTAGCCTCAGAAAGGCTCAATAACAACATCAGAAAGCTACTTTTTCAAAATCAAAGAGCGCATTTATTTATCAGAGCACTCACATACGAACATAGCACAGAGCGCTAAATATGTTTTCTATTTAAAGGGACTCTGTGGAACTTGTGTGCTGTTGTTAGTTTACGTCAGCTGACTCCATTTCTAAACTATGGTTAGCTGCTGTTTCTCTCTCTTAGCTGAGTGGAGGGAGGCAAGGCACCTGAGAACGTACACAAAGTCACATCCTTCGGACTATCGCAGAAAATCCAACACGAGTCCTTCACTAAGAAATCCACAGTCCAGCAGTGTTAAACAACTCAAACAAAACATCCACAGGCAACCGAGAGTGACTGGATGGTCTCATTTTTCACATCACGTTAAAATTTGCTCGCATATGGCCGATAGAAACATGATTAATACATGTTAATTGCTACAAATTTTTGCCTAGAGCCCCTTTAAGAACGATTCTCTACAGAAAAAATACAACTGAGGGGACTTAGCTCCCATAAGACACCTCATGTTGCCGTGTCCATGTGAACACACTGACATTTTACCACCTTTGACGATGATATGGCAAACTTGTTAGCTTAATGTGAAAACTGTTGACTATTTACAGATCAAGCAGAAATGGAGCAACACCAACATTCATACTGAGTCATGTCTCTTTTAGCTTTGGTTTGGTTTCTATCAAGTTCTTGATTATAGCTGCTTTAATTTCACATCCAAGGCTTGAAAAGCTCATGTCAAAAGTGACAAACTAAAAATAATATGCTATGTGTAAATACAGAACAAGTTACAGCACAAAGTGCGTCTTTCCGCATTACTATAGGGTAGAAATCATAGCAAATATGGCAGACTCAGTCTTGACTCCAGCACATTTTGACTGACACGGAAGTAGCAAATCAGTGGCTAGTGAATGTGAATGTAAACTTGGCAAAATTGTCATCCAATTCAAGGTAGCAAAAAAGACTGAATACTCCAATCATATTATTATTATATTAATATGTATTACTTCCAAATAATAAGTTAGTTGCAACTTAAATTGTTTTTCTAAAAGAAAAAAAAATCTAATGCAGGCTTCTTTTGGACATTTCTGAACTTCCCATCTTCTTTTGCATGCAAGTATGATTCATTTATGGAGACTCACTGTCTTCTTTTTGCAGATGTTTAACCACTTCTCTAACTACTTTTTGTTTAGTTTGCAGCAGATTAGTCATATTTCACCAGCAGAGCTGTTTGGCTGATTAAGTTCGAACAAAAACAGAAAGGAATGTTGCAGACTAAGAGCACCTATCATATAACATCGTTGTTTATTGGTCCCATATGATTTTAGGCCGGAAATCTTTTCAGCAATGCTGTCTGCTAAACTCACACCCAAATAGTGGCTGCGCTTGTGTGTGGATGGCACCCTTCAGTTTTCTAATTGATGGCTACTGGGTGCAGTCCGACGGAAGCAGTCTGCTGGCAAACACACGGGAGGAAACCACTGCCAAGACAGCTTTTCTATCAGATTGCTCTTTGAACTTCAGGCTTATGAGCTGCTGACAAACTCAGACTCTGCATGGCGGTGTACTGCAGTGCCCCTTGCCTTCCTTCCTCTGCTCAGTCCCTGAGACCTTGTGGAATCTACAAAGTCAACATGAGAGTCTAAAGAAGGGAAATATCCTGCTGTTTTTCCCTCACAAATGTGTCCAATCTTTGGCGCACTGTGATTCCGACTTAACTCTAAATGGAAACAGTGTTGTTTCTTTTCTTTCACGCCACCACCTAGCAGCAGAACAGCGTGTCAGACCACTTTCCTCTGGATAATTTCAGACATGAGAGACCCGTTTCAGCCCTCTCTTGCCCCCCTTTGCCAGCGCAGCCTGGCCTTCATTAAGCCGTCTTATTGGTTGCACATGGCCAAAGTGGACTTTATGTTTATCCTCACGCAAAAGGTGCTGAGGAAATTGCTGAGTCTTCTGTCATAAGACAAGTCCTGAGGGCGATTTCCTTGGCTTGCTTTGCACGCGTGGCCTGGCGTCAGCCCGGTGGCAAGGGGAATAATGAGGCTTAGAGTGAGCAGGGCTGTAAGCTTGGCAGGCCCTCATGCCTCACAGAAAACCGATATCTACAGCGGGCCGGACACGGAGCCCTGAGGGATCTCTGATGCCGTCCTATGGGAGATTAGCTTTGCTACCCTTTGCCTTGTATGCTTCCTTTCTTAATTCACTAAACTAATAGTGCGCTCACACATCAGGGAGAAAGGAAGAAGATTAAATAATCACAGAAAGTGGCTGCTGTGAAGATTAGATGTAGTGTGGTCATTTTTATGATTAATGACATGAACAAAAATATGGCAGGCCTGAACCGAGCATAGGCCAGACCCAACGTAATGAAGTCCATCTGATATGTTCATTAAATTATGTGTGTACTGGCAGGCTTTTTTATAGAAAAGATATTATATGAGACAAGAGGTGAGCTCAGAACATATGATTCATGCATCATAAAGTACTTATCTAAAGATATATATTACTGTGAAGAACATAACAAGGCACAGATTTAAAAGAGAAATACACACATGTATAGACGCTCTATTATTACGTGTTTATGTGTCTTTCGATGTGTGTGCTCTTGTGCACTGGGTGAAGATGAAAAGTTTTTTGGACTTGTAACCCCTCTTCCCCTGCCGGTAATCACCCCAGAGCCCTGTAATCCCTGGCGCATGCAGATGCCGCCGGGGGAATATTACTGTTCATAATATTAATCTGCTCTCAAATTCCTTTCTGTTACCAAGATGAGGGGCCTCGTGCACCATGTTCTTATGGGTATTAAGTGTGCTACAAGAGATTCATCGAGAGGTAGATTCTGACTCGTCAGGGATCAAGCCCAGCCTGAGGTCGTATCGCCGCTTTAAGGAACACCCGTGAGCACGCAAAACCCATCTCCATATTCTCATAAACAGCCTGACATGAAAGACGCTGTGCCACAGCAGGGACACAAATCCACACCCAGCCCACATGAATCATGTCAGCCTGATCCAGAGGAGGGTTAAAGCCTCTTTAAGGTGCTCGGTCCCCGGCTGTGATACCTGACTTAGCAGCAGGTAAACCCTCGTGCCACAGGGCTGAGGCGAGCGGCATTGTCTCCATCAGCTGATCAAAGGCACGGCAGCGCACCACCACTGCACACTTCTGAAACCACAGGAAAAGAAATGAATAGGAACCCGCCAGATGGATTGGAACCTTTTTCCCATTCAGCTGCTGTTCATCATCCTGTACCTGGAATTTGGCATTGTAACATTTGTTGTACATAGCTTAGCGCCAGGGTGGATTTGTGGCTTTTCAAAGGGCCTCGGCACAACAGTGTAATCACACTAAGCCTCTGGGAATTTATTATTAAAAACATGCAAGGCTAATGACCACAATTACTTTAATCACAGAGTAGCTGTCTTTGAGGTGTGGAGACACAGACTATTTACCTAATAAGAGCTATTAAGCACTCTGATGACCCTTTTCCCAAATGACAAATTTCTCCGCTTCGCTCATTTGTATGCTGATGATGCACAGCATCACTTGAGGATATACTTTTTAACAAGAACCTCACAAGTTCATGAGTTGAGAATCCAGTCTTGCAGATATATGCCTCGCCCTGTCCTTAACTGGCACTGTGTGTTTATTAGTTAATGTTTCTTTTCTTTCTCACCGTCATGCGCAGCCTGAGATGTCTGAGCAGCTGTGGAATTGGATGCAGTCCACTGTGTCACCGGGAGTATTTATGCAATCAGGAAGCGAGCAGGCGGAGGTGCGGTGGTGCCAGTGGCGTGTGAAATCTGCCGGCTGGATTGACGCTTGGATGACGGATACCTGTAAAATACATTCACGCCTCTGAGAAAGACGGATTATTTGTCTAGTGTAACACAAAACACTAAGCAACACTGCTGAGGGATCCCATCCTCCTCCCCCCGCCCGTGGTATAAGAAGAGAAACCCTGTCTGAAGTTAGGCTGAGGTAAAATGAAGAGAGAGGCCTCCACCGCAACATTCAGATCATTTTGATGTCTGGGAAATGCACATTCAATTATAAAGGCAGCGTCGCATGTAAAGCTGTTTGTTCTGTTCCCCGAGCAACAGCCAAACTGAGAACTTGTAATGGAAAGTCGCTCTTTTGAAACAGTGAGCATTTACACGCCAGGTGTTTGTGTTCTGCCTTCACAGGAGATTGGATGGAAATCTACATTATTTCTACATTATGTGTCTCCGTGTCTGATCTTGTAGAGAGGAACAAAGAAAGATGGAGGAATATGTAATGCAGCGTATTGATCGTGTTCGCTGGTGTCTCTGTATCGTTCTCCTGTAAGTGGTGTGGCGTGTTATGACCCTTAGCTTCCCTCTACAGGGGTATTAGTCACCATTAGCTGTTCTAAGGTCACCTTGCAATGAGCTGGCCGTCCCTGTGGAGGTGACACTGTCAGAGTGTCACTTGGCATGTGTAGACTTGTATCTTAACCTTGACCAAAGAAAATGTCTTTTCCAGTAGTTAAAGATTTCCAATTGGGCCCGAGGCTATAAAGCCTCAGGGATCTTACTGTCCAACCCCCTCTGCTTATCCTGCTGCCTACCCTGTTAGCTATCAGTATAAATGCAGACCACCAGTCATGCATTAAGTGCATAATTATTCCATTTCCAAGATAAATCTGGTGTATAGTGTCATATCCATCATGGCTGTCACCTCCTACATGGAGAGTAGGGCACTAAATGAAAGCCTTTTTGCTCATATGCACTTCTATATAGTCATCAATTTTGAGCAGTCTATTCATTGTTTGGTTTGACAGACGTGAGCTAATAATGAATGATCAAGCAATGCCCCTCAAACAAAAATAGCCAGCATAAGCATACACAGGCACTGAGGAAGAAGAAGAGGAGGAGGAGGAGGAGGAGGAGGGTGGGTGTCATTCCACAACAGAGATGGAGCTACACAGGCAATCCTCTTCTGCATCACCTCTTATTATTTATTTCAAGGTTGCTGTTCTGGCAATGGGGACAATGTCAAAAAATTTGTAGCGATCAATATTTCTGAGTATGTCTGATCAAGAGGAGGACCAGTATACAAGTGTTAACAAAGGGCCCAGGCAATACCAACGCAGGTTTACAGCTTGTATACACTGGGATATGATGTGAAAACAGTGGTTCAGTCCTCAGACGGTGGCCAAAGAGGAGCTCTGATCCTTGTCCCCGCCTTGTTTCACAATAAATAACATTGCTTGTTCCACTCAGGACGGACATGGAAAAGAGATTTAGGCCTTGACCACGGGATGATGTTTATTTTTTTCCTTTTATTATGTGTTATTCCGTTTAACATGGGATTAGGCATGTTACTGCTGGTATAAAGCTGAAGTAAGGCTTCTGGGCTGATTGGAAGTAAAGCAGGTTATGTGATGGACATAATGAGAATATTTGGGCAATATTGGGGTTATTTTGAAAGGCTTAGTTGAGGACAGCAATCCAAAAATTCATTGCTTTAACATTAGTTTTCACTGGAGACATTAGGGTTTGAGGAGATGTCCGTCCATTGAGTATAGAAAAACACTGCTTTCAAAGTAAAGGTATGTCCTTCTGTAACTGCTGTGACATTATCTCTTTTTCTCTTAAATTGGCAACCATTTTCACTGCTACGATTGAATGACAGCTGAATACATCACCTTGTGGCCGAATGTTATTTTGTATCTGATAAAGCACTCTTTGTTGGCTGATATTAGTCTATCACACAAGATGCATTTAAAATGTATCCAGCGTCTCTGAGGGGGATGTATGTGCCACATATTATAGATACCAGTTTAGAATAATGTTGCCTACCCTACAGAATCTTACAATAGATAGTCCAAAATGCTGCTTTAGGCTCCCCAAACTGAAATGCGAAGATATGTCATGTGTTACATGCCTGACTGCCTCCGTTGCATTTATAGTAATTGATTCTTTTCAACGATTTTAAAATGCCGAGGCCCCTGGCGGCATTGCATGTTTAAAAGGAGTGCAGGCATGTCACGCATGGCTTACCCCCACAGATACGTTGCTTTCTTGTAATTCAATCCGGCCTTTCTGCACCTCACCAAGGTGATTAGCTCCATGGGACACAAGTGCCGCTGGACTTCCTCCATCGGATTAGGCTCATTGACTATCATTTTCTCCGTGTAATCTCATGCATAATGACACACATTCACATACTCTCATTCTTTATCTGACTTGGCTTTGAAAATGTGGGTATTATTGTTTTGTATTTTTTCTTTCTTTGTTGTGCTTAACTGACAGCAATAGGGCTACTACACTGTTTAATACAAAGGAAAGATGCAGACACATAAGCTAATATTTGGTAAAAGTTGAGTCAGGACCTAAATCTGACTTTCTGACATGTTTTCTGTATATAAAAATGTTTTGCTCAATGTGCAATTTCTGTAATAACAGCTTTTCAAATTTGCAGTAGAAGCACATTGAGCAAAATTTGCATTTTTTTTTTTTTTTGCATTTTACATTGAGCGATAGCTAGCTGGTTAGATAGCCACCAGTAACTATCTAACTATGATATTTTAAAGATCTTTTTTCACTGAGGTATTCTAAATAACTAGATGAGGTTGGCCATGAGGTTAAACCTACTCATGATGGAGAGTAAAACCTAGCTATCCTCCTGCATAATGTAACTATCTCAGCAGAGTAGCAGTAGGCTTTGGTGTGAGTAAGCTTCCATTAAATCACATATTTAAATATTAGTAGTCTATATTGATTCCAGTATATTCATTTAATCCCATGTTGCATTGACTGTAAATAATCCAACTACATGTATTTTTCTTTTTAAACAAACAAGCTAAATAAAAATGAAATAAAATAAAATATAAAAGAACACATTTTGTTAGTAGATTATCCTACATTTCCCACTCGCATCCCTTTATGACTATCCAAGGGCAGTTCTGGAGGTAAAATAATCAGCCTAAACAGGAATAAATTGAAGGAATCACAAGTTTTCTGTCTTTTATGCAGAACAGCTAATATCGAAGGTGATCTTTTTTTTTTTTTTTTTTTTTACAATTTTCAGCAGTTCAAGGTGTGTTTCTGCTAATTTATTCTTCCTTTTGTTGTGCTGGCAATATTGCTGTCAAAAAGACCTCACCCACATCATACTGTATTTTAAAAAGCAGCCTCATTGTCGACCAACCAGCAAAATAATGCACACACAATGAAAAAAAAAAGAAAAAAAAAAAGGACGCATCAAATGCACTACAGCTCTGCTGTTCACAGCCTTTATCTGTATTGTGCTGGTAAACAACAGAGAAGTTATTTTAGAAATGAAGCAATTAAGCGGATCCAAAATGAACACAACCCCCTTGTAAACCAGCACATGGCAATGTCATTTGCATGCCTTTGAATAACTAATCTCTGAGGGGAGTTCCTTCAGATGGAATTCTCAATGCCATGCGCTCTTTGTTTTAAACACGGCAAACAAACAAACAAAAGCGTCCTGGGTCCAGAGTTACTTCAGCTGCCCCCCTCTCCCTGTCCCGCCTCTCTCTCTCTCTCTCTCTCGCTCGGTCTCTGCTGTCAGATGACCTACAGCTGACTAACAGTGGCTGTAAAGGCCATCGCTCACCACCAGCAGAAAGAAAAAAAAAAGATGGGGGGGTACCTTCTTATTAGATAAACAGAAAGAGTGAGAAAAAAGGAAAAATAGCGTCTCAAGTTGAGTGTAGATTTTCTTTCTTTTTTTTGGTCTTAATTAGAATCACCATCCATCATGGTCACAGCATTTCTATTCATCCAGCTGATTGGGGACATGACAAATGAATGTGGGAATAAACGGAGTGTCAGGCCAGGGAGGGAGATGGATGTTCTCTCAGCAGGGAGGAACGGGAGAAGTACAGTTAGCGCTGGCAAGTGGCCAGAGCTTCTGGGCTTCATGTCGCTCCACACATCACCCCAGGGGCCATGAGCGGGAGCATTTTCCCTCTTCTGGACCCCCTTGTTACCCATCTTTCTCCTATTTATTAGTAAATTAACACCATGTCTCCCACCTGCCCCGAGCCTCCTAACTCACCTCTGTGACCTGAAGTATCTGGGTGTCAATCAAGGAAAAAATTGAATTCATGCAGGCGTGCAAAAAAAAGCCTTTGGTTTCTTTTCACAGCCCTCCGCGGCGTGATGGTGCGATGTAGCACGGATGTACGATGAATGTTAAGAGTTGTACCAGTTGTTGTCTGGATGTAATTATAAAGCAGAAACACTGAACATTAGCCGAGCCCTAACAGTGAATAGATTAAAGACAGTTTAGCACAATGCTGTGTTTTATTCTGCCTCGCTGTGTTCTCGGCAGGAGCTGGAGGGCCACTGTGCCCATTGATGTGTAAAGCAGAGCGAGCGGCGCAGTGCAAAAGGGTTGCCGAGTTCAGACTGAATTAGACACCATTAGAAAGTGTTTGACTGACATACTGTAAGCTCCCTTCTCCTTCAGACATTATTAGCAAACTCACTTTGATCCTATTATACAGCAGACAATTGTTATTCTCGAAATGAAGAAAAAATAATAACGTTATAAAGATTAATGCACCCCTACACCTCATTCTTCCATCCGCCCACTTTTGCATAGACCCGGCTCTCATATAAATTTGAATTGGTTTTTCAATTATTAGAGTGCCTCAGCTCTCTCTGGCTAAACAAAGAATTTCCATCAGATCCATTGAGATGAAGTTAGATTATGCATTACCGCAATATCCAATTTAATAACTCAGATTTTCCTTTATTGTTTTTTCTGTTTGCATTGTATTCCTTTAAACGACTTAACCAGGCTGGATGGCGGGGCTGGCACAGACAGCAGTTATGCAGCTCCGCCTGACAAAGACGTACACAGGGCTCACACCGATGACTGAGAGCATGAATAAATACAGGCCCTCCTCAGTAAGGATGGCAAAAAGTTGAATTCATTGTTCATCTGACTTAGTGGAGCAGAATAAATGTGATTAAATTAATTATAGAGTGAATCAATATCTGTGTCAGCTCAAATAGCTTCAAAAATAACAGTGTTCATTGTCAGTTTGTCAGCTCAACTCCTGTTAATCACATTTTAATCACGTTTTATATTAGAGCTTGCACTCATTGTTCCGTCACTGTATTTCCTTTATGGTACAGTTGGAAATAGTTTATCTACAGTATATTTAAATGGTTGTATACGCCGTAAGTGTTTATGCACTTGTTTCCTATGTGGCCGATCTTTGCACAAGAAGATCTCCCGGCTCCATTTTTCTAAAAGCGAGCACGTCAATGGTGTCATTTCAAATTTGAAGAATTATAGTGATTGAGCTGCATAAACAACCTGCAGAGGAAGTCAGATTCCCTGTCACATCCCGACGCTTTAGTTTGAAAACAAAGAGAGTGGAAAAAGGGATTGTGATCGCAGCGCCGTGGCATATTGGAACAAAAGCCCAACCTGAATGATTTATCTTTTTTCCCCTCTTTGAAGCGAGAAATGCTGTCTCCCCACTGCCTCTGTTTGAGCTGCGCTGGTGGAGTACCTGGGGAGGGCAGCGCCATGCAAGACAGTAGACTGTGAAGCTCTTGTCCCCATATTTAGTCTATGCAGAGAGACAGTGCATACAAAAGGGGAAAGGGAGTAACAGCGGTTCTGGCCCGAGGCTATCTTGTGCAGGGCTCCCTGAGCTTGAACAAAGTGCGTGAGACATTTTCGAAACACAGATGCATTTTGTTACAGAAGAAAAGAATAGATGAGAAGTAATGGCAACTCATGAAAATTAAAAAAAAGGGAAAGCTCTGATGCATACCATGTTTCAACAAAATCCCCGGGTGATTACATCCTATTGAAATATCCAACATGATTGCCTGCTTTGGCTTGCCAGTATTAAAGCCGAGAGGTAATGTTAAATAAGGCCATTTGATACAAATCTGTCACTTGACACCCCCTCTGGTACTGTACAATGCATGATATAAGAGAAGAGCTCTTGAAATCTGAGGTGCCACCCCTGTAAGCCTGCTTGTATGCAGGTCTAAAGTTTTCATTTATTTATTTATTAGTGCATTTTTGAAAAATCTGATTCCTCTTTATTTATAGCAGAGATATTCTGAAGACATCTGTTATGTTATTAATTTCACATAATTCTTAAGCTCCTCTATGCTTGAAATGAGGCTTCATTCAAGCTGAATTAATGAAACATGATTGTAAGTCCCTCACGTGGAAGAGGCTGTCATACAATATTGAGTTGCTTATAATCACTGTGTAATCTCACTGTCTGCCAGGGGAGGGCGGCGCGAAAAGCACTCCGTAAAACAATGTCTTGGGGAGATCAGAAGCCTTTGCCTGGATCTGGCAGGATGAAAAGGCAGGGAGTCTGCAGCGAGCGAGGAAAAATGACTCGTTGGTCGACAGCAGAGAGAAAACTGTGGATTTATGCAGTGTACCCAACCACTGTGATATGTGCTAATTGTTGAGATCAGAGTGCTGCGTGTTTGCTTGAACTCAGGTAATTGTGCGTGTGAGCGCCTCGCGGTGCACAGAGAGACGCTCACATGTGACGCAGAGTTTAGGACGCCCACTGCCATGACTGACAGCGTCACTAGCTCCCAAGCTAGCAGGTGAGAGACCCGTGGGTGCGAGCCACAAACAGGACTCGCCATGACAGGAGGCTGTGGTAGGTCCGCGCTCGCATGAATAATAAACAGCAGAGGCAAAAATAGACACATCTTCATAAGTCATTTTTTTCAGCTTTAACAGTGTTATTTGGAGTGTGCTGTGTTTTATCTGGCGCGCACAGGCTGCTGGGGCTGAATGCCTCGCGCTGAAGGTCTCAGGTGTTTTGATGTGTTTAATGTCAGCGGCGTGGACAGTGGCAGCCACAGCACTTTATCAGACAGACAGCCCCTGTTGCCAGGGGTCACCAGTCACGGCACACGGGATGACTGGGCTCACACTAGGCCCGTTCTTGTCACATCGTGTAGCGCTTGTCACACCTTACAGTGTCATCGCTTTACTTGGCAAGACTTGTTACACACCTGCCCTGCGAAAGACAAGTCTCCAAAATAGAGACATTTTGTAAATCGTTTTGCAGTTGCCAAAACTCCACACGGTGTTCAATCTGTGTTAATACCCAGTGACGTGTAATGTACTTCATCACCTACATCAGTCAAGGGAACGCCGGGCTTTATCTGCCATCTCCATCCACCACTGCTGCTCCAACCCAGCCTAATTATCTTTTAGCAGAGCAACACAAGAGGAGCGAGTGACACAAAAAACACAGTTGAAATTGGGATAGACCTCATCATTGTTTGGCTGCGCCCACGACTTAATTAAAATTCGCAAGGAGCCCGGCTCCTTTGTTCCCTCTGTATTGCAGCATTGTTCATCAGAAGTGAGCAGGAGTACAAATAATCGAGTGCAAACACTTCCTCCGGTGAAGCTAGCCCCTTTCTCTAGAGGTTTACCCTACTTTACTTTTCAAACTGACAGAAATGGGTTGTCTCAAATCTGCCACGGCATCACTTCATTAAAGAAGTAGCCTGCTTTAAAACAAACAAACAATACACCCACCCACCCCAATCCCACGCAACCTCCCCTCCTGAGCACCATGCACATGCACACTTGCCACCCAACCCATCCAAAATGTGTCACATCCCCAGCAATCTGTAATTTTGGACTCGAGGGGTTAATTGCCTGCCATGGCATCAAAGGAGAGTTTTGATGTGCTTTTTGAGGGCTGTCTTTAGCCAAGTTCGGGAGTAGAAGGGAGAGAGGAGTGAAAAGAGGGGAGGGGTGTGGTGAGAGCAGACGGAGAGGAGGGCACATGAGATTTCACTCGCGGCATAGCAGCGCAGGCGTCTCCTCAGGTAATCCTGCCTCTCAAAGGCATTATTGAATTTTCTTGTTTTTCTTCTTCTCTTTGTCAAGGCAGGGAGGAGAGAGTGTGTGCACAGGGAGAATCGGGGAGGGGGGGTTAAACAGAGTGAGCCTGACTTCTGAAGGGTCTGCAGCGGGTGCTTGATTCTCATTCACCTCTGCAGATCCACGTCAAAACACAGCCAGACCTTTTAAGGCGCCCGGCTTTGAAGTGAGAGGAGAGCCTCAAATCCAAGCTCTCCGCCACATATGCCCAGTCTGAAAAATTAGCAGCCATGTGCGTCTCCCTGCCCCTTTGAAGTTCCACGGACCGCTCCTCTCCCCATGTTCTAACAGAGAAATCAGAAGGTATGCAGCCTGACTCCCAGATTAAGGATAGTGATCGTGCTGGATGGTAGCACAGGCAGAGTGCCTCGTCTCTGGCTTTTGTTCAGTCAGACCATGAAAACCTCAACCTTGTTAACACTGTTTACCTAACTCTTCAGAAAAGCTCTGCAGAGTTGAAACAACTAGTAAGACAGTCGGTTGTGACAAAACCCCCCTGTGATCTGCCTGACGTGGATCTAAAGAGGTGCGTGTGAATCAAACCAGCCGCCGCACTCTTCTAAGACATTAACTGATTGTCTTTTCTTTACCAATAAAGCCTGTGGAGAAGTTCCCCTAACTGACAGCCAGAGCTTTGTTGTTGATGAATAGCAAATACGAATTAATTATTGCTAACAGATATTAAGTTTCTTCAGATTTAATCAAATGTGCAACACAAGGGCGGGATTAAAGGACAGAGATTTGCCCTGAGGGACACAAGCAAAAAAAAAAGAGCAAGGGTGTAATAGGACTGGAGAAAAGTCCCCATAAGAATATTTCTAGACGTTGCTTCATCACTTTTGGCTAACCTACTTTGTATAAAGTAATTATGAAAATAATTTGCATTCTCTTGACATAATGCAGCCCTCCTCCAGTTGCACAGCACTTTGGGAGACCCCTCAAGAAAGGAGTATTAACCACACAATGTGCTGAAGCTGCTTATCCCATTGTAATCTGACCTGATTGGAAGGGTTTGATTAAAAGCGAAGGGGGCCACACGCCTCCTAATCCCTGCTGAGCAACGCTCCATGACCCCAGCTAACCTCCTCAAATGCCATACGGCCCCCTCCTGTCAAGACGGCTCAATGCACAGTCCCAGACAGTGGAGTGTGCTGTGCTGGAGTTTAGGGCCACTAATCCCCAAGCTTGTCTTGTCCCTTTCTCCTCTTATCCTCGTCAATGAGACTTTCTCTCCTCACAAGAAGATTTGGGAGATGACTGCTATTTTGGTGCTGGAAAGTGAAATGGCCCCGAGGGGCTGTATAAACATTGTGGCTTAGCTGCTCACCGTCATAAGAGAGGCTTCGAGACTAGTCTCCATACTTCTGAGGCAGGCAAATCCGCATCTTGTTATGAGGGAATCGGCTGTGCTAAAGCCTTGCTTAGTGACACATCTTGTTGTCAGAGGGTTTGTCTAAACAGGTATCACAGCTGTAAGCTGTCGTATCACTGCGCATCATCGGCATCCTCTGAACTTACTGTCATCACATCATCCACCCAGTTCATGAGGAAGCCTCAGTATCAGGGGTTTCAGTGAGAAACATCATTTTAGTGTCAGTAACACAGGAATAACATCTGGGTGTGAGTGCACCTGTGTGTGTTCAAACAAACGTGCATTTAGGCAAACCCCCGTCCTCAAGAGCATCTTTAAGGCGCCTCCTTTGCAGCGAGTGTCGGAAGTCATCTCTAAAGCCCCTCAACTGCCTTCCGTTTGGTGTCTGACTACAATGAGAGAAATTGTCAGGTAGAGATGTGTTTGTGTGTGTGTGAGTGTGGGAGAGATTAGGGGAAGGGATCAACTTGCTGTCAGTGGCAGTCTCAGATGGTTTCCTGTTAGTGAGCGTAGAAAAAGTCGATGTTTGTGTGTCAGGATATACATTTTTTTTTTTACATGGTTTGCATGTGTGTTCATACATGTGTTTGGAGGTAGTGTAGTGGCGCTGGTTCTCTGCGGGCGGCCTGCCGCGTGGCTCTGATCAGATCTTATCGAGTCCAGAGAGGGGGCTGTTTCGAAGCGGCGCGTCTGGTTCAGGTGTCAGAAAGAGAAGGAAAGAAAGATTAATGGCCCCTCTGAAATGAGGGCCTTCCTCCGGTTACCCCGGCCCTGCCTTTCAGGGAGGGGTCTGCTAACTGACCGGGGATCGCCTGGGACAGGTAGGGTGATTTTTTTAAAGACCTCTCTGCTGATTGGTTTGGCGTGTCCTGTGGAGGGGTCACTGAGTGATGGAGTGGCGAGGAGACAGCGGACTGCCTTCGGTTGGCCTCTGCCTCGAACAGCTCCCTCATTCATAGCTCTGTCTCAGGAGGCAGGCTGTAGATGAAAAGGTCCTAATAGGTTGTCAGTGGATCTCAACACTCAGCAGCTCTCTTTATCTAATGAGGGTATGAAAAGAAACAGTTTGAATAGCACCAAATCCTGCTTCTTGTTTGGCTACTTTTTTTTTTTTGAAAAGTAGTGAACAACTGATGCAAAGCGGAAACATGTTGACACACAAGACGTGAAAGCGCTTACATCTTCACAACATTCAATAAAGACTTCATTTGTCAGAGAATGATTTAATTGTTAACTAAAGATCAAGGCCAAGAGGAATAGAAAGGAAGTCTTTTTTTCTTGTGTTTTTGTTGTGACACTGCAGGAAGTATACAGGCTTATGGCACCAAACATCATTACGGAGTTTGTACAATAAGAGGGTTTCAAGTAGCTCCTCTCAAAACATCAACTGTTCAGTAACTTGTTTCAGTTTTTTGTTATATAGATAGTAGAAACTTTAAGGTTCATAATTTTAATTTGGGTTACTACTAGAATATGTTTACATGCTTTAATGCTCAAAAAACACATCAGCTGCTCTGTTTTAGCTCCTGTCTCTTTAAGGCCCCCCTCATGAATACCCAGCTCTGCTCTGATTTGTCAATTCATAGACGCCTGAGTCAACACCACTAACAACAGCAGAGCAGCCATGCTAAATCAATTCTTATGTGCCAAACTAGCCTAGCTAATATAAATAATGCAAATGTGTGACATGGTGACGTAATGTGATGTCACAAAGTCAGGGAATCAAAGGCGGGACTGCTGACGAGGCGTTTGAGGAGCAGTGTTTTGGGCGAGAGGAGCTTCTGTTGGTGTGGACTTTCAATAGCCCCTTTTAGTTAGAAAATGTGCCACATTAGCTGCAATCTGCCGTCTTGTCTATGTGAAACGGAGGTGTAATATTCCTCCTTTTCAAAAAAGCTGCCACTGGGGTAGGCGTAAACATGTGACGTGACGTGAAGCACGAAGTTGGGCGTGAACAGTGACGAGTGATCTGGTTATTGACGATTCTCTCGGCTGTGATGGTTAGCATCTCCCGGATCTCAGTGGCTTTCTAGTTGCTCATCTTGACGTCAGCAGATGAAGTGATGAACTGACTGCTGTGATCAGCTGTTTACTGCTTTTAAAACTCCCGGCTGTGGGTCACACAACAGTGCATGTCATCGACACCTCCGCCCATGTCACGCAATTGCCGGCACATCGACGCCTTGGATTTACATAGCAATGGAGGTGGCAAAAAGTGTACCCTCCAAGGCGTCATATTGGCGGACCAAAACAGACCCCCAGTATGCCGTGGTCTGTCTAAATTCACGGACCTAGCCACAAAAAGGACAGCCAAATTGGCGGGTTGCTGTCCAGTATAAAAACGCTTAATAACTTTTACATGCACAAGAATGTATACAAAACACTGAAGGAAAGGGAAAAAACCCAACAAGCATATTAGGTCTCCTTTAACTTGACTCTGCTCAAATGTATTTGTCTGCAGGCTTGGAACATTTTCTCCTCTATATCAGTCTCAATAGCTTGCTCATTTGCAGGCAGGTAAAACATGCAGGTTTCCCAGATTCAGCCGTGCTTCTTAGGCAAATAAATGATTTAATGAATAATGCAATTTAAGACTAAATTAATATGTTATTATGTGCCTGCCCATGCCTCTGGGGCCTATGAAGAGGCTGAAGAATTGTGAGCGTTGCCAGATTTGTGAGGCACCTCTTCTGAATTGCATATTCAGTATGTTGAAGTAAGATTTAATTAGGGAAAACCACTCAGGGAGAGTTTTGTTTTTATCAGTATTGACGGCAGGCAGAGACAGAGGCCTTTGGCGGGAATATGTAAGAGTCTCCTGTATTGTAGCACTCAGAAGCACCAGGCATCTCACCTTACACGTTCACACTGGATCAAGCACTGAGTCTTTTGTGCTCTTCAATCCAAGCACTATTAGCAAGTCCCCACCAAGGCTATTTTGTGTTATGTCAGAACAGGCTATTTTCCTCTCCCTGATGGGCTCAGACACTTTTTTTTTTTTGGCTGTCGTCACCGTAGCTATAGACCTTTATTGCATAAACATGTTGACAAATGGTTCTTTGTAAACTTTGTTGCTGGCGACATTTATTCAGTAACAAAGCAGTTACTTGAGCCGGCTCCCTGGGCTTGCTTTCCATTCAGCCTAGTGATCATTTGTCTGCACGCCAGTGGCCCCTGGGCTGCTAGCCCACCCATGACGGGGGGCTCCATGAAGGAACTTATTTATAATTGCAACTGAGGAAAGGTTTCCTAAAAGCATTTTTCGCTTTAATGAAGTTTACTGGCACCGGTAGGCTGGTATGTAGCCAAAAGGTTTTAGTATTCTTTAGTAACGTGTTAATATGATTTGTCTTGGCAACAAGCAATAAAGTGAAATTGGCACAAAGAGTAGCCATGAGCTGGAATCCCAATGCCAAATTTGTCATCCATGTTTTTACTTTGAGGTGGGGTTGGAGGAAAAAAAATGTAATTAAGGCCATTGTTGCATTTCTCTGTGGGGGAGCATTTGCTTTGGCTAAGCCTTGTAATTATGAATGATATCCTCTTTGGCCTGCTTTACTTTCTGTCCCGGCTGCAGAAATTGGATTTGTTCCACACACCCCTGCAAGACGCAAGATAATCTTTGACCTGAATTGTCGTCACCTGCATTCGATGCTCACAGCAATGCTTTTCCCATTCATTTAGCCCATTCACTTAAAAGCTTGCCATCTCATAAGCGGTCGTGCTAACACACAAAAAAATGACCGCCCTGCCTGCGGAGAGGCTGAGTGATCCCATCAGCGTTGGGTTACCTGGCTGGGCCCCTGCTCACTGTACCTGTTGAGAAAGACATTAAGTGCAGAGGTATGCTAAGGCAGGAGGGTGGGATGACCCCTGAGGGTTTGGTTGACGGTGTGAAGGCTCCTCCAGGCCTGAGTGCTCGCTCTCTCGCTGGGTGTCTCGCCTGACCTGGCCAGTTAGGCCCAGCACAGACCAGGCTTTCATTCCACCCAGCCCTGCGGCTTCAGCTCCTAATAAAGCTACCATTTGATCCCCTTGAATTTCTAAATCGTTCTCCTTTTGATTCCCTCTTCACTCGGCCCGTGTTTTTCCACTTTGTTCTGAACAGAGGGTCAGGTTTCCACTCAGTGATGGAGTGTTTGGTGAACTCTGTATAACTGTGTATGTGTTCGGGAGCCTGTTGACAAGAATTATGGCTCATTGAGGAAGTCATTTCAAGTAAAGATATCACATGACTGATTTTATTTTTTTGACACCAATTTCAATATCAACATTATTTTATCTAGTATTTTCAGGTTGGGTAATTACGTACAAGCTCCATGACTTTCTAAATCTGCTTTATTAGCGCCTTGTTAAGGCTGTCACATGTTTGATAAATTATTTGCTTTCTTTTTCATGCATTTGTGTGATTAGTTGTATCAGAAACATTAGTAAGTAATACCTGTAAAATGAGCCTTATAGTGAGGATTTGAGCATTATTATTATTATTATTCCAAACGCAAAGCAACAATATATCATTCAGATTAGTACATATAAATAGGTGCAATGAATAAAAAACAGCTCAGAGCACACACACTAATATACAGAGAGTTATGCTTGTTTGAAATTTACAGTAGCAGCTAAATGTTATGAATAGACCTGTGGACTTCAGAGGCCCAGAAAATTATAGGTTTGTTTTAAAAGGCTGATTATTCTCCGGTGTAATGAGCAAAGTACACCCATAAATTTGCTCGGCTGCCTCGAGGCAGGGCCCAGTGTGTCAGGACTGCATGGTGTTTTCTCTTTAACACCCCTCTTTAACTGCTGAGGATGGTGTTTAAAGGAAATTACACCCCAGGTAGCAGGCACTCCCAGGCTTTGTTAATTGAATGCCCTTTTCATCACTGCTGTCCGACGGGTTCCTACTGTGAGCTTTGTTTTCGAAATAAACGCTTTAAATACGCAAATTAAAACACAATTATTGTATGAGCTGTCTGTAATCAGAAAGGTGGAATAAATAGTGTCTGACCCCAGTCTTAATCTTGGCTTTGAAATACAGCGTTTACCCTCAGGTAGAAGACTCAGATTGTAAGACTCGTTCATTCATACCTTTGGCAGTTAAATGACTCAGTGCTACAGAAGTTATGCAATATTACTGTCATGCTACGAGTGAATATTTAAGTATCTACCATTAATATGTGATGTATGTTTTGGATATTGTTATTTAGTTAATGACTTACATATCGCATTGTATCATATCTTTACACATTGTATTGTATAATATCATATCATGTAATATTGTATTTTATCCTACTGTATCCACATGTCTTGTCATGTTGTATTGCATCATATATTGTCACATTGTATTTTGTGGATGTGTTGTTTAGTTAGTGAATGGCCAACCCAATTTACCTCCTGAGCTACAGCCGCCATGTTGTAATGTCTCATGCTGCACCATATATTGTATTGTAACGTGTCATGTTGTATTACAGTGTATCCAGACTGTTCTCCCAAGAATGACAGCATCGGTTGTTTCAGCAAGTGCCCCAAAATTAAAAATATATTTAAGCTGAATTAAAGCTCTGACAAAGCGCTCGAAGGCCTTCTGTAATTATGATGGGAACAAAGGAGATGGTGAGGTTCTGGTGTTATAGAGTGACAAAGTCTGTGTAGTGAGAAAGTTCGGGTGGATGGATGGGTCAGTGAAACATCAGACTTTAAATTGGGAGACCACGACACTATCCTTTACCAAGTGGTCATTTTTGTTAACCATGATGATGAAGCTTCCTTTACTGTAACAAAGTATTTTTATCTAACGGATGTTCTTTCCCTGAACCTATCCAAGACGTTTTTGTGCCTAAACCTAATCAAGCCTGAAATATGGTATTTTCACATCATCAACACTTCTTGTTACATTAAGTCAAGTGTTGTTGTTTCATATCATATTGTTGTATTGTACTGTACTGTTTTGTGTCATTTTGTGTCTTAATTAAGCAGAGATGAGGGGGTTGAATCTGCAGCTATCATGAGAACACAACTAAAATCTGACATTGACACACTGACAAAAAAAAAAATAACTTCAAGAATAGTACAGTTGAAAGGTATGATTTGTGTAGTAGACTATCGTCAGAATTCCAAGGTAGCTCCAAAAACATATGGGGAAGCATATCACCACAGTGACCAACAAATGCTGCTCTTTTCTAGCTTCATGAATGGCTGTTGCTAGCTACCATTAGCTGATTAGCTCATGGCTCAGTTAGCCGTAGAGCACGAGCGGCCCAAGAGTTTGCCTGGACCGGGACCTTGGATCATGGATCACAGATTTTTTTTATGTTTTGATGAAAATAGAAGTAAGGTTATTTTATTTCTTGACATTCACATCACAATATTGCCTCTTGTCAGTAAAAAAACGATATTACAAGACAGGATGGGCCAGGGCAAGCTGGTTAGCATGCTAACTTCAACAGACATCTCTGCATCACAGTACATTGACTCTCTTTGACATAACGTCAACATTTTGTAAATGTTTTAAACTAAAATTGTGGATGCATCCCACATATTGCTCCCATAACATCCACCATAAGTAACCACAAGAAGAAATGTAAATACATTTCAAATGTGTAAAATGTATGTCAGCTTTGTGCTGTTCAAAATTGTTTAGGAGTAAAACTAGACGCCTCCCTCTGGAATTTCTGTATGATCCTTTTCTCCTTTGCGTTCTCTGCAGCCCTCGCATTGAAGTCCAAATGTCAGGGGAGAATTAACTCGGGGCCCCGCTCACTCAGATCACAGAGAAAGTATTTCCTGACATGTGTTGGTGCCCTGGCCTGTACCCGTGCCCGGCTCTGTGTGTGTGCCCGTGGCACTCAGCAGAACAGGGGGAAATGAAAGAGCTCTTATGCTGGTGCCAGTCACAGATGCCCAGCACCACCACCCGCCCACGTCACCGCCTGCTCTGTCTGCATTCCCCTCTGACACTGTCCGGACGGGGCCCTGCACAGACCTGCAGGTGGCCCCATTAGCAGGGAAAGTATGTCAGTGGAGCTGCCCAGGGAGTGTGAATGGAGCAGGCTGTTCCTGAATTCTGGCTCCTTAGGAACCAGATAGACAGGAAGTAGGACTGTACAATTAAAAATCATGGAAATACTGACTACTGCAGTTAATTATTTCAGCTACATGGTATTACTGTAGTGTAGAATCTCAAAAATCAAGATGTTTTATATTTTTTACGTTTTATTTTATTCATACTAAGCACTTTTAAGCATGGAAAGGATAACACTAGACAATCTCTCTGCACACATATCAAAAATGATGTCATAATTGCAGCACTGAGCAAACGCTGCATATTGCAATACAAGTTGTCGGTCAGTTTTTGCTCAGATACAGGGGTCCTAGGTGTGAGCAAGGGGGAGAGGAGGACCTGTGGGAGTGGGAGCTTCTGTCTGTGTGCCTCTTGCAGCGCAGCATCCAGACTTCAGCCTAGCCAGATCCAGGCCCAGCCTCACAGCTATCTGTTCCACAAGCTGAGATCAAAG
The DNA here is from genome assembly GCF_040436345.1 of Pagrus major. Lineage (NCBI taxonomy): Eukaryota > Metazoa > Chordata > Actinopteri > Spariformes > Sparidae > Pagrus > Pagrus major. The sequence goes on from NC_133218.1 coordinate 33,431,243, forward strand.
TGTCGGTGCTGGCAAATCCGCCCGGGCTCCGGCACAGCCTCGCTCCAGCAGCTGCCGAGCAGGAACAGCCCCAGCATGCCTTGTTGAGGTTAGGGAAAGGAGCTGAAAGATTCATGGGCTGGATGTGTCATTAACTCGCTGCATGATTGATGTCTCTCATGACTAATAATGTCACGATTCAAAAGGAGACAAGAAAAAGGCAAATATTTTCTAACACATCATTTCTTGTTCGTTTTAACTCTGCCAGAGACAGACTGCGAGAAGGCTTTCTGCCTGTCTCTCTGTTGCAACTCCCTTCCACTCTTGTCTTGTGAGCTCTCCAGGACTTGTTTGGCACTTGGGAAAGGAGAGAGCGATGATATCATTGATAAGATTTTTTGGATCTTGGAGCATCTCGCTGGGTGGCCCGTTAACTACTGTATCCTCATGTTGCCTTTCTGCCACTCTCAGAGTCTTTTAGTTGTGCAATCATACAATAAATAATAATAATAAAATAAGATTATTACTTGTAGTTTTAGTTTTTTTTCTTTACCTACCCATTCAAGTTATGTAGATTTGTCTTTAGCATGTTTAACTGGGAAACATAACATTATATTATTACGGTAGCTTGGGAAATCAGCATGATTGACACGACATTCACATTTTAAACTTGTGCTCAGTGTCATGAAAAAATAGAAAATTCATTGCCATGTATACAATTCCTGTATATTCAGTTTTGTCACTGTTTCACAAACTGCAGTGATACTGGGTTGATCATGAGTACATCAAACTCTACATAGGCTGTACCACCACAATGGCTGTTTTATCTCAATATGTTGCACCTTATCATGCAGTATTTGATAACAGCATCATGCATTGCACTGACCCATATGCAATACTATTAAACCGTGTCAATTTTCAACACAAATGAAAATGTTCCTATTTTTTCTTTTACGCTCACAACAAAATATTGACTGTCAGTAACTTCAGTCTAAAAAGCATCTAATCGCCTTTCATAAAACCCTGATTGGTCAGAAAACTGCGTGATATGACATGTCATGCTGTTGGCTGGTACATTCTGTCCAGTCGATCTAATTTATTTCTCTTTTCAATAAAGGGCCTCCTGAGGCAAGGTGGTGCACAGAGACAGACATGTGAGCCTTTGGCCGTCTGTGAGTGTCTGCTCATTAATTAGGCCAGGGAATTCCATCGGCCCTCGTTCTGAGGGGGAGCAAAGGTACCAGATGGACTCTTGGAGGGGTGTTGAGATAAGAAAAACAAAATGGACAGAAAAAAGGGAGAGAACGACAGGCAACACACACACACACACACACAGCCACACACACACACACACACAAACAATTACACATTGTCAAAATTGTCATGAAAGATCAGCCAACCCCAACCTACACCCCCCTCAAAACCCTGCGCCAATAGCGTTCTGACTATATGACCTAATAAGAATCAGAATTAAAAGCTGTAAAAATGTTATCAAACCACTATCAAACTGAATTTGTGTTCTCCTCTGGAAAAAAAGGGCATAATCTGCCATAAAGCCAGCTAGGCTGTGTTTGACCCATAAATACCCTGTTTGCATTTTGCCACAGTAAATCCTCCACCCTCTCCTAGTAAATGCCAAGTCAAAAGAAGCTTAAGAAAAGATAGAGCAATGAATTTGTCGCTCATGAATACAGTTAATGTTGTTTTTTCACGTCTCATATGTTACTTGATTTGATTTTCTGTTATTGTTATTTCAGCTCTTAATCTTCTGGGATTGGAGCTCTACAAGGGCGAGTGTATCTTAGCCGGGCTCATAGACAATGAAATTACCAGCAGACTTGGCACTTCAAGCAAACACTAAGATGTTTACTATTTTGCTGTATGAGATTTTAACCGCAATGGTTGTTTTTGACAACCTATCAATCTGCCAAAAGCAGCAGAAGTGTAAGGATAATATTTTTGAAATAACAGCAGCACCCTGTCAGTGATTGGCTGAACCTTAATACGTGCTTCTGGCTTATTTTTTGTTTTGCTCACCCCAATTTTCTTGCCCATTTCCCATTGTATTTCAAAAATTGTGTAAAAATACAATGCTGGGGAAAAGAGGGAGATGCAGCTCAATAATTTTGAGAAAATCATTTCCATTTCCATTCTTGTGGCAGGAAAGTGATAAAGAAGGATGGATTGATCAGTTGATGAATTATGAACAGGAGGGGAAATGTGCAGGACTGAGAGATTCAGATAAAAAATGGAAAAACTGAAGATGACAGAGGGAGAGTGAATGGGCCGAGAGATTGAGAGAATGGAAAAAATGCTGCAGATAGATAAGAGTCAGTGAGAGCATGGAGGAGAGTTGTGATAGATAGATGAAGAGGGAGAGCGAGGGAGGGAAGGAGCTTCTTGATTGCCGGTCTCAGGCAGTTTGACTGGTCGGTGACAGCATGCTCCTGCTCCGACCATACGGCCTGTCTCCTTAGCTAACAGCCCAGCTGCACGGGGAATGTCCCCGGGCCTGACATTTTGACACGGGCGCCACGTTGACAAATAGCTGGAGTTTTCACCTCCTGCTACACTGTCTGCTTCCTGCTAAACCAGCCCTCGCTGACTGTATGAAGCGAGGGGGCGGGAGGGCTGACAGATCTGCTGTCAGGCCGGGGGGCTGCTGATCGAGGTCTCTGTGGGTGGCAGACTCCTACAAAGAGGGAGGGGCGGGGTGGCGCTGGCCACTGACAGCACACTTGAGCCAGTTTTTGGGCTCTTTGAGCACCGGTGACTGTAGTTATATCGCACCCTGCCCCATTCCAACTCTCCCCCCCCAAAACATACACCCCCTAACCCCATCCCTAGTATGCTCCCAGCTGAGAGGGCTTGTCAGTATGGTGTTGGCGAGGCAGTGGTGTAATCACAGCACAGCGAGGCATTACAGAGTGTGCGCCCAGCTCTCAGATGAGGTGTGGTCACGAGATGGAGGTGTTTGTCCGTGAAAGGATCTGAGCTCCAATTCAGAACTTTTTTTCAATTTTTTTTAACAGTTTTCACTGTTTTTATTGATGATATAAATGTTAATTTTATTTGCTTTAAGCGGCCCCACATTTGAGAAAGGACTGTCATCCTTACTGAGACAAATTATCATTTTTATTATCAAGCCATTGTTCACTACCCAACCACCGGAATAAATTATGTCAATATACGTTTCTGCAAATATGCTGAAACTTTACAATACTTTATGTTGCAACTTTACACTCTTTTATGTTCAATTTAAAATTTTCTGCTGCGACAACACTGTGCTTATGGTCTGGTTAGGTTTAGGTAGAAAAAACACTTGGCTAGGGTTAGAAAAACATCACGTTCTAGCTTACATGGTTCTGTCGCCACAACCCATGGCTGGAAAATGTCCCAATGTCTCGTCAAAAATATCCAGTGGTTCCATATATATTATTAAACGGCATCTCAAATGGAGGTCTCTAATAAAATAATATTATAACTTAAAATGCCCAAATTTGTATTATTGTTCTACGATCCGTTCTACAATCCCAGTCATGACAACCAAAGAAAAACAAGAACAGTATTTATATACCTAATAATTATCAACAGTCAGTTAGGTTTGCTTTTGTTTTCACAACATGTACTGCTCCCTCTCTGACAAAAGGTAGGAAATTAATGTATTTGTATTGAATCCACGCCTCCTTTTTGCCTGAGGTGTCTACATGTACCAGATGTCTTTCACGCAGTCTTGAATGGGACAAAACGTACAGGTGTGTGTGCATGCTTCTGCCTGCCTCCATGTGTCTGTGAGCGAGTGTCTGTGCGAGTTGGCCGAGGTGACTGTGTTGTGCCTCGGTAGTGGTAGGAGCTTTAAGTGCTGGCGGTTGGCTGTTATTATGGGGCTGTATTGATTAATCCCCTCGCCTGTATAACCTCCAGCTCACTTTGAGGTGTCCCCAGTGTGCCTTGTGCCTGTGCAGAGCACACGCTGTGATTAATGCCCATCTCCTGAGTCTACCCGCTACAGAGCACCGTGTCAGGCCAGATTTGTCAGCTCACAACTATAGATTAGTCCACGTCTCCTCCTCAACTTTGGAGCCACCAGTGCCCTGTAGTGTAAATCTGTCCCCTCCCTCCCCTTTCACTCGGCGCCCTGTCCCTTGGGTGAGAAGATGGCAGATGCATTAAACAATTCACTTAATAGATAAGCTACAATACGCTTGACTTTCTTTTCTCATACCCTCCCCTCTTTTCCCCCCATGTCCTTCCTCCCTCTCTTCCCTCGTATCTCCCGCTGTCGAAATGGAATTGGATCAAAGAAGGAGAGAAGGGGGTTGGGGTGGAGGGAGGGCTCCTCATTGGGTTTTGTTGAAATATTTATAGGTCAGGGTTGACTGGTTAAATTGAATATCTATGCTGATCTCACTTGCCTGTTTAACTTGCGCCTAGGCAAATATGTTTCCTAGGTGATAACCTTTTATGTACCAGTCTGACTTCATTGAAATGCATAGAGATAAAAATGTGTCACACTTCACAGCCAAGCTAGGCAGCCACTGATGCTCGATTATTCAAATGATAATTGACCCCCACCTGTAGCTTGCTTATATTCAGTAGTCAATCACTCCATCCGCTGTTAAGATATGGAGAAAATACGTTCTGTAATTTACATTACAAACCACTGGTGAATGTCAAGTACCCCAGGCGAGCCATTTGTGTGGAGAAGAATGGGAAAAATATATGGCCAATTATGATTTCCAATCTTTTTAATAATTTAAATGCTGTTGATATGTGAATTACTGGCAGCATAGCTCTCAGCCCTGTGCCCTGTTTATTTCCTAGCAGTGTTATTTTCTCCCTAACAAATGACTTGATGTTAATCTTCATATATAATTTTCATTTGTCTGATATAATGGCTTCTAGTGGCTTGCTGTCAGAGGCTGATAAATTGACAAGCAGTATCATAACACTAGAGTCAACAATGCAGAAGCGTTTGCTGGCCAAGACAGGGGCTTTTTATTCTACCATAGGGCACTCATGGTAATGAATGAATGCATATTCATGTATGCACAAACACACATGCACACATGTATGTGAACACATTCAATCATCTGATACTTTTGCAATGCAGCCTTTGATCCTCATCGTACCTGTTCAGGGTATTTCCACCAAACCACCAATGGCTTGTCAGTTTCTCCTCAGCGTTACTCTCGGCGTTACTGTCTGATCTTTGGGAGCGTGAGCAATGTGTTTTAATGTTGTCGGTTTCATCTAAGAAAACACATGATACAGATACAATTTGCATAAATTTCCAAATGGAAGGCGTGAAAGCATGCTCGGCAACTGTGCCTGTTTGTTTAAAGTCAGCCAAAGCTCTATAATTAGCAGTGTTTAATTATGGAAATGGCTGCCGAGGAGAATTTCAAACACACTTCTTCCCTGGATCATTAGTCACAGGGGCAAAAAATGAAATGCTTTCAGCAATGAAGGGTTCATATTTCAAGCTTATAGCTGCTAAAAGGGTGTACTCAGAAAATCAATTTTATGAAAGTCCGTTCAGCACTAAAGGGAGTTCCATGCAACTAAGCAATTTTGAAATAATGTCGGTGGGGGCCTGATTCATGGACGGTAACAGGACTTTGCTCTCCTTGCCTGGGACATTATCCTCTAAGCCCAGGTCAGAGGTCAACCTCTGGTTTAAATCAACCTCTGTTTAGCATAACTCGATTCTTAAAGCGCTGCTGGCAACCCCACACTGAATAGATAAGTAGTCCTCTGCAGGCAGAGATCATGCCAGATCAAAGCTGCTGAAAGCTGTCTGACGACTGAAGTGGGTGGGGAGAAAGTTCAGGTAAACTATGGGAGGAGACCTAACCTTGACCTCATGAAGCGCTAGTTACCCTACACCACAACAATGATGTCTTAACCTTGGCCACAACCTCACACACGGACAGTAAACACACAACTTCTGCACGCCTCCCAGCACACAGGCGCCCTCCACGCTATAAATCCAGTCCCCGTTGCTTCTTTCATAGCCCCACACATTAAGCTGGGTGTCATTCCCCGGTATGAAGGATATGGACGACACATGTGCGGGGGACTGCCGGAGACGCATGGGAACGTCAGGTCTCCCAGGCTCCGCTTTAGAAACCACATCACCACCGCGCGGCGCCCACACACTCTGTGGGAGGCCCTTGTGCTAATAGCTTGTTGTGGGGCTTTGGTGTCTTTTGGTGGCGGTGACTATACAGCAGCAGTGGGGACATTTTTGGTGGGTCGTTTAAGCTGGGAGGTCACATATAAAAACGGCTACAGCTGCACTGGGACGGCTGGCCCACACTCCTCACAGGGGATTCCCATTAGGCAGATTGATTGTTTCCTCTCCTCTCCTCCTTTGATTCATGTCTTCCATCTGAGCTCTAATGAGCCAGCGGCCGTATGGCACCGCTCAGGGCATCTGTGCATCAGCCCCTGTACTGTACATGGCTAATGGGAAGCACATACTGTACTGTAAATGCACATACACACACATACAGTACGGACTACAGTCACACCTGGGAGATGTATTGTCTGTCCGTGCTGCTTTTCTTGCAGGTTTGGCTTCATTCACCGACCTTGTCCCTTCACGTTACAAATATCAGAATGACTTTTATAAATCTACAACAACTTCCTGTTTGATAACTTAGTTAGCGTCACAGTACTGACCTCACAGAACAAAGCAGACTTTAGATGAGTGAGATGGGCGCTGAGCACGTGCACACATGTTATTTATTCTGCCACAGAAAGGAGGGGACAGCTTTACAGCCCCTCCACCACAACCATTATTTACAGCCTCAGCCATCCATATATCCTCCATCATCCACTTTTATGGTACACACAGAATGATAATTATGATAACAATAATAACTACCCATATAAAATACCCTTTACTGCACTTGGGAGTATGAATGAGCCCTATTCTTTACTAGATACTCTATGTTCCTCAGTGGAGAGTTAAAGCAAGCACCGGTTTCCCTCAAATGAAACTCAGCCCCGCATCTGATATTGATTCACGGCTACGTTTTGGAACATTTTATTCAGGATAATTTTCTACCTTGGGAATTTTTAGGGGTGTAAAGGCTCCATAGCGAATCATTCAGCATGTTTGAAGATGCCGTATAATCGTTTTTTAAAGCTAGAGTCCCTCCACTTTCATAGTGCAACTGAAGGTAATACTTGCTCTCCCTCTGTGTGTGTGTGTGTGTGTGTGTGTGTGTGTGTGGTGGTTTTGCACATCAAAATGAGCTGGAAATGTGTATATCTCCATCTGCTTCCTTATCAAAACATTTTCTATTTGCTAAGAGGAACCATAAAATATTATTAGGCCTCCCTCCTGGTGGAGTGGCGTGTCAAAGATTTTTTACCTCGCAGCTCTAGACAGACATATTTGCTCTGAAAATATGACATAAAATAGAGTTTCTCGCAAATTTTCCTCGATCCATGCGCCTCAAGGCATCTTAGTATTGTTTTAATGTTTCAATGCAAGTTGAAAACAATGCAAATAATTAAAGGTATGTGTGGGAGAGAGAGAGAAAGGAGGTGATGCAAAGAGAGAGTGACAGAGACATACTGTAGTCATCGACTGGAAGAGAAAAAGAGATAGGCCAGAGGGCAGAGCGGCGTTTCAGCGTCGATGAACTGCAGATGAACTGAGCGAGTGGAGGCAGAGTCATAAACACATGCTGCTGCGTGTTATTGATTGGGGAGAATAAATGAATGTTTGCTAAACATATTAGATCAGAGAAGACACCGCGCTCACACTGATCACGGTGATCTGCAGGGTGGCCCAGGGTCTCATCTGTTTGTGTTTGTTTAACTGTGTGCATGTGAGCGCTGGTATGCACTTTAAATGAGTACGTGTGTGTGTGTGTGTGTCTGTGTGTGTGTGCATATCAGAGTGTGAGTTGTTTTGCATGTGTGTGAGATTCTGTTCAAATGTGCACCTGCATTTAACGATAAATCCAGACTTGGCCCCCGGAGCCATTTACAGTCTCAACTTGCCCGTGATCCCACAGACACACACACACACACACACACACACACACACACACACACACACTCTATCACCTCACCTCGATTTGTGCCGAGACACCTCAGGTTGCCTCCACACTGTATGTGGGGAGAACTGTCTCTAGAGGTCACTGCAGTTCCATGGGTGACAGATGCAGCTGAGGCCAGCAACAACATCCTGTGTAACGCAGCCACTTAGACAATAGGCATGAAGTGGAGGGAAGAGGCAGAAGCTGAGAGAAACCAGAGAATATCACAGCCAGTTTCACACTGTCAAATAGCCACACAGAGACAGTCAGACATGCACCTATGAAACAAACAAACCTCACAACCTCGCAGATCCAAATCCACATGAGGCAGCGCTGGGTGCTAATAGCAGTGATTTCACACTGACTCTGAACACTGCATGGCTGCAGCTACATGTCTGCTGCTGAGCGAGGTGGGAAATGAAATGTATCCAAGTCCACATTCGACTGTTTAACTACATTCACGCAAGTACTTAATACTGAAGTATGTTTTTGAGGTACTTCTGCTATACTTTATGATTTCCATTTTATGCTACTTTATACTTCTACTCCACTACATTTATTTTAAAGCTTTAATTTCTTGTTACTTTTTAGATTTTTAGATCAACACAAAATATAATAACATAAACTATGATATACTGTTATAGATTAGGAAGAGGTGTGGGGGGAAAAATTGATTCTTTGATGCATCACTATTCGCTTTTGAAAGATTTTGTCTCGATGCAGAAAAGTCAATAAATCCCAACTGTTGACACTGTGATCGCCTGTAATAATTTTGTGAGACCGGGCTGTAGGTTTCGTCTTGCTCGTTTCTCAGCGTGAGCAAAAATAATGGAAGTAAAGTTGTCTATTAATTGTAGTTATGGATCATTACAATTATGACTTGTTTTAAAAGCGGCAAGTAGTCACACAGTGGGGGGAAAATAAATACAATTATGCATAGAAATCAGATTATTGATGCATGTTGATGCATCAATAATCTGATTTCTATTAAGCTGCAATTAGCTGCAATTAATAATCACATTGCAGCTCCCTGAATTGGAATCAAATCAAATTGTGAGGTGCCGAGATGTATAAAATGTATAAAGATGATGTAAAGTAGTTAAAATTAGCCCTTCCTTTATCAGCTTCAGCATTAAAGTGATTAAAATAAATGTATGTATCGATACTTGATCCTAATCCAAAAAATAATACATATTATTTGAAATGGGTCATGATTCTGCTTAATGAGTATTTTTACTTTGGTTCTTTAAGTATATTTTGATGTTTACACTTTTGTACTTCTGCCAAAGTAAAATTTGGCATTCATTACTTTTACCACATTTCCACAGTGTGCTATTGATACTTATCAATGAGTCTCACAGCTAAAATTTAACACCAGTTCAGTGTCATTAAGTGCTGTATCATGTCATGTGCATAGCTCACTAAGTTATTTAACTCTCTTGGGAAGGTTTGAATGTGTAAAAATAAAGGATTTCCCAGCCATGGGCGGCTCCTCAAAACACAAAAGCAGCCTCATCCTTTCCTCAGTTTTGGTTATGCTTCTCAAACTATTATTTCAATCTGCTACAGGAGTCGAAAAAGGGGAAAACATGCTGCCAGGCGCCTCTCTCCCACTAATTCTATTACACTGAGTTATTTTTAAAAGTTCCTTTTCTAAACATTTACTGTCAGTAGTACACTGGGAGCTGCTGTTCCATATGCTTTGTTTGTATTGTGGTTGTGGTCGCAGTGGGGCTGAACCCGCCTGCTTCCAGTGAGCTAGTGGCAGCTACGTGGTCCGCCATGCCAAGTTTAAAATTAGTAACAAATTTAATATGTGCTCTGCTGGCATCCGGTGCCTTTTGTAGAGTGCAAAATGCTCCGATAGTTTGTCGTGGGGTCTCTCTGGAAGACCACAACCAGGCCCAATATAGAAACTCCAATTGGAAGACAGGGGGGAAAAAAAGAAGGCGAAATCCAGAGCAGATGCGGATAACGTCGACAGTGATCAGGCTAAGAAAGCTGAAGCACTAACACAGGACCACCAAGACAAACTTTCGCAACGCCCCCCTCCTGCTGGCAAAGGGGAACAAGCGTTGCTTCGTGCTCCTTCCCCACGGCCACAACCTCAAGCTCGAACTATTAGCATGACCTAAACGACAAAACCATGCTCCTGTTAATGGCATAATCGTGGAGGGAAGTGATTTATGGCTTTCATTTTTAAGGATCACTCTCCCCATAACTCCTAATATGGAGGAAAATATCTGTTTTCACTAAGGGAGCCCTCCCATAATGCCTTATAGGCTGTTAAAGCACGGAAAAGAACATATTGGTGTCATAAATCTAGATTTCAAACGAGACAGCATAAAACATAGTGCGGGATTACATACGGGGACAATGGTGAAGAAGTTGAACCAAAAGCAAAGGATTACAGTACATCTCGACTGGCTTGGATATGAAGTCTGGAAGTTTGAGGTAATTTCTATTAATAGTGCTTCATCAACAGATCTCTTCTTGGCTTCCTTTGCCATCCATCACATCCTCAGCTGCCCACAGTAATATACAGAGGATTTACAGCACATTTTTAAAATGGATAGGACTTGTCTTTACTTTTGACTAGGTAATACAAGTTATCCACAAGTTTTAAAGGGATTTAAGTTCACAGGATGTGGATAATTTGTAACTGTAATATATCAGTTTTCATCCTTGTTCTTTCGGTGTGTGCATGTAATCTATCATGATATACAATTTCTTCAAAAGGACATAAAAACCAATTTAATGTTTAAAGTATCCAACGACTGAAATCAGGAAGTGGATTTTATGTTAAAATAAGATTTCCTTGACAAACCTTTGGCTCACCTCACCTGGCATTTTCCCCCCTTGGTCATGACAGCAGACAGAGTCACAGGGCTGGTAATTCACTCTACTGTAGTTTGGCCTCTGACCAGTAGAGGGAGGTCATTGATTTATTTCTGCCATGTTACAGCAGGGATCTGCATTTGCCTCCTCTGGCTTCTTGATTATGAGTGATTCTAAAAAAATGTGTCAGTTATTATTTTTAGACAACCGCATAATGCAAGCACAGTGGGCCCTTTGAAGGCTCATTTATTACGCCAGGAGATAAGCGTGTTCCAGCGGCCAGATTCCTCAGGAACAGGTCACCAGCCCTGATTAAAAGTGACTCCGCGTCAGGCCATAAATATTTGTCAGCCCACCTTTGAAAGGCAGGCGAGCCGTGGCTTCCCTGCTCGTTTGCCACATGAAAGTGCAAATGGAAACACTTAGGGGTTGGGAGCTGCATCAGTCATAGCTGGAATAAGATGGCCAATAAAAAGGGCGTAATTATGATGCTCCATCATTTGACACAGCTCGGGGGTTTGGGCTGTTTGCCTGCATGCTATAATAGAGAGAGAGAGAGAGAAATCCCACCCGTGAATAATGGGACCTGTACTTTTATGAGCGTACTGTGTTTAAGAGTGAACTTTGAAAATGTGTGGTCTGTGTGTCACCTCCCTCCGCTGCTCTCCCTCCTCCCCGTCCTTCTCCACCACCTCCTCCTCCTCCTCCTCCTCCTCCTCCTCTACCCCTCAGCTGTTTACCTTGCCGCTGTAGAATGTAGAACGTGTTTCGACTGCCCCCTCTTTGATGCCTTCTTATTGCTCGGCTGTATTGAAAGCCACGTCACGACTGGCGTGCCACCACCACAACAACAACGCCATGTTGTCAGCCGCTCTGGCTAGCTTGTTGTGGGGGCGCTTTATGGCCCATGCATTGAGGCCGCTTGGTGTGAGCCTGTTCAGTTTGTGATAAACAAAGCAATTTTTCACATTTAATGACCTCCGTACAATGTATTTAAAGGATTTGATTCAGATTTACAGGGCCATGAGGCTCTCCAGTGTCTTAAATTACTTTTTGTTTGTGATCAAGAGCCCTGTGTAGGTGATCAACACGACATAATTGCTTCAAAGTGCACTTCTGTCATTTTTAGACAGTTTGCATGCATAGGTTTTTGAGGTTAGCATTGTCACAGTAATGATACGCTCTGTAATCACGGAGATACTGTTCTTGGAAGTGCCTCGACATTCCTTGGTGTGGCTGCTCGGTATATGAGGGCCTTGAGTAACAGTAAGCAGAGCTGATGTAGACATCAGGCAGGTGTGGAGACTCCATTAGAGCTAGCAACCATTTGACTTGCACACCAGTGTCTAATCCTACACAGGAGCTTCACACAGAGAGGCAGGCCCCCAAGCAGAGCCCGGTGGAGAAGAGTGCTGTCGACGCCATACTGTTACACAGCCCTGCTGTGAGTTTTCCTCCTGCCCGCATGATGCCAATGAAACTAATGTAGTGGAAATACTCTGTGTTCAGGTGGAGGAGGCTGTTCATTATAGGTGCTACTGCTACCGCTACTCATTGTGCTGCATATCTGTGAGGAAGGGGGGAAAAAAAGGTGCAGAGTCTCCACGAGAGACGAGCTGCTGGCTTCACATGCTGGACTTCATCTGTCAAATGTGCAGTGGTGTTGGCACAGGCTGAGCTCGGGAAATTGGAGACATAAATTGAAGAGAATTGATAATGCTGCTGCTACTTTGCAGAGTACTGTTGCTGAACATTGTTGCTGTCTGCAGTCCAAATGAACTGCTCCCGAGGCTGTCACCGATATAGCTTCACAAAAATAAACCTGCTGTGACACGGTTCTTCTCCAAATCATCTTAAATCAGCCCAAACCAAAAGTTTGACCCTGAACGTGATTTGTGACCGCGTAATGTGAAGTTACTAAATTATGTGTGTGGCTCCGCACATGTTGTTAAATATGTATGGGACTTTTTTTCCCAAACAAAAAAATGCTAACAAACATAATAAAATTTTACAGTTTCAGCATTCCTATAAAATTATAATATTGTCATCCTGTCCATAAAACTCTGAGACCATAAAAACACCATAGAAAAGTGAGAGAACTGTGTTTCAACAGGGGGCACTATGCTCCAGTTATATACTGTAGTTTTGAATGTTCCTTTAAACAAGAACAAGAAGAACCGTGGAACCTCACTGTTACTTTATATAAACATACCCCTGAAAACACATGCTGCGGTCCTAGCGGGCCTACCATTATGCATGTCCACTATGTTTTATATGTGGTCAAACTATATTTTACGAGAAAACTGATTCACACTATTGCTGTGTACATTGGGCAAGGTTCAATTTACATGTTAAAAAGTTAGTAAAAATGAAACAATTTGCTTAAAGATATGTTAAAGCTGCACTGAAAACACCACAACAAGCTCTCCCCAACATCTCTGAGCATAAAGCAGCATTAGATGAAATTAACAGGTCCAATATTCTCTCGACTTTTAGCTTTGTTTTGGTCTCCACCAACATATGAGAAAATATCTGGGCCTTTAGCTGCTAATAGCTCTATTGTGTTCACCAGCAAGTTACAAACTTCTGGGTCTGTACCGGTTATGCATAGCTATTTTATAAGCCTATGTAAAGTGTGATTATAAGGCTAGAGATGCTGATAAGCGCAACTCAGACTCAACCATGAAGTACTGTAGGTTTGGGAGCAGCAAGACCAAATAATGACCTAAAAGAAGGTAAAAGAGGTGATACCGACTTCTTTTGACATGGTGTTAAATTTTGAACGTAACGATAAACGTAGCATTTAGGTGTCATTATGATGAAACCGTCAAATCACTTTTTTTTTTCATAAAAACAAACTTTAGCAATAGAAGAGGTGTACAGCCATTGCCATCTTTTTTTGGAGCCAAAAACTACCATTGCTGGGGAGGATATCCTGATGGGATCTGACTGAGAACCTTTGGACACACCGTGGTAGCAACTTGTCAATCACAAGGTAGCCCGACCCTAAAGCATACCCTCCTATATCTTCTATTTCACCATAAATGGGCCCTTAATTGGGTTAATGAACATCATGCAGTATTGAAGAAGACTTTAAACAAGTGATTGAGTCCATAAACTCATTAGGAAACTGTTCCCTGAGATCATAATTCAAGTGAGAAGTAAGTTCATTTTTCTCATAAGCTTACATACAATCTAACTTCTTTTTTAAGCTGGTGGAGTCGCCTTCTGCTGGCCATTGGAAAGAATGTAAGTTTAAGGAACTTCAGCATCGGCTTCACTTTTCAGACCTGGAAAGCTTCGTCCATATTTTATCCAGTCAATGTTCAATACACTGCCCCTGTCAGTCACATGAGCCCCGCCTCTTCTTTCATGTGATTCACAGGATTGCATATGACATGCGTTATGTAACTTAAATGTGTTTTAACTTAAGCAAACGCTCCATGGCTTGTAGAAACTGTAGAATTTGGGATTTACACCTATTTTGTGGTCAGGCTATGACATGATACACCCAGTTCAAAAGTCAAATGGAGACTCAACAGCAGGCATTAAAGGCCAACAGATGCCCAACAGAAAAGGGAAAGAAAAACAGAAGGAGAGAGGGAGATTAAAAATGAGATGCGGGGGGATTATTAAAAGGGCATTAAAATGACACAGAAGATTATTCTGATGTTGATGACGCCAACCTTAGGTTAGCGACAGAACGCTGCCAGTTCAGCAGACAAACATAAAAGAACAAACAAGATAACAGGAACAGGAGTGCACACGGTTAAGCGCTCAATGTGTACAATGCATGGATTCAGGCCGCACATGAAGGCTCCTCTCGTTTATTTAATTGTGTTTCTTTGTTGGTTAGCCTTTTATCACGTGATCAGGGCTTCTTGACCTTCTTATTTCTGTATGTGGTCAAAGTAAACATGGTAATCTTTACTAATGTTATCCTCTGATTACCATTTGCACTCCTTCCGGTTGTTACAGATGGAGTGAGATTGGCTTTGCCCTTTGGTTTAGCATTTAGCAATTAAAACCCGGCAAGCGGTAGCAGCCATCAAAGCATACATTTAAAGCTTTGTAACTGGGTGACTGTGACTTCAGCATCACTTAAGCTAGGGGGCTAGCCAAAAAGAAACTTCGACAATGGGTTACAAGTCTTTATTCTCATACTACAGGCCAGAGAAGTCTCCAAGAAGTCTACACAAACAAACAAGGCCCTGGGAAATGGCAGCACTAGCATCACTTTGTGCCATGCTCCAGCCTGGCACATTGGGATCCGGTTGGGAACTAATGTGAAGAGGGCAAAGGTGCTGGAGCAGATCGCTCTCCCTCGAGCGCAGAGCCAGTGATGGAACGGAGGCCCGGATTCTTTCGGACACGAACTGCACAGGTCAAACACGGGCTACAGAAAGAAGCCGGGGTCGCAATGCAACATCTATCCAAACTGCACAAAGCCAGCTTTTCATCCCCTCCCTGGCCATTCCACCAAGTCCATAATTGTCTTTGACAAAACTCATTAGCGGAGACCTTGTAGCAACATCGGCAATCAGAAATTCCATGGAGGGAGACATGCACAGAAACAATGTCCCACACACATTTCATTGCGCCTTTTGACAAAATGTAATGAAGTGTGTATATTGTCCCCCTCATCTGAACTCTGAGCCACTGGTACAAAGACTTTGTTTTATGAGCCTTAGCTGCCCAGCGTGGGACACATCAAATGGCACCTCCATGCTGGCTCTTTTGTCAGACTAGAGGGCAAATTATTGTTTGAGATGTTGTTGTTGTTGTTGTTGTTGTTGTTATGGTTCCTATTTATACAGAGGGGCCACTGCTATCGTGTCAGATTAATTCATATCCTTTTACGTCACAGGCACATGCTCATTAAGTGGGAGTCTGAATGTAAAGTGCATATGTGATGGATGTTCCTGACAGTGCTCTGTCAGAAGTTAACCTCTCATTGACCTGTAGTATTATATTGTGCAACATACCACAATAACGTGCATTGTTAAACTAGTTTTAGCCCCTTTGAGACCTTTGGAGACCTCTTTGGTTAAGAGAAATGACAATAATGCTTTGCTCCCATGCCCTCATATTAGCTTTCTTTATCACACCATTATTTTTAAAGTGTATATGTTGCATTTTGATTTAGATACCTCTCTTAGATGTGCAGTAGCAGAAATCAAATTGTAATTTAACATGTGGATTTCTAAATAACTGGTCACTGCACTCATTGTCCTCATTGTAAATTGCCCTTTCAGTGGACAAAAGATGGTGAAGTGCCCTCTCTTAACTTCAAATATATAACAACTTTCTGCACGCTGGCACCAGCCCCCTGCATATTTGTGGTGCCCTTTTTATTTTTTTTTTCTCCCCTGCCTCTCAACCATCCTGAGTCCACCACTGAACTCAGAATTTATAAAATTTGCACATAAATGTGTGCAAGCAGAAAGAGTTGAGCTACAAATAGCTTCCTTGATTATAAAGCGAGCATTTCAATCTGATATTCCAAGTAACTGCATGCTTAATTTTTTAAAATATCACTTACAACAACTCTTTTGAAAACACCTGAAGACGATGTATGACACCCTGCACATCAGGGTCATTTATATTGATTAAAAAAGGTTTGTGTTAAATTTCGGACCACTGATTACCACTTCTGCTTGTGTGATAGGCTTAAAAAGTAGCGAGCCACCATGAAGAAAAAACTGATCAGCAATATAATTATTCCCATTCTAAAACATCTGTAGTGCATGGCAGAAAAATCCAGTTTGAAGGTGACCTACAACATCAAAAAAGTAAAGAGAAAATAAGTATGCAGCTGTCAAGGATCTTGTGTTTTTTTGAGTCAAATGATTCACTTGATGTGAGTGTGTGCTGTGAAGTGTTGCACTGTATTTACCTTTTGTTTGAAAGTGAGGATGCAGGTTGATATGAGGTAGCACCCATCTTTAAATGATCATGTTCTGAATTATAATTCTGTTCCTTAATAAAAAAAAAGCATTACATGTCCCAAACATTGACTCGAAGAGAACACCTGCCATTCCTGACAGTCAGCTGGCCTATTGACTTGAAAAGAGCAGAGGATGCAAGCAGCAGAAAAGATCAATGATCCATGACAGTGGAGAGGGGTGGAGGTGGTGGTGGGGGTCGGCTGACTGTACACTTATGGAAGTGTTTGATAATAACAGAGATATGAGTATTAAGTCACCCACTGATTTCAAACAAGGGGACGGTCACAGATTAATCATGTCAAACCTATTTAAGAATTCATGTTTACCATCGCTTGTTTTTCTTCTTTTTGCATATTTGTGCCTCATTCACAGATTATCTGAAATCTGTTTTGGATTATGCAAACATGCTCTCATAGGCACCCGTCGTCGTCTCCCCCCTCCCTAATGAAAAATGTAATTTACCAAGAGGGAAGACGTGTATTAGGGAGATTTAGTTGTGCATATATAGGCTACCTAAGCAACTTATTATCCTGTAACATTGTAGTTTGCCACAGATTTCATGTCTCGCCTCAGATTAGAGATGTCAGACAAACAAAAATGTCTTGTGTTCGACCCCCTCCCCTTGTGTCCACCACCACCAGTAACACCAAAATTATGCTAAACATCTATTTTTTTCCATTAAGGTTATTGTATTTCATGTATTCAAATGATGTTTTTCTCCCTATATTTTATTAATGCAGTTTCTGATCCATGACATCCAGATGAGCCTCAGTTTACAGATGTGCCTCCTGACTGCAGCTGCTTCAGCCACATTTAACGCACTGTGTATAGGACAGACTAATTGACCTGTTAGCTGCTTGGGGATACACGCAGCTACAGTATATGAGCCCATCACAGCCATTATCTATGCTTTCCCCCAGGTACATCTCCATGGTGGTAATCCCATTGCGCATGCATCATTACCTTCAATAGCATAAGGCAGCTTCCCTTTTACAGCCTCCGATTTAATTAAATTTGGCTGTAAATATTTGATGCACACCTTGCCTACATTTTAATGTAAAGAGCAACGCAGCGGGCGTCATGACTGATTGCTGTTGAGGAGGAGGATGTGGTGGAGGAGAGAGGCTCCCTGTTAGCAGCTTGTCATTAACAGGATGACTGTTACAGTATCGGCCCCACTGACTGATCTGCACTTGGGAACTTCATCTCACATCAGGTACCTTTTCCTTCCACACATTCAGCTGAAAAACTATATTAATTATATTATTTTTAGTAAAGAAAATCAGCTCTTTGGATTAAATCTCCTACAGATGACCTTCAGTTGAAAATAAATCACGTCATATATCACAACTGTTGAGGACGCCATGCGTTACTTGGTCCTCTGTAGGAGAAGGTTCACCAGTGATTCAGACTTTTGAATATTCTCAAAATACCCAAAACACTTTTTTTTTTTTTTTTTGCTTCCAGCCTCACGCGGATCATTTATTAGGTCTCAGATTAACACACAAGGGAAAAATTGAACTGGAGGAAAAATCCAAATAGGACTAAGTTATTATTCCTGACCTTCCTCATCCTCATCATGTTTCCCCTGGATTTACCAAACCAGGCTCCGTGCATTACGCACAGCCCCGCCATTGGCCAAGGACGCATAGGATGACCAGAGCGCCTCTGAACTGAGCCCGAATTGCCCTAATGCGGGGGGAAGACTTTTATTACAAGCATAATCCCGCAAGTACGACCTCAAATGACGCTTTGCGAGTATGTGGACTATTTGCAGGTATTGTTTCAGTGGTCACGAAATCCAAATCTTTGCCTGTTGATTTAAAAATAAATCTGGTTTCAGGAGATTAAGTCAGACAAGGAAATACTGATTTAATAATATATTTTTCAAACAATTTAAATTAACTATATTACATGTAAAAGCCAGCTTACCCCTTCTTTGTTTTAGTTTGACAAGTTGTTCAAAAAGTTATCGGTGTTTTACATCGTTTAGAGTGAGATAACTTTCACACAGTTGTCAGGATGAATGTGTAGATCGCAGGACGGCGCGTCAGAGTCAATATCTCCGGCGCAATTAGTTTACACAGCAGCTTTTTTTTGTCGTTTGATTTTTTAAAAGTTTGAAATGTGAGGATCAAAAAAGTTTGTTCGGAGCGTCAGCAGGAATCAGAGACTACAGTGATCATCTTATTACAGCTGTCTGCAGGGGGAGGCACAAGAGCTGTCCCATAACGAGATGGACTATAGGCAAAAACAAGCCAAATCAAAGGGACTTTGATGGACCATGTGAATTTTCTCTGCCGGGTTTGATCCAACAAATGACCTTTTAATTAACACAATGTTAAGTTAGTGCAGCGGCTCGCTACACAGGGGACAAAAGCAGCATTCATCCCCCCATGTCCCTGCCTCGTTGCTCGGCCTGAACAGTAACAAAGTGTTTGATGCCACTCCTGATTAGATGCTGACAATGGGGAGATGATGTCCCCCTTTCTTCCGCGACTTGTGGATTTCACTCACGTCCCCCCTCTGAATTATGACCTTCCATCAGCGCCGCGGCTCCGTGCGTCGAGTCAAGACGATCAACTTTGATCAGACGCACAACCGGCAAATGTTTTAATTGGGCCGATCGGCTCCGTAAATAAGCACGACACACAAGAGAGAGGCGAAAGCTCTTGGAAAAAAATTGTATTCTTAGAAAAAACTGTCATGAATGGCAAAACACAGAAGAAGCTCACATTTTTTTTTAAACACAATGACAAAACTCTCCGGGGTCCACGCGTAAAACATGGATGGAGGAGGAGGTGGGGTTGGGTTGGGTGGTGGAGTGGGATCCAATCCTTTTATGATCAACTTTAAAATGTCCGACAGGCTTTTTTCTCTTTTACATCAGGCAAAAAAAATGACACGAAGCCACAGCAAAACATGTAACAACATACTTAAAGGAGATACGAAGTCAACCAATGGATACGTTAAATAATCAACAAACAACAGAATAACAAAATAATAAATACACAGAAAGAAATAAATAGGTTCGCTACACTACACGATTGCCACACACAAATTCGGCCGCCCTTCCTCCTTCCTTTGCATCTAGAATTTTTTGCATAAAGTCTTTACCACCATAAAAACAAAGTTGTGCAAAATGATTAGCCACGTCCACAGTTTGACAGCTCTCACTGCTGCAGCGCCAGGTAGCTCCCATGTGTCATATTGAGGCCGCTACTCGGCCAGTGAGTCCTTTAGTGCATAATAAATGTCCCATTATTTATTGTGGTGCAGTTTTCCAGCAATCTAGAGGGAGAGAGGGAGAAAAAGACAGCAGGAATTAAAATAAAGTTTTCCAGAATGAGAAGTGAAAAACGGTCTCAGGGTGTTAAATCTCAAAAAAGGTCATTAAGGTTGAAAGAAAAATGTTAATATTTTGTCTCATTTTTTTATATGGTTATTACAAATTACATTTGACAAGATGCATAATAGAAGCTTGTGACTTTTCATTATATTTAGATCCCATAAAAAATTAAATTCAGCAACGTATATTTAACAAAAAGTGACTGTCAACATGTGTATCCAGTGTAAGTGTTTCATGATGTTGTTCTGTGAGTGTGTGTATGTGTGCGTCGTGACTCCACTGGTTTCTTCCAGTTCACTGCAGACTCTCACCTGCTTCACCTCTTCATCACCGGCCTGAACGCGGTGACCTTGTCATCCTGCGCCGTCCCACAGGCTTCACTGAGGTCAGATGGCTGTGTCTCTGCTTTGCCACCAGAGAACCCTGCACACCCAAATAAAAAAAAGCAGATCTGAGGAAAAAGCCACCTCGGATGCAAGTTAGCAGAAAGTGTCTTGTCATAACCTTTAAAAGAAATGGGCTTTTATACATCCTGCACACGTAGACATCTAAATCATATTTGGCAAAGCTGGTGTGCCTTGATGTAACATATATGTCTGAGATTTAAGGCTATTTTCATCCTTTGTAATATGTTAAACACTGCAGGTATAAGAGGACATACCTTCAATGGTGGAGTACTGACACGTGTCCTGGATTGCAGCATAGGATGAACAGTGCAGTTGCAGGTCCTTGTGACTGTAGCTGCCAGTGCCATAGACTTTAGAGTGCAAGGATGAGCCCTCAGAGAAGGGGCTCTCAGTACCAGCTTCGTGGAGGCCTCTCATGCCCCCACACTGTCCAGTAGTAAGCCTGCTGCTCTGGAGCTGGCAATCCCCGCTCGAGGTGCCTGTCCTCAGCTCCGAGCCATGCTGCTGAGGGCTCAGTATGACCCCCGAAGCAGCTGTACGAGCCAGAGACCAAATCCGAGGCTTATCCGACGTTTCAAAGTGTGACAGGGACACGGTTCCCGTGAGGCCGGCCGAAGAGGTCGCCTTGGACACCACGGGATCCAGGAAGTCGGATGGGAGAGGAGGGAGGGTGGTGACGCTTTTGATGGCGCAGGGGAACGCGTGGAAGCTGTTAGTTAAACTCAGGTGCAGCTCCGAGCTGCAGTCTCTCTTTTGAGGGGCTCCGGACACCGCCATGGCCCTCTGGAGGTCCTGCTCATCTGCAGCCACCTTTTCACAGTCACTGTCCAGCTTGTCACAGTCGTCCTCGTCCATGTCCTCCAGATCACTGAGGTGCAGATCCTTCTCCTCCTTGCAATCACTAGAATCTGCACGGGTGAAAGGGGATATTTAGGTATCATCGTTGAGAAAATGTTTTACCTTTTTGTTCCATATGAATGGCAACTCTATCGCCCTAAATTTAATGCAAGAAACAATATTTCTGGTTCAACAAAAAGCAGACAAATGATTACCTTTGGTGAGACAGTCTTGGTCGCTCTTGTTGAGGTCGTCCTTCCTGTCATCGCTGGCCTTGTTCTTTGGCGACCAGGTCATCTTGTTCTCCTTCTTTAGCCTCCTCCTGGCATTGGCGAACCAGGTGGACACTTGGGTGAGGGTCATTTTGGTGATGATGGCCAGCATGATCTTCTCTCCCTTGGTGGGGTAGGGGTTCTTGCGGTGCTCGTACAACCATGTTTTCAGGGTGCTGGTGGTTTCACGGGTCGCGTTCTTTCTTCTGGCTGTGCCATTAAAGTCTACCGTCCCGTATCTGGAGAGGGAACATTCACACACACACACACACCCACACACACAGACAGACAGTCGCCATTAGAGCAGTTAGTGAATAACATTACACTCTACTCTCTCGGACATCCTATATACTCACTCTCTGCTGTTTGAAATATATACTGGAGTTACACTCTGACCTTTGATCTGAATGCGGCACATTGCTCCTATGAATGGCTGCTTTTAATGATCAGTGGTAGAATACATTTTGGCAGCTCTACTAACTCTCGTATTACATAAAGAAGACAAAAATGAAGGAAAACGTACCTGTCATATTGATACTGTCCAAGTGAGTGGTCATAAGGATAGTATGCAGCCGTTTGAGTGATGCCAGAGTGTAAAGTGCCTGTGCTGTCCTTAATGTCATACTGTGGGTTCTGTAAAAGACACAAAAGGTTGTTATAAGTGTGAAACATTCATTATTTTTTAGCATTTTGATATTTGGAAAACAATCTCATACAGTACAGTAAATCACTCTAAGCAACGGTCATTTTAGCTAAAAAATAATTCATATTTATATCATTTTATGTCTTTTTAAAATGTATTTTAACAAGTTTAAAGCACATGTTATACATAATCTCAGAATCCTATTTTTTTTAGGATTGTACGATATATTTCTTTTGGTTTGTTTTTACTTTTTAACTGTTTTCATGTACAATGAATAATATTTCCAAAGACATTACATTTTAGCTGACTTCTGGTGTTTATAATAAGAGATAATACAGGAAGAAAAGTTTCAGCTGCACTGCAAAATATCCCATTTAACAAGTCATTTAGTCCTTTATCCACTTACATCTTACTCAAGGTAAACAATTGTGACAGTGGAGAAATATGATTTAACTTTTTTTTATATTCTCCAAATGCTAATTCAGCCACACACAAGTGCCAGTATTTCTGAAACAAGGCAGAATGAGGAGGATTACTTTATAATAATAAGAAGAATTACATTTCGAGGTCCCCCTGCATTACTTCTTCACTGTTTCCTCTCACCTGCTGCAAGTGACAGGATTTTTGACTTGCTTTCATGGGGAAGCAGATAAGACCGGATGCTGGATTAAACGGCTTGTCGGGACGGATATGTTTGCAGTGTGAGATAAATTGATGAACAAAACCCCGGCTGATCGATCAGCATGAGCCCCCCTCCCCCCCCTTTAGCGCATCAAGATGAGGCTGAAGTGAGCCCACCAGAGAGGAGTAGATAGCGGATGGGTCCGTGCTGTAGGGGAAGTAGTTGGCGTAGTTCTGGCTGGCAGCGGCCGCTGCGGCGTAGGGAGAGCTGTACATCCCCAGCGCTGCGTTCAGCTCCGTCCGGCTGCTCGCCAGGAGCCGGTTCTCGTAGGACGGGCAGCAGAAGGAGGCAGCGGCGGCGGCAGCGGCGGTCTGGGAGCCGCCTGTCCCGTCAGAGACCGACCTGGAAATCGAATCGCAGCAAGTCGTACTGGGGTTTGCCGACACGAAAAACTGCATGAAGAGAATCGTGGATAGAAATGGTCATTTGGCTGTTTCAGCTCTTATCTGGATGTGTGATAACTCTGTGGGTGATGCACTACAAAAATATACCTGAGTGAAGTTGCTCAGTCTGGTGTTGAGTCTTAAAATGTGAGCTGGTTTCGTTTGTTTTCATTTACCACAAAGCAGGTGTCATTAGCTTAACTTGTGACCTGCCTAAAATCAAGGTAAGTCACTCTTTCAGAGAATTATAGGAATGAGAGAAAGAAGCTTACATTTATGAATAAGTTTAATAAGTGATGTCCTTTAATCGTGTCTTAATAAAAATAGAATTAACACTACAGTAAATGTTATTGGAAGTGTGTTTCTTCAGTGGGTAGATGTGCGCAATCCGTGCGTAAAAGTGTCCTGCTCCAGTTTATAACGGTTTGAAATTTTTCATTTGAACACATCATAAGAAAAATAGAAATTAATGTCAATGTCATGCAGTATTTCAAATGTAAAATATTAAAGTGTGTATATAATCTACTGAAGGATCACAAATATAATCGAGATAAAAGTTGGGGGATAACTTTTCCATGAGAGTAACTTTTGTCCCCTGATCGACTTGAACTTCCTCGAACTTGTCATTAGGCGCAACAATAGTGCCTTAAAACGTAAATAAAGCACTTCAATCTCGTTTTAAAAGCTGTCAACGTGATGACATTTGTCTCCAACACGTCCCAGAGATTTCAACACAAAGTTTTGCGAATGTGTGCAGCATGCGCTGCAGCCCAATTACACCTCGTAGCGAGCAATAGGTGACATTCATCTCTATTGTCATCAGAAAAACACGTGAGTTCATTCATAATTCAGTGTAATTGGACACGGCTGCGTGTATATCGATATTTGGTTCAACAACAAAAGCAGCACGCGAAAAAATAGCTGTCAATACTGTCAGAGCAGTCACACATGGAGGTTTCCTACAGAGAAAAGTGTTCGGACTTTACCGAAATAAAAGAAAATATGCATAAAAAAAAAAGAAAAAGTCAAGTCTATGTGTGTGCGTGTGTGTGTGTACACAGAACTTAAGAGAAATAAAAAGCAGTGTCTTACCTGTGAAGTTGCATTGTAAGGGTATCCAAATTGCGAGAAAGACATAGCTGCTTCTTTTGTTACCATCAGCAATATTCTTCACCCTTGATCGATTGCAACCAATTCTACTTCAAATCCACCGTCTTACACACATTTCCACGCACGGCCTTTCGCTCAATAATAGATGACTTCACTCATAGGAGGGAGACTTTAGGCTGGCACCAGCTGCAGATTGTTTTATATGAATGAATAATCCCCCCCAAGGACCCGATAAGAAATGAAATTAAGCGTCATTAAGTGCAAAAAAAAAAAATGTTGTTGTGTTAGCTGAAGGAGGCTTAAAGGATAACGTAAGACTTGCAAGATATGGACTCTGCTTGTGCTATTATTTGTGGCTCTATAGTTCTTTAGCATTCATCCATGCAAGGGTATCAGCGTGACGTCACTGTAATCCCGGAACGGCAGGGTACCAAGGATAGAATAATGTCTTTGCCAATCACGTCCAACGCAGGGTTTTCTTAAGGTGCACTGTACACAGCCTTGTCCCGCTTTTTGTAATAGAATTCTTCACCGATTTGCTGCGATAAAGTGTCGGGAAATTGTTTTATTGTTCATCATTATTAGTTTGTAGCACGGCAACACATGGAGAAGCCTCTGTGAAGTTAAATAGATTGGAGGAGAAAAAAAGAAATAGAAGATGTTGTTTGGCTGTCTGGTGAGTTATCACACACTCGACAGAAGAGATTACTTTTCTTTTCACTCAGTTAAATAAGAATCAGACATGTAAACTATAAAGTAATTGATGTCAAAAAGATTGTAGTTTTAAAAATTGTTTCTTGTATTTACAATCCATCACAATTAAAGCTGCTTTAATAAAGACATGTAAGCTTTTTCTTTTTTTCTTCTTTTTTTTTAAATCTCGACCTCTGTTCGCCTCTGGCACACTGGCCAGAGGTCCATCCCGGAGTTAATGACGATGATGTTTCTATCTTTCTCTATTAGAGAGAGGGGCAGTCCCAGCAGGAACGGTTAGAGGGGTTTTTGGCAGGTCAATAGACCAGTGATTGATGCGCGCCTGGAGACCTACGTGACCATTACGCGTAATGCGTAATTGTATCAATTAACAAATGGATACATGCCCTTGTTTAACCAACGAGTAACAGAGTGAAAATATGCCTTAGAGGTGAAATCCGAAGAGCTGTGCTAGAAAAAAAAAAGAGACAGTGGAAGCCCTGCTCCCCAGTCTAATTAAATATCCGTGGATGGGGGCGACGAGAATTGCATTTTAATTGAATGATGCTCACTTGAAAGATGGGTAAGGAATGATGCTGCCTCACAGTGAATGAAACGGGAAATAATTTTAAGCCTTATTAGATCAGCAGCTCAACCATCACCAGTTCTCTCGCTCTCTCCTATAAACATAAACAAGCTGTGCCCCCCTCCTCGTGTGATGTTGAGCCGGGACAGGGAGGGAGGAGGGAGGGGGTCTATTATTTCCCCCTATACACACTATATTTGTATTGACAGTGACAGCGATGATGAGTCCTACTGAGTCATATGATCCGCCTGTTTCTGACTGTCTCGGGTTGTGTAAGGTTTCCGTTGTCACGACTGATACCTTGTGCCAAATTTACCGGTGTCCTGCCTCTCCATATCTGATGTATGGCGCTTCCTCCCTCGGAGACCCATCTGCGATTATGGGCTTTCTCTCCGAGGGGCGCTAAAGAGCCGCGTGTAGCAGATGAAGATCTCCCGTCAGGAGATTTTCCACAGAGATAAAGTGGACAGAGTGGTCATGGTCCGGGCTCTGGGAAGTAAACACCCACAGGCAACAGCAACTCTCATGCACACACCACGTCTTTGGTTCTGAAGAGTGCTCATTGCTTCTCACAGACAACTAAGTTACAGCAGAGAACTTGTTAGATAACACGCCGGGAAGCATTATTCCACATGTTGCCAAACCGTGCCAAAGTATTCTTTGAATAAAATGTGCTTTAATTGTCTTTTTCTCCAACTTGTTGAACCTTTCAGTGTTCAGTCATTTGTCCTGCCGTCTCACTCACTGATATTTCAGGCTCAATCTGCACAAAAACATTTTTTAAGTGGCCACAAAAATGCGAACAGGGCTATCAACTTAAAGTCAGTTTTATCCAGAAATAAAAGACACAAGCCACCTTTAATATAGCATGTCTGTTTTTCCAAATACATTCTGGTGGCATGAATGAAAACATAAAGAGGAGTTACTAAAGTCAAAAAGTGAAAAGGCAGTGTACCTGTGCTGTATTTTGGTACAGGACCAAATATTTGAATGAGCAAAACACCAAAACTTCCACATTTTACGAGATCAGTACAACAGCCCTGTGTTCAGCTTTGTGACAATTACATATTCAGATAATGAGTTTCAGATAATTTTCTCAACCCTGACAGGACCAATTACTCCTTCAGTTCAGAGAGATTCAGAACCACAACATTTGGGGATACATGGTTTTAACTGGAGGGTGACCAGAGCTTGACATGAAATTACACACTTTTCAACAATAAAATGTAATGTTCTTAACTTTACTGTAATGATGGATATCAGAACTTATCCATAGTCTGTTGGGGCCCAAAGGAAAACATTCCCAGGGGACCCCTCCAACCAGCATTCGTCACCATTATGATAAATAATCTGACACCAACGAAACGACAAACAAAATCCAACCCCTCCTTTTTTTAAATTTCTTATGTTGTCATGAGTAGAATTTTTGAAATTACATAAAATTAAAAACCAGAAAAATTAAAACCTAAATTACAAATTAAACAACTTCAACAACACATTGATTGTGGTGGAGTGTGTTTACGAGGGGGTTATAGTTGTCATTGCAAAATGTACCAATATGATTGGCCATCGGGGACACCTTTTCCCAAATTTCTTTAGGGGGGCCCCAAACATTGGCCTGGTTTGTCCCTCCTGACAGTGCACCTCTGAACTTATCTACAGAGAATGGTCAATTTCCAGCCTAAACCGTTGTTCCATGAGAGTTTGTGCACACAGAGAAGGTTGAAACAAGCTAAATGTAATTGCATGCCGGTGGTCGATGCATTTCTACAAGGGCATGCATGATGGCCCAAGTGCATATGGACAGACTCATGCATAATGCATGTCCAGCAGTCAGTGTGGATCCCACTGAATCAGGCCCAAATGAGCACTAATTGTAATGGCAGACTGACCACAGTGCCCTTCCCTCTAAAATATGTGACAACCCCACAATGAGACATTTTCTTTACAGTGTTTTGTCTGGATTACTAAGTGATCACACTGGAACAAGGTTTTTGGGGTTTTTAAGCAGCTAAATGGCTGACGATGGTCATTAGTGATTCCCCTTTTTCAAATGTTTTTTATTACTTCTGGCAAAGTTTGCCATTTTAGAAGTTAGCACGATAGAGTACTACCCTCCCAACAGTATCCTATCAAAGAGAGCTGCTTCTCATGCAGCAGGATGTTGTTGCATCCATGTTTTCCACGTGCTTCACCCTCGGATGTCTCCTGCCTACGTGAACCACCCGTAAAACATGTTTAATTTATGTCAAATGTGGGTTGTGGTCAAATAAATTTAGAGAAAAAGGTGAACAAAACTCATATGATCTTCTTTGGAGTTACCACATTTGTTGGGGAACAAAAAGTTCAGATAATCACAAGGAAGTGTTGCGCATGAATTCAGTTTCATTTCCAATGTTTAGCATCCCGCATAGATGCATTTGCATGATGCAAAAAAAAAACTAAGCATGGCTCTATTTGAAACAGGCTGCAACAAACTCTGGCAGTCAGAGTTTGTAGACATACCGTTTGACCCATGACTGCTCATGTAATAGAACATTTAACTACTAGCAGACAAAGGCATTCACCCTTATAGTACATTCACTCACGTTATTTTAGAATAAGCAAGTCCAAACCTCCATTATATCTTGTTCTAACGGATCCATGCGGTTACTAATGAGACTGAGTAATGCACGCATCCTCCATTAGAAGTATCACTGGGTGGAAAAAGAAAAAAAAAAAACCTGGAAAGGTTAAGTCAACACTCAATAGCTCCCAGCCCTATTCTCCTACTTAATACATTTCCTATGCTGACTTAATGAACCACACAAAGCCTTTCTGGTTTTTCATCAGATGGGGGGTGGTGCTGGAGGTGGAGGTGGAGGGAGGGGGGGGCTGTATGAAATGGTAATAAGGGCAGACAGACGGAGAGACGGAGGGAGAAGCCCGAGCCGAGCAGGGGATGAAGCTGCACCTACCTGGAGGTGTGTGATCTCATTAAAGCCAAATTGGTATATGCCAATAAATCCAAGGCACTTGTGATCTGGAATTATTACACACACGCGTACGCCGCATGCACACAAACTTCCCCCCTTGAAGAGTGTTATTAGCACTGCAAAATTATCACAAAATGGAAAGAACAGTAATAAATATTGTAATGAGAAATAATAAGAGCAGTGGCGGATGTGGTCACGGCAGCAGTGGCTGGTTAACACCAAAACAAACATCTCCAGGGCCGGTGAATAATTACATCACGCAGAGGGAGTCATTAAAGCTTCATCAAACAGAGAGAAAAGGGATAGGGCGAGTAAGACATCATGACGACTGTCTCAATAAATCAATCTGGAGTGGAGAAAAATAACTGGATGTCATGACGGTACAAGTTTGATTGCTGTATAAGTAGGGCCACTGTGCTGCGGTGTGCTTTGATTCTCAACAAGACAATGTGTGTTTTAAAAAGAACATAATTACGCGTATTTCAATTAGGTTTTGTTTTCCACAGTTTCAAACATGAATTCGTGCATTAACGGACAGGCATAATTGGTGTTTCATTTGTAACCCTGTCACTTTGATTGCTTGTAGTCAGATGTTTAACTCAAACAAACCCAAGGCAGTTTTGTGTTGGGAGCCGCATATCCCAGAGGCCCCCGGGGCTCCTGGGAGAGGCAGAGAGACAGACACAGAGGGGAGAAAGACGGAACGAGAAAGTGTGTTGTTTGTGTGTGCTGGCTGGCAGAGTCCCCTTGAGGCTCTACTGTAAAGCTATCATCAGTGGTGGTGTCAGGGATTTGTAGCTTGTCACTGAGAGAGCGAGAGAGTGCTGGCAGTGACTCTGGGAAATAACTGCTTATGGAGCGAGGAGCCTGGCTCGCACAGCTCGCGCAAGTGTAGGTGTGTGTGAGGGAGATAGAGGGAGATGGAGAAGTAGTGGGGAGGAATGTGTGTCTATTTTCTCCCCGGGGTGTCTGCAGATGTGTGTGCGTGGACGGGTAGGCTGTAGGTCGATCATATGATGTGTGGATCCATGTGCTGTCTTTCATCTCGGGGCCTAAGGCTCTTTGTCTATGTGTGTTCTTGTCGGGCGAGTGGTGTGTGTACATGTCTATCCAGGGTGTGTCAAAGCTGCCGCGGTGGCGTAGTGTGGATTCGCGTCTGAATTAATGTTCACATTTGGACCTGAATATGATCGAGTATGTATTTTCAGTCAGCAGCAATAAGGAGTCTGTGTAGGCTACCTCCCTGCTACCATACCCCGTGTTTGTGTATGTGTGGTCTTCGCCGAGATGGATGCTGACTTCAAACCGAACTTTCCCTCAAGGCGGAGGGCCAGCAGCAGCAAAACGCTGCTGTCGGGTAAATACATGTATCTGCAAAAAAACAAGCTCCTCTGGAATGACGAATGGAGGGCTCATTTTCTCATTGACAACCATGTATTTCTGAAATCGCGCGTTGGCGGTTGACCAGGTTTCAAGGGCCCGAGGGTCATGAAATTCACTCAACTCATAAATGATCGTGTCAGCGTTCAAACGGAGGAAGAAAAGGGAGGACGAGGAAAATTGAAGTTACATGGTTTCCATCTGACTGCAGCTGCTAAATCCACGGCAGCATTGTGGCCCATCTTTAGGGCCCGCAGAGGCAGAAAGACAGTTCCTATTACTGTCAGTCCAATTACCGGCCACAGCACAGCCACCGCTGTCAACACCAGACAGGTCATGGTATGTTCTGGCATCTTTTCTCTCATGTATAGCCATATGTTGTAGACGTGGGAACTTATATATTATTCAGCACAGATCTGAGCTAAAAGAAATCAACATCTGATATAATCTACTCCGATAACATCATGCAAAGTAGAGCAGGAAGTGATCAAAGAGCTTGTGTATTATGAGATATGAAGGGCATTTACAACCCAGTGTATATAGATGATGTCCTGCTTTAAAGGATATACACTGGAAACAAGATTTTTAAAGAAAAAGACAACACAACACAGAAGTTGTTGCAATGTTTCCCCCATGGTTTTATGTGTCCTTGTGGCAATCCACCGCATATATACACCCAGAAGTGGGTAATGTGATGAGAAGTGGTCTAAATATTGAAACACTCTCCATTACAGAGGGCCGTGCTCTGCTTCGAGCGTGTCTGCTGAGCCGCCCCTAGTGTTGCACCACACGGAGACAGAGAAGGCCCAGCCCCATCTGGTCTTGGTTCAGTCTGGTTTACTGCAAAGTGGTGCCAATACAAATAGCTGCGCTTGATGTTTGTTTGCATAAATTGTTTTGAAAGGCTTCACCATGAGTTTTTTTGGGTGGATTACGGTGGGGAAGTTGGGGAGCCAACCGTGGTGGAATAATCCTTCGCTGAGCTGACAGTTAGATTTGCTCTTCTTTAAAAATAAAAAAAAAGAGAAGAAGATTGTTTTGGATTTTTCTTCTCGGTTCCTGGCAGCGAGTCTGGACTGTGAACTTTTCAGTGGGCTGTGTGTGCGCGAGTGTGTGCGTGCGTGCGCATATAATGTGGGTGTACGATGATGGAGAATGCTGAGCTGCTCTCTCCTCTCTCGTAGCATAGCAGTGTCAATTTCAATAACATCAGTGTAGTGTTTAACACATGCTAAAAGTTCAGATGAAAGTTCAGAGGCCCGGCACAATGTAGGGAAAACGTCTGTCTTCCTAAAGCCCTCGTATATAGGCTTTGATTTCTCTCCCACAGGTCAAGGCGAAGGAAGGAAAAGCAAAGTTATGTAGTGAGGTCAATTAGGCTTGTATTACACCTATGAAAAATGTAAGTGAAAATGTATCTCCCATTACAGTAAGGACACTTTTTTTGTTTGATTGTACATCCTGGTAAAAAAAAGACATAGCAACCAATTGGTAGTCATCATCACTTAGCTCTGGTTTTGCTTTTGGGACAAGAAAATTGGCCTGATTGATTTCATGTCCAGGTAAGTGTGCCAGCTCAGCGCTAACCGGTACCAGACAGATTTTTGTGTAAGCTGTATAGATACCCAGGCCCCTGAGTCCGAGCCAGAGCCCCCCGATAGGATGGAAATCGCAATTCTACCAATGACAGTTCAATCGTTAGAGCCCTCTGTTCCTTATTTGCTGCTTAGCCAGTGGAGGTCCCTCCATGGTCGACTCCCAACTCGATCCAGATGCGGCTAAAAATATTTTTTTTCGCTGCAACATTTGTCTTTGTCTTCGGCTCCTCTGCAGCCACATCGTGTCAGGCTGAGGAGCTAATGATGGTGTATTTTCTTGTCCGTGGACAAAAACCTGACATCCTTAACCATTCGACACACACAAGCACGCACGCACGCACGCACGCACGCACGCACGCACGCACGCACGCACACACACACACACACACACACACACACACACACACACACAGCCAAGAACTACTTTCCTTATCTTCGTCCCTTCTCCCTTATCTTAACTAATTTCTCTTTTTTTTCACTTATATTCTGCTGACACAAAATAATATTTCTTTGTGTGTCTTAAGGTTGTGAGAAGAATAAAAAAAAGAATTCCTGAAGTGTATTCTGAATTCTGAAAGCACAGACTCACACTAAGAACCAGTGTCAATCAACATGATGTTATGCTTTTTGCTTCCTATAAAATATTTGCCTCATTAGTTGGATTTTCACTCGGGCATGGTTATTTTTATTTCCCTTTCATTTTCCTTTTTCCAAATGCAACCTCTATCAGCAAGCCTGAGTTGTTTCCGTCTTTCTCCGTTGCCCAATGTGGATCCACCTTAAGACCCCCCCCCAAAAAAATACAGAATGGGGCTCCCTCGATCCATCCGACTTAAAAGCAGATGTTACATGGTTGCCAACATCAAAAGCTCCTGCTAACTGTAGAGAAAGTGAAATCATATACCTCTGATTAGCCTTTTCACTGGTTAATGTAAACGAGCTTAGTACATGGTTGCTGAGTGAACCCTGACCTTGGCCTCATGGCCGATACATCATCAGATTACAGGGAAAAAAACACACTTTTGTTTCAACTTTGCCTTGTTAAGGCTAATTTCTGATTTGCAGATTGTCAAGCTTACTTTGGAGAGAGCAAGAGGACTGGATCAGATCTCCACAAGGCCCCCTGCTTCGGGCTAATGCGGTCGCCTCTCAATAAGGGGGCAGTATCCTTGAAATATTATAACTCGGCTCCTTTTTGGATCCTCCTTCCCTGCTCAGTTCAAGATGTTTTCCACTTTGAGGTTGCGATATCTAGAACGTGGACGTGCCTTTCTTTTTATCTCAAGGATATTTATTCTGAGAGCGATAAGGGGTAATATATGGAGAGAAAAGTGGTGCATGGGGGGAGGGGGGCTAACAGCATTCCTCTTAAATACATGGTGAATGAGGGTCCTTCAACAAGTGTTGTGTTTACTTTGCTTGTGGGAAAACAAATCGACACAGGCGGCGTCTGAGGGGGCTATAAAACAGCTCTTTGGTTCGGAGCACGGCTTAAATTCCATCGGCAAGCGCAGCACTGTCACCCCAAGGTGTTGAGAGTAAATATACGGTGTTACCTTTAGGCTAAATAGGGGAAAAAACACACAGAGATTGAAGTGCACATCACTGACAAAGTAGCGTGAGTGTTTTACCCGAGGAGCAGCAAAAAATGAGAACAAATAATAACACTCATAATTTCTATTTGTTTTTAGTGCTTCTTATAATAAAGTGCACACATAACAAAAATATATACTTGCACCTCAGTGGCATGAAAAAATAATAAGAAGCTCATGTTATCATAATTAAATACTGTAATACAATGACTGGTGCATTAGTACATTTCTGGGGGGGTTAACTACTCACTCCTAGGGAAACAATACGCTAATCAGTACTGCTAAAGCTGTACACCATATTGAGTGAAATCAAATGGAAGAAACATAGGGTGAGAAACACCCTGGCTTTCATCAGACCTCAACTGACAAATATTTTATCAGTATTTTTTATTTGAAGCCAACTTCATCTTCAAAGAACTTCAACATTTATTGATATTATCTAGTTGTTGTTTTTTTAAACCGCTCAGTGAACTACATCGTCTCGCTCAACATACATCACCAACACCAGCATGGCCAGAAAAAGTATTATCAAAGGTGAAAATCACAATAAAACTGGCCATATTGACGACTACAGTTATGTAATGCAGCAGTTTGTCAGTTCTAAGCTAATATAAGGGACCATCTCTACAATGTTTAAGTTACAGGTTTTGGTGACCGCTCAACGAGATGATGTCACTAACGCCACTGTCAGCTGTGTAGTCTTTATAATTACATATTTTCACAGTCTTATATTTCATTAGTTTTATGACAAACTTTTTGACTTGGAAAATTATCTTTTAAATTGACATCTTTATTAACATTAATTCATTAACATCTTATGTGTAATTCATCATGGCACAATTCAAGCAGGACCAAATACATTTATTTTTTCTCCAAAATAAGGTTCCCGTGGTGGTCCGCTGGAAGGTGCTTGACTTCGGCTCGCTATTGATATGAGCAGGCAGGTAACATAAGCTTTTTATTGACTGACTCCTTGCTCTGTTGGTCTTTGTGAACACTGAAAACACTCAATCTTTGCTTTAGATACCAGAACAATATACACAGTTGTTGCACTTCACTAAAAATATCTTTGGCAGAGTGTACAGACTGACACAAGCTTGCAACGCACGGTTAACAAATAGCAGCCAACAGTTTTACTTCAGTAGTTTGACGAGCTCATCAAATAAATGGTAATACAGTTTATGAAATAAATGTGGAGCCTGATATCATTGAGCCTGCCCATGATTTTCAGAGTTGGGTACCGGCAGGTTGTAGTGACTGAACATTTTATGACACTGAGCTTGTCACAAATGGTGTCTGCACTTGTAACCTTGTGCTCCGTCAGATCAAACCACAAGCTTTTCTACCAATCTCAAATTGATGTTGCTGTTAGTTTCATTAACTTTGTCTCTTTCTTGTAAGCCTGTATGTCTAGTGACTGTTTTTCTCTCTGTGTGTATACACTGCAGACTGTGTGGATGTAGTCTGTGCTTGACCTTTGTCAGCAGGAGAGCAAAAGCAGTGGAAGAGTGATACCACTGTGCAGTCCTCTAATCTGCTCACTTAGCCCTGGCTTTGGGGCTCACTGTGCTCCGCTTCATCTGAAGCTCCGTCATCACAAGCTGCTGGCAGCATCCTCACGGACTAGAGCCCAGCTGCATCCACATACATCCCTGCGCCTTTCTCTGTATCTGTCCCTCCATTCCTTATTCTCCCTCCTTCTGTCTGTTGCTCTATTTTTATTTTTGTCTCTGTTTTTTGTTTTATTTTGGCACTCAGCATCACCCAACCTGTTGTGTAAGTTTCATCTTGGTAAGCACTGTAGCATTCCACTATTATAATATAGATAAAGTGCATATATGGGATGAGCCTGACTGCATTTACATCCAGCTCTCTCTCTCTTCATCTCTGTGCTTAGCCTGTCTCGACCTTTACAATCTGCAGAAGCACTACAGAAGTCCAGGTGAAGTGTGTATCCTGAGACGGGCACCTTTCCTGACTCCCACACAGGAGACTTGTAGATCAAGATCCAGTGTGCAGGATTTAGTGTCCACTATTGGTTGGGTTGCAGATCGCAACCAACTGAATACCCCTCATCTCACCTTTTCCTACTGTGACTGCTAAAAACAATCCAAGCTGCAGTATTTGAGTAGTTGGGAGTGAGAATGTGTTGCTATAAGGTCATGACAACACACAGATTTTTTGCGTCAGCTAAATATACACTAATGAAAACATAGTTACAAATATTATATCCCATTGCTGCCAATTGTTCCATCTATATTCTACATACTGCACCTTTAATTGAACTGATTCTGATGTACTGCGGTAAAATGGGTATAAAATGTAAGGATAAAGAAGGGCACAAATTCATCTTAAAGTTTCCTTTTCATTACAGCGACATGAAAAAGCATTTAATTCTTCTGTGAGCAACATTTGTAGAAATAAGTAACATCTACTCGTGCTAAGTAATTCAGATCTGATGGGTACTTTTCCTTTCTTTTGGATATTGTTAGAAGCAGTTAATTAAACTTTTATATGCGCTGGCTTATAATAAGATTTGATTTGACTTGTTTTTTTCCTATGTAAGGAACATTTTAATACAAGAATGCTCTTCCAAAAACTAACATCATATAAACACAGAATACATACATTAGCAAACAACATCATATATTGTCCACACATTGTATTTAAACGCATCATACTTTGAAACCAGTCACATACATAATTAAACTGATTAAATTTTGAGTATTACACTTTAAGATTGTTATTTTTCTCTAGAAAAGGATGACCTTTATTTGTTTGAATTTCAGATGAACCGAGATACTGTAAGCTAGTATTGTCTACACACTTGGCCATGAGATGGCTGGGCAGGGTCATCAGGGACAGTGGTAGGACTGAGCACTGAGGCTGAAGTCTTGTAGCCCCCAGTCCTCCCCCAGGGTGTGGGGGTCCTTGCCAGGGGCTTATCGCTTCACACACATTGTCATTTCCTATACTCTCTCCGTTTCTCTTCCTTCCACCACCCTGCAGCCCTTCCTCTCCTCTCTCTCCGTAGCACCTCCTCAAGCTGTCGGCACGCTGGTTCGGAGGGTTTCCTTCAGGAAGGAGGGATCCGTGTTCCGACCACAGGCTGATAGAGGGAGCATGATAACCTCTAAGCCAAGTGCTACGCTGCCAGCTGACATGAAGCAGATGTCCTCCTGACCCCTTTCTCTTTGGGAACAGGACACCCAAACACAAATACTGGAGGGCTTGAGATGTCGGCAGAGTCCCTCTGCTACTGAGAAGGTGTGACGTGATACCTCAGACCTAATGATCTGCAGGAATAACATTTTTTTAACAATAACATTCAGAGCTTTGGCGTGGCATGGCAATCAATATATAGATATTATTTAAGCATACTATTGGCTTTAAATTGTGTGACAGACAATAAAATTAAAGAAATTTGTTGTTGAAGAAAAGAAGTGAGTCAAAGAGCAATGTGGATGTGTTTACTTTGATATTATTTACTGGCAAGTGTCTACTGTCCTTGCATGAGCTTTTTCTTTGTGAATATGTACTTTCAAAGAAATGTTTTATTCTATTTTAGGATACGTTTTTAGAATCTGGCAGTAGATAAGAATCTGCCTTTTATAGTAACAACAGCTCATATTCAGGCTTTTTTCCCCCCATTTATTAATTGTCCGGACTGAAGTGATAAAATGCTACAATTAAACAATCAAGAATTTAAAACAAGCGTAATTAAAGGTGCAAAACATTCAAAAAGATAATAAAATTATCAACAGAAAGTGAAAAAATAAAAGTTTTGACTGCATGTCAAAGACACCCTGAGCCACTTTAAACCTCAAATGGTGAGAGTCCGATAATCAACAACACCAATATTTCCCCAGTGGTTCGAGTTCCCGGTCCGGGCAGAGCCATCTGATAGGAGCGCTACCTGCACAGCTGGCTGAGCTAACCCGCTAAGGGCAGCTACTGTTAGCAGCAGTTTGCAGTTAGTCTGATGATACGCTGCCCCCTTCTTGTTTTGAGTTTGAGGCACATTTTACATAGTTCACCTTTGCGATCATTTTATAGCTTAAAACAGACAAACAACACAGAAAAAGTAAGACTCTGGGTAGTGAAATGTGACAGTTTAGCCCCATTGATGTCCATTGAATACCATGTATCTTCCCGTTTTTCAGTTCAACCGAAGGATTCACTGTTCCTTTCATTTTCCTACGTGCACAAGGCAAAAACTAAATCACAAAGCTGATAACAGATCTGTTTTTCTTTGCTCACGACAAGCTGATGTTTTGAGAGATACATGGTTTCTCCAGGAAACAGGGACGCTCCGGTCTTTAGTAATTTACAATCATGAGGATATTGTCCGACGTGGTTTCTTATCAACAGAGATAAACTCAGACAAATCCAGCAGCCCTGACGTTTAATGTCACATATAGTTTTAGCACTGTACAGAGACCATAGGAAATTATGTAATGTATGTCCCCACGCATAGGTTATCTCACACACACAGACACACACACACACACACCGGTCAGCCTCTCGGGGAGAAAGGTGGAGTTGAGTGTGCACAGAGACCTTACAGCCCTGTGACCTCATTATTATTCAGAACCAGCGGTGAGAAGACGAGTGCTGCTGCGTTCCCAGTACAGCTCACCCCCAGCACTAGTAGATGATGTGCACGGATGGGGGGGTTGCGGTGTAGGCAGCAGCTTCCCCTGAACCGCCTCTCCTACAACTGTTACACACACACACACACACACACACTCACTTCCTCCTGGGAGATATGCGGCCTCTGCTTTCTGTCAGGGTGTCCTCAGCCACGGACCCCTGGGGCCTCTCGCTTGGTGGGAATCTGGTCTTCTCACTCCATGGATGCCCCCCTCCCTACAGATGAGAGGGAAAACAAGACCTGAGAAAGACACTGCTGCTCATCCTTTGCTATCGTTTCCCATATTTCCTTTTCTATCTCTCTCCTACGCCCACGTTCCCTTCTCTTCTTCTCTTTCTTCTGCCCAGGCGGTCGATAGCGTTAATTGGCTCACTCAGTCACCGGTACATTGATTGCGGTCACTAATAAAAGGGCTATTGATTGGCACTTTGTTTAACACTGGCCCATGCAGTGAGAGCTGCCCTCTAATACTATCCTGACAGCAACCTTTTCCTGTTTGCCAGTCTCTTAATGTCATAAATTATGTCAGTCGATTACGGAGATATTTCTTCCGTCACGTTTTCGCCCCGTTGTTGGGAGGACGGTTTTAGTCTGTAGCTCCTGAAGAGAGGAGAGAAGTGGCACCTGAGAGCAACAACCTGGGATCTTGGGTATTAGGCTTGTTTGCTGTCAACACACAGTCAGATGAAAAGATTGATCTGAACTTCATGTATTCAGTGCAAAGATATATTTGGTTATTTAGAAAGTTGGATTTACAACACATTGTATTGTGTTTATTTCAACTTCCAACCAGCATTGTTAATACCTGCAGAACCACAATAAGACAAGACAGTACAGAAGTTTGGTAGCAGTACTTTTTTTGTACAGAAAGTACATTATTACATAGCAGAGATGTACCACAGCAGGATAATAACAGGCCTTTAAGTGACCCGATGCTGATGTATTCAAAATTGCTTCAAGTGACATGTTTTACGGTTTTTAAATGAATGTAGAAGTTCGTACTATTGACTTTGGTGATTTTGCACCATAACATTTGGTCACTTTTGATGCATTAAATGAATGCACACATGGTACAAATGGTGCCATATGTTCCCATGCAATCTTATGTGAAGTCTACTGTGTATTCCAAAGGGTAGAATTCAGGTCTAATTTATGTTATTTTCATTTATGTGTCAGAAATACAAGATATAACATTGATTCCCAACCAGAAAAAATAAAAACACTTATTATTAGAGATTATTAGAAGCGTCACAAAACAAAATGGGAAACTTTTTTTGGGGTGTAAATGAATCTGAGCCTCACAACAATTTAAATTGTTAAATTTCATGTGTGTGTTGATTTTTTTTTTTGACACACACAATTTAACAATTTAAATTGTTGTGAGGCTCAGATTTCTAATTTCTAATAAATGTTTTTAAAACATTCATTCTTTGTGGTTGTATTGTTTGTGTCACATTTATCTCTTGCCCTTATCACGTTTTAAAAGGTGCTCTATAAATAGAATCTTACCTACTTACTTTATTGATGACACATGATCATCCTGAGTTCAATATAATGAAACTGTGTTCTCTGCATTCAACCCATCCCTGTGGCGCAGTGGGCAGCTACAGTATAGCACTTGGAGACCAACTCCAGTTCTACGCCAGTGTCTTGGTCAGGGGCACTGAGCGGACAATTAACCTAATGTACATGTTTTTAAGGTGGGGGAAATCAGCCAGGAATTAAACCAAGGACCTTCTTGCTGTTATGCACCATTTCTAGCTACTGAGCCACCATTGCCGCCCCATTCTAAGTGTTAACAAAATGCAAACTTGACTGAACCTATGGTGAAAAAAGGGCCAACATTGACATAATAGCGTTAACATGTACTTTTAATTGATTCCCAGTTGGAAAATGATGGATAGTGTAGATAAATCTCATCAGGTGTGGTAAAGCGGGTACCTCAGACAGAAATGGTTGGCAAGCACTAATGTATAGTATGTGTATATACATACTGTACAGCCTTGGGGTTGTAGGGGTATTAAGGACTGACAAATATGCAGTGCTGCTGGTATTTTAGATAACAGACAAGCCTCAGTACTGCTTTCTACCTCCTAAGTCACTCTCCTGTTTCTCACCAGGAAATTTAGCACTGCATCATTTGGATCCAAATTGCACCATTCTCGGCACATTGATTCTCTGAAATGTTACGTAAGGCAGGAACATTTCACAACATTTGCTGATAATTGGCTGCCTCAATTAGAATGGAACAAGGTGATTTTCACTTTACATTTCGAGTAGACATGTCTTACCCTGTGAGGAACACGCAGGTTGACAGGAAACAGCCTGCGCAATATTCTCAACAAGAACTCAATATCTAGTTTTATTGCAATTAGCTGTGCGCTATTCTTCACTGAGCAGTCCCGAAGCTCCAGTGAGTCAAAGGCAGGTCTCCTGAGTAAGACGATGAAAACTGGAAATGGGGTGTAAGTACCTCCATGAGAGATTTAATTATGGCCATTAAATATTCAATGATCAATAGAATTTGTTTTAGCCGATCAATAGGTGGCTGGGCCTGAGAAGGACAATGTGCATAAGTTACTATTTGCATTTCAAAGCAGCTGTCACGTGGCCCCATTGGAAATCCATACCATTTTGTTAGGCTGTATTTCATATTTAGCTGCTTTATCCCCTTATCACTGACTGCTATTGATTCCCTTCCCTTTATTTACTGCCTGCAAACTGCCTTAGGTTTAAAATGTCAAAATGTTTTTAGGGAATCCGATATACCTCCATCTGCCTTCCTCATCTCATATCTCGCTCTTTATTTCTCTCCCCCACTATCTCTCTCTCTCTTTAATTCCCTTGTTTCTCTTTCCTCTCACCCCCTCCCTCGCTCGCGCTACCCCTCTCAGTAGAGTTGGAAATTAAACCCTGTCATCTTCCCACCCACCGTACACTTCTCTGCTCACTCGGGTGTGAATCTGCACATTATTCAAATAAATATCTCAGGAGTGTCAGGGGAATACTCCGAGCCACTTCAAAGACGCCCACCCACCCCCCAACTCTTCAATGTTGCTTGTTCTCGCTGGAGTCCTATTTTGTTTACCTGAACCGGCTCTAATGGCTTGTTTTTTCGCAGCACCTATCACACGTTCAAGAGCAACATTTAGCCAAGTTCAAGTGCACCCGTGTTCAGGTCTCACCGAGGCTTTGATTGTTCTCCAGCACTTAATATGATGTTTGGTTTCGGCCAAAAACATAGTTTCTCTTAGTTTTCCTTGCAGTCTTTCATCTCTCTTTTAACCCTATACTTAACTTATCTTATCTACCTTTGTGCCTTGTTTCCTATCTTTCACTGATTTTCCTATGCCTCCCTTCTCCTCCACTTTACTAATTCACCTAGTGGGCTTCCCCAGGTGGGATATTGTGTAAAGATGCCGAGCACGCAGTGTGTGCTGAGAAGATGAGACGGGAATGCTTCTCACTGAAGGCCATGCATGTTATGATTCAGTGTCTTTTTGTTGTGTTTTATTTTGAAATCAGGCCCTGGTGTGTCTCTTCTTCCTTTTCAATTTCTCCTGTGTGTTCTTCCCTCTGTGTTTTTCCCTTCGTTACCTCACCTGTCCTCTTCCCTCCTCACTCTCCTCACCTGTTCCTCGTCTTGTCATTAGTGTGTCTGTATATAGTCATTGTCCTCCTTCTTGTCTTTGTCAGTTCGTTCCGTCAGTCTGTCTGTTCCTGGTTACCCTGTCTTGGTCTGTCATTCCTTGTGTCTACCATTTGGTATGTTTTTGGTTTCCTAGTACTCGTTTTGATTTGAACTTTGCTTTTTCTTTGCACTTTGTTTTTTGAGCCTTTTAGTTGCTACTTTGCATTTCGTCTTGTTTGCTTGTGGGTCTAGGATCCCTTGGTTTTTGTATTTAGTCAGCTTTTGTTAATAAAGCTCGCTTTTGTTTTGTGTGTGTGTGTGTGTGTGTGTGTGTGTGTGTGTGTGTGTGTGTGTGTGTGTGTGTGTGTGTGTGTGTGTGTGTGTGTGTGTGTGTGTGTGTGTGTGTGTGTGTGTGTGTGTGTGTGTCACATTGATATTTATAATGTAATGGCATCAAGGCTAGATGCGATAGGATTTCCATGAAGGCTGCTTCTTTGTGTACATTATAATGAAAAATAATATAAAAATTTGAATACGCTACTACACTTTAGAAATATCCCTGAGGGTATATATGTTGACAAAAAATGGCAAATGTATATATCAGAAGTAAAATATCATCAGTATCATACGCAGAAATGCAAATGTACTATATCGAGTACATAAAGGTGCATATTTGCCAGACAAAATAAAACCAATGCATCAATTTCTGCATAAATATTACCTTGAATTAGATTGCACAGGTGTTACAAGCTGTCTATGCGGAAGAATCACAAGATTAATTCTCCGATGATTTGTACAGGACAGCCTCTCTGTGAGCATGCTTACATCTATCAGAGCAGCCCTCAGCCAGGAGACCACAGAGGTCAGGGAGTTAACCTTCAGAGGACCGAGGGCTGCATGAAGCATCATCAGTGCCATCAGGACACATGGCCTCAGCACTGCTGCACAGCTGGGGCGAAGGAAAATTCAGATGTGCTGAATGGGTGTGTATGCGTGCAGTCATTCGCTTGCACATCTGTACGTGCCTGTGTGCATCTGTGTTGGTAGTGTAAATATGAGAGTCTGCTTGAGCGATGGTCAAAATGTTGCTAGCAATAACCTCAAAGGCAGAAGGAGACACGAGCTGGAGAGAAGGATGTGTGGCATCATCGTCATTAGGAAGTAGTCATTAAAATAGTGAAATGTTAGTACAGGAAAATATAAAATATTATACAATAAACAATCATCATCATCATCATAGTCATTATCATTATTAAAACTTGTTGTATAGCTTCCAACTTGCATCCATTTATTATTAGATTCCTGACAAACCAAACTTGACGGTGCATTCACACAACAAATTAAAGTGACAAAAGTTAAAGAAAAAGACAAAAATAAAATAAAAATAAAGAAGTATCAAAAAAGTCAAAAATAAAAATATGTCCAAAAAAAAAAAAAAAGGCCACGGTCTATCTGATGTTAAAAATGAAGAAGCTGTTATGACCTTTTAAGTTATTAAATAAATATAATATGATGCATATGAACTACAGCCTCCTGCCATTGCAAAATGTGAATGTAATTGTTTTTTGTTTGGTTTTGTCTTGTTTGTTTTTTTGTTTTGTATTGTCTGTGTATCTATAAAGTAAAGTAGTAAAAAGTAAAGTCAAAAACAAAAAGAAAAGTTGGTGATGCACTGGTGACGAATGCAGTGGATAGAAAGTGAGGAGCGCATGCGCAACGTTTCTGCGCAAGAGGACTGATGCTGTAGGTTAGCATCATTACATCACCTGCAAAACTAGCTATGTGACCGAATTACTTGTTTTTAGCTACGCTGGCTAGGTTTAGCAAGCTAGCCTGTACCTCTGTTAACACTAAAGCTAGCTTGAACTTGGAATATTGGCCTTTTAAAATGTGCTGTAGGTGATTGTAGCTAATTTTATCTCTCAGTCCTTTGTTTTTGAACAATAGGTCACCTATTTAGCTTATTAAATGTTGAGTTACAATGTCCATAAGGTAATGTTAATTTATTAGTGCCAACATGCAGCTTTACAATTCACTCACTG
Organism: Pagrus major; assembly: GCF_040436345.1. Lineage (NCBI taxonomy): Eukaryota > Metazoa > Chordata > Actinopteri > Spariformes > Sparidae > Pagrus > Pagrus major. The sequence goes on from NC_133218.1 coordinate 33,474,902, forward strand.
ACTGGCTAGCTGCCTAAAAACCTCAAGGGTTTTCAATTTGCAGTAATGTGGAGAAAACATATTTGCATCTGAGAAGCTTTAACCAGCAAATGCTAGGAATTTGTACTGGATAAGCCTATACATCTATCTATCCATCTATCTTTCTAATGCTAAAGTCTTTCCAATCCTGTAAATTTCCATGATCCACACTCTTGCTCCTCCAAAATGCACGGTGTAGGCGTGATTATGCACGGCGAGAGACATCACTCACAATTGGGCCGGGACACTTCAGCTTGTATGTTTAAATTGCTCCCAGTAGTATCCTTAATCTGGGTGGAAATCAATATGGCTTTTACTGTCACATTGGAGGGGCGGGGACCATGTATTGATGTTCAGATGTCATTTCAGGGGGATTTGATGTTTCTGTCCCCTCTTCAGTGAGGAGATGGCATGATAGATCAACTGATGGTGTCTGCTTGCTTTCTCCAGGGTGTTACTGGAGCCTGCCGTTGTTTGGAGTGAAATAGCGGATGTAAAGTTGAGCAGGAACGTGCTGAGATTACAAAGAAAAAAAAGAGGAGGAAAGGTTTAGGGAAAGATGTTATTGATTAATTTTTTTTGCCAGGAAAGCTGTTTGAATTAAAGCCTGATATCTTAATGGGGTTATCATTGTAAGCTCCAAACCCAGGACAAGGGCTCTGAACAGACATTATCAGACACGGATGACAGCACACACACACACTTAATCATTTTATCGGGACATTTGATCAGTATAGAAACTGCTTCTGCTCCCACAACAAAGTCAAATTCGGTTTTGGTTTTACTCTGCTCTGGTAAATATATTTTGTCATCTTTATTCACTGTTTAATGATTCTAAAATGATGGCAGTGATGGGATGGCACCGTTGAGGTGAAATAGAATAGGGGTGGAGTAGTACAGAAGCTGCGAATGGAGATTGGTGAGGTTATAAATACACAGAGAGAGGGAGGATGGAGTTTGGGGTCATAAGGGGTTATGCATAAACCCGATGTTATTAGCAGTGGGTAGGAGTCAACCATAAAGGTATGGGAGGGGATGATATATATACACACATAATATAAGTCATAGTCATCATGTGTGTGAACATAATTTAATCAGTTTGCCCACCCACCCTGCTTTGCCTTTTTAAGGATTGAATGGTTAAAAAGGAAGGAGCCACAGTTAACCGGTGGGATGAAGAGGTGACAGGTGCTTACTTCAGTTTGGATGAACCTGCAACATGTTATCCAGGTAAGCATCATCTCTTACTGTGTCATTCCTGCCATTCCTGCTAGGCCTTAATCACGGATTCGGATCACTATTGCTTGTGGTACGCATTGCAGACCACACTAATTACAACTTTATGGAAATGTGGCAGCTGTTAAAATACACCCTGAAAGTATGGAACAATTGACGGTAGAAAATATAGTCCAGGTCTGAAAAGTGAAGCCAACGCAGAGGTGCCTTAAACCTTAATTCCTTCTAAAAACTTCTAAAAATAGTAAAATAGACGATAAAGCAGTGTATGCTCCATGTTCCAATCAGGATATCCTCGCAAGCTCTACTCTCTTGTCCAAATTTGGTCACTTCTGGCTGGAAATTACCAAGATAGTGACTGCAGTAATGCCAAACTCAAGAAACGGTTGTCCACAAACCAATCCTTGACATCACGCTTGGGTTTAAACTTGTATGGAACTTGTGCACAAATTATGCCATTCTAACCTTGTGCACTGTTGGTTGATTTATTGTTGTCTTTTTTTTAATCTTACCTAACAACAGGGGACAGAGAATCTACCTTAGCCATGCCACAGCAAATTAAATTGTATGCAACATTAGCACTAAACACAGTACCAAAATCCTTTTCACAATTTCCAGTCTTGTTTCCTGAAAATCCTGGATGTTACCTACATAGTGCATAGTTGGTTTCATATTCATAGATTTAGCTTTTCTTCTGTTAGTCCCCATCCCTCTCTGTCCCTGCCCCACTGTTTCTCTCTGAGGAGTCTTGCCTCCTCCCTGACAGCCTGTGAGCCCTAGAGTCACATTTCAGGCCTGGCTGATACTTAAAGGCCCATAATCTGCTCGGCGAATGGCTACAGTGTGGCGGCCTGAGCGGAAGCAAATTATTCGCTTTAAGGACTCCTGCTGCTGTGGGACCCGGGGCTAGTGGCTGCTGCCGTTAACGTTAACACACACAGTGTGTGCAAGCCATCATTATTTATTTAGCCCGTTAAGTGTTTAAAGTGGAAGGGGTCCACTGGGACACGGCTTGGTTGATGAAATTATTCCACATACAGTACATATATATATATATTGTTAAATTCTTCAGGGAGAAGAGCAGGGGAACATAGAAAGATGAAGCCGTCCCTACAGTTTTAGATGTAAGATCTGATCACATGATAACAGACAGGGGGTGCTCGTATACTTGGCCGACATGTTGGTATTACTGACCTCACAACGTGGGAGGAATTCACTGTGATGTATTTACTGTGAATGTTTCCTGGGCTATGTGTGAGAGATAGGTAGACAGCGTATGTGTTTGTGTGTGAGTGTGTCAGACGAGAATAATATGCGTAAGTGTTTGTGTTTGTGTCTGACACGGTGTTACCAATTGCCACTTTTACATAATGCGACTACAGCAAACCTGAATTGTTTAGAAAGCCCTGGCTTGAAGATAAATATCGATATCCTCTTGCATTCACAATGTCACTGGCAGCACTGATTCACCTTGAAGCATGTGTGTTCTGTGCAGCTGTGTTTCTGTGTCCAGGTGCATCTGTTTGATCACAGTAATAGACAGAGGGGATAGCATATTTGTTTTCTCTATGTGTGTGTGAAATAAGGAGTCCCAGCATTAATAAGTAATCACTGGATGTTGGCCCTCCCATAACATGTTGGGCCACTAGCACTTGCCCCCAGTAATGACACCATTACAGGACCGAAGTAGCCAGTTGTGACTTTACCTCTGGGAATCTCTTCTCTGTCTCCAATGTGCCTCACCTCCAACTTGCAGTGTAACTGAAAATGCAGCTGCTTTTTTAACCTGTGCTTACTATAATAGCCATCAAAAATACTCAAATAAACAAACAAGCCACAGTATGTTTTGGTCATCAGGTATGATGGATTAGTCTATATAAACAACAAAAGTTCACTCGTGCAAAAAGTATATGAATGCAATCAATATTTGGGGGGATGTTGTGTGAATGTGTAATATGTTATAATGAAGACAACACACAGAGAAGAAAAAGAGAGAAATTCAGGTACTATTTATTAGTTCATATAAACTATGGTGATGGCAAGTAGAGACAGAGAGAGGGATGGAGAGAGAGAGGGGGACTGAACAGATTGAATGGCTAATGAAATGGGTACCTCCAGGCCTGAATAAATTCTCTGGTCTGGCGATCCCCCAGGATGCTGGCCTCCCAGGGAGATTAATGACCACTGGGCCATGGTATAATGAAGTAGTTTGCCTTGGCAATGTGCTTGTGAATTCATCACAGTGTCCACAAGTGGGCTGGCCGAGCACAACATCTTTATAAATCCCCCTCACTCTTCTCTCCTGCTGCTGCTGATTTATGGTTCCGCCACCCCCAAATGGTTTGGCCCCTCTCACCAGACCCCGCCCTGGCTGACCATCACTATCCTACCGAAATCCAGGTCACTGCACTGATGGGGAAGAAATGGGAGGCTAATCAGATAATGGGAGGTGAAAATGGGCGAGAGTGAGTCGGAATCTTCAATCTCTCAACTGCAGCTCTGCCTGTCTCTGTTTCCATATGTTCGTCTTGCATGCACAGTCCTGTAAAAGGTGATCCATTCTGTTTACCATGTGTCTTAACTGAATATGTTAAGTCATCAACATTCACATCATTTACTTATTCAGTAGTTACCTAATTAAAACCTGATGGTAGACCATAATAAAGAGGTGATTGGAAAATTGCGATCATTATTGATTTAATAAAAACACACATGAATGAAAACATATCAATTGTTGAAAAGTAAAATGTAAAATATGCCGCCCTTTTTCGTTGAGCTCAAAGGTTTGATTTTGTTAAGATAATAGAGAAATGGGGCACTCAGGTACCAAAGAGGGGAAAAAAATGTGACCATTGAGGATTCAGGTTCAGCCCCTGGCAGTGGTGCTTTATGACTTGACTGTGTGCCCAGTTAACAGTATTGGCAGGTGGGAAGGTGGTGAGGGATCATGTCCAAGTTGTTGCGTCAGCGACTCCACCTGGATAGATGGGTCACCTGTGTGGAAAGGGTTAGGATCTGGAGGGAGGAAGGGCGAATCACAGTATTTTTTTGTTTCCTGCAAAAAGACTAAGGGTTAGGGTTAGGAGATTCAAGGGACATCAATTTATTTAGGCCAACATGTACAAAACGGCAAGAACATTTATATAATGTAAATATTTTACATACCATGCAAACCAAAATAAATTGATTACATGAAATAGATTCAGCCCTGCTGCCCACTGAAGACAACTCTCCTTATTTATAGGTATCTTGACAATCATTCAAATAAATCAAAATGCAGTTGAGAATATCATAAAGATACAGGCTAATTCCATGTACGTGCCACATCAAAGATAACGCAGAAAAACAGCACCCCATCCCCAAGTTTTTTCACAAAACTTGGGGATGAGGGCATCAGCATAAAGAGAAAGAAATGCCGGTTTTCTGAAGAGGCAGGTAGTGCAACCGTACCACAACAACGCAAGTGTATCACTAATTGTGTGACTTAAACATCCACACTGATTTAATCCCCCTGGTCTCTGAAGGGAAAACCTCACAATGATCCACACATTAAAACTTTACATTACCAAACTCTCACATCAGCATGTGATGGATGCTGTGTACACCTAATTGATAATAATTGTTGGATATCTCCAGTGAAAGGTCCTAAATGCATTCCCACCAAAAGCCAGGCATTTGTTATAGGCCTTTGCCCCCTGTTGCAGAGACATTGCCAGCCTGTTAATGGCTGAGGACTGATGAGCCCCAGTGTTACACAACTCTGTCAGGCTCATAAAGCCTGTCTGCTTGATAACTGGAGCTCCATATGGAATAGTGGCAAGGAAATTAAAGGAGAACAATAAAGCATATTGAGGGATATTTAGATTAAAATGCATTTAATTGGGTCTCGCCTAACGCAGTTGAGATGTGTTCTCACATAGCCGTCCGTTCTGCGGGTGCCCTTTTACTAAAACTAAATGATGCTGCTGTCATGGTGTTTGTAGCCTAACCTGGTAAAGATTATTAATGAGTGCAATAAATCCAAATTGCATAATAGGAAGTTATGAAAAAAGGAATGTCAGAGTTAAGTCTAATGAGTATTTAGTTTGTTTACCAAGAGCAATCGTCACCCTGTGCCATGTGTACTTTGTAATTGTCAAAGGCTTTACATCCCCATTCTTTCTCAAGACAGCTTATCTTAATCTACAGTGTCTTATTTTTCTTGGAAAGGGATGGATGAGTCGAGTAATTGTACAGTTGACATCGGCTTAGACAACATCATCCCCTTAGTCCCCAGCTAATCCTACAGAGTGATAACAATAATGGGAAAAAAGAATGGAGATATTTTTTCTTACAAAAGAAGATATGGAGTTTAATTTGTAATTAGCTGCAGAGGTCAAAGACTTGATCCTCCATCTGAAGGTTATCCTCCCTTATTTTTCTTTTTTTCCTCTCTTCTTCTTTTTCCCTTTCCCTCTCAGTAGTCAACCTCTGAATCTGATTATGACCTTGTTGTGAAGAAGTCAAGTGTTAATTGTGTGCATGTGTGTGTTTTTGTGTGTGTGTGTGTGTGTGTGTGTGTGTGTGTGTGTGTGTGTGTGTGTGCTTAAAGGAAGATCAGTGAATAAAAATGGGGATATTTCCCTAATGATTGCCTGACAGTTTACAAAAGAGAGGTGTGTATTTGTGAGCACTTGGGGTTGTGCACGCGTGTTTGCTGACGATTGGAAGTGTAATTTATTTTGGGGGGGTTGTGACCCTGGACCCTCATCCACCCCCCACCCCATCTGCCCTGCATCAGACAGCTCTGTGTAGCCCCTTGGGGGCTTTGAAAAAGCACAGTTGCCCTCTTTGCCCGTATGTGTTTGTGTTGGTCTATGTGTGGAAAATCAGACCTTTTTGCTTGCGTGTGTATATGTGTGTGTTAACGTGGGCGTGTGTGCGTCCGTGCTAGTATTGATCCCCCCCCCTCCTTTCTTATAATGAAGTGGAACTACAGCTCCATTACGAGCTGCTCTGTCATTGGCTGGAGGTAATATGAAATTAGCTAGCGTGCCGTGAGCCTGTCAGTATTGATTTCACTACCCAGATTACTTGTTACAAAAGAATAGAGCTGTCTGTGGCATAATTGAACAAGTTAACTCCTTGTCTCATAAAATGTAGGCCTGTATTGATTGTTACAGGGGAGGGCTCAGTGATATGCAGAGAGAAAGTAAGTTGTATGGGTGTTAACTGTGAAGAGGTGCTGATGCTTTCTTTTCTTCCCCGCCAGTGTCACCCTGACACGTGGATCAAGGCGTTTGTTGCTGAGTTGCAGGATGGCGGACAGCAAATGAGTTGTGTTCCATCAGCTTCACGTTACAACACACGTTTCTTGTTTTTCCTCCTTCTGTCATTTTTCATTTCATTTGCCTCGAGATTTGCCTCAGCCCCGTTTTCAATTTATTACCATATGTAAAAGGTGTCAGAGCTTGACATTGTCAGAGCAGATTTACTTTGGTTTATCGTGAGTGACCTGTTTGTAAGTAGAGCAGCCATTGCTTGAGTTGTGATGAGGACTGATGATGATGGCTGCAGAAGCCTCTCTATCTCACTCTTTTGCTCCGCTGATGAACTGGAGCACGCTGGCCCTCTCTAATCACACTTGGCAGATTTGTGCCATGGAAAGTGAGATGTTTAACAAGCGTCCCGGTCCATTAATTAAGGGCCTCCTTAAGAAAAAAGGGGAGAAAGTGTGTTCAATAATTTACATGAGCTAAAGGCAACTGGAACAGCCTTTGCCCACAGAGAGAAGGGAAATATACTGTGGTCTCTGGGCTGTATACATGGGTGAAGCCAAATGGTTTCTTAAACACCTGCACACACAGATACACACTCCTCCCAAGCTGCAGTGTAATGAGCCTTTAGCCTGTTAACCCTAGCCAGCTAATTCTGAACCAAGGTGCTTCATGATGCCTCTGTTGAGGGCAAATTCTACATACTTATCTCGGGTAATTAGAAAATGGGGCTCAGTCAACAGTAAAAATAGACTGTTTATTCAGACAAATTTCCCGTGATTGTTGATGAAAGAGCTTTGGAAATTGGGGGCTTCTCGGACCAGGTGTTGGGAAAAGGAGGGGATGATAAATTGTTTGATGTGGGAATGATGCTGTTGTCCCTAAAACAGACATGGAAGGTACAGCGTTTCCCCCCTCCAACGGGGTGAGGGATTAATGAAATGCTCTTCCACGCGCCGATTTCCTGCACTCCACTGCTGAGTGATAAGTGGCTAACCAACGAAGCCTGTAATTACAATCTTACAGAAACCGGCCTGATCTGTATATAAATCTCACCATCCAATTACAAGATGTAATAATTCTGCACTCAGGCTGGTAATGAGGTCTAATACTGGTGCATGTGATAATCCCCTCTGGATGCGGGCTTGATCAGATGTTGGCTTTGTAATTAGACTGGCAGAAAATCATTATTTCGTGTTCGGAAAAAAATGAGGTTGGTGGGAAGTTAATTTTCTCCCCATTCTCTGAAGCGTAGACAAGAATTTAATGATTTAATCATGATTGTTAGCTATTTTGCAATCAATTTGTAATGATTGTGTCGCAACAGAGGCTTTCAGGGAGAAGGGCCTGTAAAGATTGAAGGTGTCATTGATATGGCATGGCTCTGTCAATAGATCTATACAGTGTAACGCTGATACTGTTGAAGAGCGGGTTTATACTTACTGTATATGCATGTGTGTTAGAGAATGTGTGCATGTACATGTGAGTAATTCTGTTTTTATCTGTTTGTAGGTTTGTATGCATGTACTGACTGTGAGTCAACCATAGGCAATCTGATAACAGCTATCCTTAATTGTTTAACAAGCCTGAGCAGAAGATTAGTTGCCTTGTTTCTTTGTGTTCCCCTTCATTGTCACAGTATTCCTTAGCTTTTAAAATAAATCATGTTGTGCAAGAATTCTTTGTAAACATCCTGGTGGACAGAGTTAACGTAACTAACTAACTTACCCTAACCTACCTCATAAACAAAAAAGTTGGTGGCTCAGCATTAAAAACTTTAGAAACTTTTGGTAAACAATTAAAAAGGAAGTCGTTGTGAGTGAATGAACAGCACAGCTCCACCCGCTTGCTTGAAGGTGGAGCCCACAAACATAGAGCAGACAGAGAGGTCACAGCGGAGACAAACAATACAGACTGTTTTACTGTACCCAACGGTGATTCGGCTTGCAATCCATATATAAACTTGCAGAAAAGCAATGTATACTCTGCTCTACCTCTGATGTGTGCACAGACTTTCAGTGCTCATTATGTTAGTATTGAATTGAGTTATATGTATCTCAAATTTAGTTTAATTCTTGTAGACTCTGAGGCTGAGACTCATCAGCCTCTCTTCTCTACCAGCTCTATCTTATTCAGTGAATCTCCTCACACCAGCAGCAGAGAGAGGATGATTCATGCCACAGGGCTGTCAGCCACTTTACTGTGAAGGGCTTGCAGCGTTTTTGAGCTGTGGAGGTCAATAGCGTCAGGTAACCGTTAATTACCCCAAGAGTATGTCAACTTATGCCAATGATTTTACTTTGCCTATACATGCTTGTCAACGAGGAGGCAAGGTAATTAAACAATAGGTAGATATTAAACAATAAACTAAGCTTATTACAGACAAGTTTACAACAAATCAACATATTCTTTCTTCTAAGGAAGGTAAAGGCTCTCCTAGATTGGGATTGTATTAGAAAAGTAAACATGTCAGTGTAGAAATGTACGTCTTTTTCTTCTTGTTCTTACATTTTTACATTTGTACAATTTAATATTATAGCACACAAATAATTATTGCTAATCTTTACCAGCCCTGAAATTGAATATTGGTACATCTCTAAATTGCAGAATTTCACATTATGTAAAATCTTTTCTCTGCAATCATATGAAACATTTGTTTATCTAACTTTTGTGAAGCAGAAAAAAGGCTATGTAGCTCACTTTCATGTTTGGGACCCTACATATGTTGGGTGGGTTTAGATGTAGAGGAAGTTCTCTAAGATTGAAACATTTACATTTCTTTGAGATTTTTGAGCTTTGCAGATTGCAAGTGTTAATTAATTATAATTACATATATAGTTTAATTATTTTTATTGTCCATTTGGAGCTGATATAATGCTCTTGATCTTTTTTAAAATGTATTTGCACGATTCATATTGCTCTTTGAGTCTTATCGTATCGTCATTTGGCCACATAAAAGCAGGTATATGGTCTAGAATTGTTGCAAAACTTAATAAGAATATGCTCTGAATGAAAACAGCTTTTGTAGTTTTGTTCATTGCTCATCACTGGACACAAGACACAGCGATTGTATCCCCTAACCTGCTAAATCCAGATATAGATAAATCCAGATACAGATACAAATGATAAGTCAATTGATGCTCAACTCACATTGTTTGGCCAGGATCATTTTCTCTCCACTCTGTATGAACCAGTCAGTTTGATGGTCTTATTTTCCAAGGTCGTTTAGATTGATTTGTTTAGAATATTGAACACTAGTTGTAGCATAACAATATAGCAGTGGAAGCAGACTAGCACTAAAAAGTGCCACATCTCAGTTCACATTTCAGTCAAAGCTCGAAAACATTTCTCCAGAGGTTAACACTGTATTAACAGCTTCTGCTACCGTAGCTCCATGCAGTGTTTGATTGGAATACCTCCTGTTTGATCATCTGAAGCTACTTAGTTTACTGGAGCATTCACCATGCAGTAGATTTAGGCAGTCCTGTGGGTTTGCACTTGGCTCATCTCTCTCCTAATCTCCTGGTGATTGCCGCTGAATACTTTATTGATAGGGAATTGACTTCACTCCTCCGAGCCGATTTCTATAATTGATACTGTTTGAAGCTACTCCCAGGGGATGGAGCATTCAAAGGCTGGCTGCTTTTTTGATCAATTATATTAAAGTGCAAACTTTAAAAAATCTGGATTGAGTCAATACCGCCTTCTAGTCTACTTTAATTCAGCAGTGTTATGCAGGTCTCAATGAAAACAGTGTGTCAAAATGACTCAAATTAAGTCCACTCAGTGATAAAATACTATAATTGATTTATATACAATGCTATTGTCTTAAGTGTGACTGTTCTAGGTGCTTCACACTTGGGCATAAGAACAGCACTGAGGGTATACAAACCATATGATTACAGTTGCTTGAGACTTTCCACATTTAACAAAGAAAATGAATACAGTTGGTTGTTTTCAGCAGAGTCAAACTACTGGGAATAGCAGTGTCAAATGTTTTGCTGTTATGGGGAAAAAAAAGAAAAGATATAAAAAAATCTAAATGTCAAGGTACTATCTCTTGAAATATGTATCAATGTTGCTCTCCTTTTTCCAAGTGTGGATACTTTTTCGGCAGCTTTTGTGGTTAGCCTTCATCCTGGATACCCAGCCTCACGCCTCCAATTTCCACTTCTGCCCGGCTGAAGGCTCCTCAGAGACGCTTGGCTGGAGCTCTGGGCCACTGGGCCTTTGGACCTCTGAGTCCTCCACTTCTGTGCGTCGGATAGAGAAAGAGGGAGCTGCTTTACCCAGCCCTGCCCATTCTCGGCCCCAGTCTGCCTCAACCATACACTCCCACCTGCTCGATACCTCAGAGAAGCTTTCAAGTGCTCTTTGAAAGGGAAAAAAGCAGAAAGGGAAGAAATCAGAGACTGTACTCTTTCAGGCGCTCAATAGCATGGCACTAGCCTCTCTCAGCTCCCATGGCACCACTCTCCCGCCCTCTTCTCTGTTCTTGGGTGTTTCACTCAATTTATTTTTCTGTTTTTTTTTTTCTTCTTCTTCTTCTATCTTCTCTCTCTTACAGCCTTCCCCTGACTGGCTTCTTGTCCCAGGCCCTTGGCATTTTTCTTAGTGTTAGAGCTGCATTAGCCATAAACCAGGCGATTACTTTTGCAGCCAGCATACAGAATGAAAGAAAATGAGAGAGATGACAAATATAAATGGAATTATAGTAGTTTCCTTTTTTATTTAGCCCATGAGGAAAGAATTGATGCAGAATGAATACATCACATCTATATATTACTGTTGTCATTTTGGCAGTTGATGGGGAATCATAGCTGCCACAAAAACCTGCTCAGCTGCACCCCAAGGAGTAAATCTACTCGTGTCCACTGCCCACTGGCCAACACAGCAAAGGACCCAGTGCTGAAGTTAAATAAAATATTGCCGTCAGGCTATAAAGATAATTAGTCTTGTCTCATCTCCTCCCTCCCTTGCAATTAAATGTGACCCCTTTATGTTTTATGGATGCCAGCATAAACCCCTTCACTCCTAAAATACCTTGTAGATATGAGAGGGGAAGTGTATTGTAAACTAATTGCTCCACGTTGGACAGAAGCCACCAGAGATGATATTGTAAGTTGGCATTATTGATGTTATTATTGGATGTGTGTAATGAACACACACATACACACATGTACTATAAGAGCATCTATGAATGTAAACTGTCAAAACTAATTCCCGTCCCTCTAACATCTTCACTGTTATAAAGCAGAGACAGTGCTTGGGAAAGCTGTGATTTGAAGACATAAGCCCCGGGCTCCTCATTCCACTCTGCTTCTGAACTCCCCTTATACTCCCTGATACCGAGACACATTATAAAGTCCCTCCCTGTAGCTCTCCTCTTATCTTTGCCTGCTATAAAACTATCTCCGAGAAATAGGACAGGGTTAAGGTTTGAAGTAATCTGTTTCTTTTCATTCTTCCATGAAACATATGCCTACTTTGTAACAAGGGGAAAACTAATTATAGACTTGTACAGGAAAGATAATACAGTTGTAGTGATTGCTTTGTACCCAGCGCTGGGGTTGTGTGTCGACAGTGTATGTGTACAGTAATGATGGCTTTATCTAGCCCCAATACTCTTATACAAACCTACAAAGCCCTGTAATTATGTTAGATGCCCACAGAATGGCAGACGCACACTGGGGCACTGGCCATTGTGAGGGAAAGAAGCACCAAGTGTCTATTAAAACTATTTCACTCTATGATTGTGTTTCGGTACATAGATTACTGCGTGGGCAATGGCATGCTTGACTGGCAGCAGGCATGCATGCAGTACAAACAAAGTCAACACAAATAAATACATGGAAAGCTTTGTTTGCCAAGGCTTGCAGGTCAGATCAGTGCAGCAGTTTCCACTCCACAGTCTTTGCAGACTGTTTACACATAGGTGGATGGCTTAGACGCCTGTCATTATGTGTAAAGATTGAGTTTATATGTTGAACAATGAAAATACACCCGCAATGATTATAGCAGGTGATCATAACACTGGAGGCAGTATTTTGATCTTGTTTAGTTTATTTTTTTCATAAACCATGAGTGTAATTATCCATGTAGCATCCTTTAGAATATCTGTCAAACCGTATAAACTAGTTCACCAGCTCCTTCTACAGCAGTATCCCAGCCCCTATCATTTAAATCTTAACCATCTTACAATAGGCAGCCTCTTCACTGTTCAGTATGCTGAGGGAATACCAGACATAGTACAATGTCTGTGTAGATGTGCATGTGTTGTGTGAGTTTTTGTGAGCATGTGTTTCTGTGAGTGTTTGATATATATATGTGTCTACAGCTTTATGCATGTGCATACTGTAAATACCATTCATTCCCGTTTGCATTGCTGTGCACTGGACTTGTGCAGAAGATTTTGAACCCTGAGGTCCAGGCAAGATAAGGAGGCCTCTCTCTGTTTCTCTCACCCTCAGTCATTTCTCTTTTTTCTCCGTCTTTTTTCCCCACTTGTAGTGAGTCAGGCAGTGCAGCGTCATCCAGCCGTGAAGCCATTTGGCAGTGAGGAGGAGGAGTGGGCCAGCTTAAGGTCAGTCTGAGGCACAGACAGATATATACGTACATACAGAGAATCATGCCTCCATTAGCTGGGCCTCTGTTTACCATGGGGGAGACGCCAGGGATTTGGTGGCATATGCTGTAGCCCCTGGCAGCCTCGTGACAGAGCACTTACTGTAGAGACGGCAGGCCAAGGCCTGGTTAGGGGCCACCCAGAGGCTTTGTCCTGAGGCAATGCTACTGGGCCGGGATGGACAGTCAGGATGATTGGTTCTCCTCGACTGTTCTCATACTAACCTAAAAGCATTTTTTTATGCCTGTAGAATGGGCTTCAGACAGCACCAGGGCAAATCTTCGTAAACACCACGAAAGACGTATTTCTTTCTCGCTTCACAGCCCAAAAGTCTGACCTGTTGGTGGTTTCTGTGTGTTAATTTTAGGAAAACTTGACAGTAGTACAGATTTTAGGAAACTTGACAGTAGTACAATATTGGTCGGAGAAGGAGACCATTTAACCCATATAACCTGTCATAAACTCAATTTGGTATTAAAAGCTTGAAGAACAATAAAGAGGTTTTATTGTTGTTGGCCTGAGTAGTAGGTGATGCAGTTTTGTTTTATCAACCTCCAGTTTTCCAGTTCCACATTTAGTGGGGAATGTTTTATAAATCTGTTGAAATTCTGTATCCCAATGTGAATATGCATATTTAATGATTCAATTAAGCAATGTCATGGTTGTGTTTTATTAATAAGATTGGGGAAACATTTGCAAACTGCAGTAATTTGTATATTAAATCTCATCTTATAGCCTGGCAGAACCCAACATACACAACAAAAGCAAAGCGGAAAAAGCCAAACAATAGAATTATTCTACTTATATAAGGGTGTTGTTTAAAGATAATTCCATCCATGTATTTTTGATAAGACAAGAGGCGTTCCATGAGTGCTGATGTACAGTACAACAAGAGTGGTACATTGTGTATTACAAATTACTGTATGTATCTGTGCAGCTGTAGTTATCTTCAGCACTTAGCCTGCAGCCTTGTGTGTATAACAGAACTACAGCTGTACACTGCAACAGTACTTCCTCTCCCGCTGTTTCTTAGCTATGTTCGTTCCAAAGAGAATGAACAAAGTCTTTTGTCGGTCTTAAAGTTGGATCTTCCTTTGCTCTTGTTAGTGACTTTCAGTGGCCAATATTCCACTGTATGGAAGATGGATAATAAGTGTGTCTGCTTTTTAGCTGGGCAGTTTCAAGACAACTTGGTGTGAAGCTGTCTTCATTAGAACCCCGTTAGACCTTGATTCACCTGACTGACTGACAGACTGGCCGTGATGAGGCTCCATTAGACTGCTGCACAACTCTCTGTGGACTGCCCATTTACCGAAGGGCCCTCTCTCTCTCCCTTTCTCTACCTCTCTTTCTGTCTCTCTCTCTCGCTCTCACTTGTTCTGTCTGACCAGGCTAACCCCTGGAGCCCCCTTAACCCACGGTGGTTGAGAGCCCAGTCAATCAGACGCAATGATGTTAAACTCCTCTCCAATGAATACCCTTCACCAGTCATCAGAGAGATTGTCTGTGTCTGGCGGCTGATTAGGAGTTCATTTCAAGTAGGTTCATCTCAATTTACAGTCTTGTCTGAAGGAGGGAGCTTGCTATTCCATAGCATGATTACTTTACCTTTGAGCAGAGACACCTGTTATGAGATAGTACCATGGCCAACCAACTTTTATACTGCCCCTTTACTTGGATTTCTTCAAGCAATGAAAACCATGTGTACAGATAAAAAAGTGATCACTTGAATTTCCTGGCAATTTCTTTCTAAATGATCTCAGAGTGAGAGATCACAGTGTTGTCCTATTGTCAGCATTAATGCGAGTGAAAACGAACATTTGTCAAGTGTATTTCTTTTATTGAAAAACCCTGCTGAAACACTACAATATATATATAATTCTTCTAAAAACGCTCTAGTCAAAAATGACCCTTTTTTAAATTTGAGTTAGCCCATGTATAACAACAATGAACAGAACTCTGCTCACAGAGACAAGCTCATAAAGTGAGGTCCTTGTCAAGGTTGTGCCAGGACAGGTAGACAGGATTTGAATTACTGTTTTTGGAAACCCTCTTGTGACACACTTTCAAGGAGAGATGAAAATGGCGTATATGGCATCGATCTTTATAATGCATTACTCCCTGTTGCCAGAGGGAGGTGGGTGGTGATGGCAGGTTTGAGGTTAATCTCCAGAATATCTCGGTGTAAAGAGGTTAGCGGGCAAAGGATTTGATCATGCTCAGCCATTTGGTTTAGCATTGAAGGATGTTGGTTGCAGCTGTGTCAACCACTGAGTGCCCATCAAGCCAGACAAGTCAATAAGCCCCCATCACCTCTCATTGGTTGCCCAGAGTGATGCGACATTGGAGAGACCCAAACCACGTTCTGTTCCTCCCCCTCCCCCTGTCGTCACCTGTCAAGTGACATATAGGCAGCAGGGAATCAGTATCTCCTTATAGCACTCAACAGTCCAGCCAGCAGCACTCGCATCGACAGCCTTCAAAACTCTTCCACTCTAAAGTGTATTATCACTCAGTCTGATGTGATTGCGGGCCTCTCCTGAGCGGTTTGTTGTGGTGTCTCTGCCAGATTGCTGCTACACCAGGTTCTCCTGTAGTCAGACAGCTGTGATTTGCAGCAGGATGAGGGTAGCTTAAGACAGACAGCAGCTAAAAACATTTCACAGCAAACAAACCACACTTCACTTACCCTTGGATGCAATCTTTTGAATTAACCTAAGGGCGACTGTAGTGCATGGAGAAGGAGGATGTACAGTTTCTGCTCAGAAACAGCACTTGGGTTGTCAGGTGAGAGCATAGAGGGAATGATTTATGAGGAAAAGGTAAACTAAACTACCTTGGTAAGAGTTGGTATGTTTTAGGAATATAGTATGGAATATTATTACAAATTTGATTATAAGAAGGCAGTGAACTCCATTAATTTACGAAGGCTGTATTGGTGGGTAGCTCAGACAGTTGGAAGTACTTTTGAAGCTTGAGGTCAGCAAAGTAGAATTTGAAAGCGGTATCAATGCTCTCTGTATCTCTCTGGAATGACTTCTTAACATTTCCTTCTCAGATCAGAGAACATTAAATATATGCTGAAGAAAAGAAATGTGAACCAACCCTTTCTTCTCCTCAGTTACACCCTTTCTTTCTCTGTATCTCTCCCTCAGCTCTCGTCTCTGATTTTCCCTACCACTTTATTGCTCCTTTCCCCTCCTACACTCCGCTTGCCACATTCTCTATGCGAGATAAAAGGTGAATTCTAGAAAACCCTCCCTCTCCCTCTTGGACTGCTCCCTTCTTTATACTCCTCTTGGTGCTTGGAGTGTGGAAGACGTGGGGAAGACGAGAGATAGAGAGAGAAGAGAAGAACAAACAGCCGGCTGTGATAGTGAAAGCAGACGGTCAGACTCTGGCACCAGTACATTCTTTATGCTTTGTTGTGTAGTTTGGGCGCTTTGGGACCAAGCTTGCAAGATACCGTTGGATACTCTCTTAACAGGCTTATACAGTACAAGACTCTGTTTTATGTGGAAATAAAAGCAGTGACTGTAAAATCCCATTTTAAGACATCACAACATAAAGAGTGAATTATAGGGCCGATGAACGGTCAGACAAACAACTGCTCTCTCGGAATCGCTTTTATTCTCTAGCTCTCTTTTATATCTACAATATATTATAAATACTGTCATTTTACCAGGAATTGATTTTTTCTTCTTTAACAAACTATAAATAATATGTTACAAGGTAAATAGAGAGAAAAGTGATTATTTGATTCTCTGACAAAACCATAAACCAGTGTCATCATTATTTATTGTAAGAGGCAAAGTCCTTGCGATATGTTACGAGATAGACATTGGAGCTGACAATATGCCTTTACTCGCACTCTTTATATCACGTACGGATTTGGATCTGTAATCACAAGCATTTGCGTGCTTTCAGAGTGTAGGCATATTTATTGGGCATTGACTTACTGGACTTACGATTGGTTAGTCTCAGTGTTTGCAATTTTACTTTGTTCACATACTTCTGCGTCAGCTGCTACACACATGGTTGAGGTTTAGTTGGCTTCACTCCCAAAGGTTCGATCTGGTACGTCTTTCTATGGGGGAATCATGCAGCGGTTAGGGTTTTAAGGCTGTGTGATCAGGTGTGATGTGTTAAGATGTTACAGCTTGGATCTGGTGTGACCTAGGACCATGAAATATGTTTTCTGCTTTGAGCTTTTCATCTCTTTACTATAACAAACAGAGTTTGATGTATATAAAATTTACTGCGGCCTGTGAAACCTCAGTTCATTTGAACAGTCTTTTGTTGGGCAACAGTTTTCCAGATGTTTTCCCATTGAAATTGGCCTTTGTAGTATAGGCAAGATGTGATCACAGTGTCCTTCCTGCTGTGAGGTCAGAATTCAGTACTTTCAAGTTAAAAATATTATCAGTAAGAAATATATTATGTGCATATGGTTTTTGAATTTTGATTTTTTCCCCCATGACATTAACTTATTTTATAGTCAGCAGGCTTTGTCTTGAAATCAGTCAAACAAAATTTACTGAATTGAATGTGGAAAGTAACAACTACAGCAGTTCCTCACATGCTGAATACACATCCGCTGAATTGGAGAGCAGAATACAAGAAAACACGTGGACTGATCTATTTTTAACATGTGCAAAGCCTGTAAAGTTGACAACTGTTGTCCCAAAATGTGGTGGATGTGTAACTAGACCAGTTTAGCTCCGTGTATGGGTGAGTTTATTTAAGGAGTATGATGTGAACATCAGAATTGTGTTGCTATGTAATTCTGGTTTGTGACAGTCCCAGGGCACTGTGTCCCAGAGCCACATAAGCATGTGCACAGAGGAATAAGACCTCCTAGACAGACCCCATCTTGTGGTGAAAGACTCAATAACATTTACCTCCACACTCTTGAGCCTCCCATCTCTCACAAATGGTACCCACAGCCCGCATCAGCCATTGTTTTTTTCCCATCAGATTTGTTCATTGTATTAGTAGTGTTTATATGTCACTGTTACGCATACTTTCTTTTGTCCTCCTGCCTGAGACATTTAACTGTACATCAAAAATGTTTATGAATCTGCGGTTGTTGAGCAATCCGCCTACTTGCAGGATATTGCTACTATTTTACTGATAAAAAAACAATCGCTTCAGAAGGGTAAGGATGAATAAATTATGTTTGCTCAGGTAGATTGGTCACAAAGATGTGAGTCCACACTGTCTCCCTCTAAATAGTGTCCTTGTTCTGCTGTTAACGTTCAGTTCTGCTGTGCTGACAAATGTATACCTTTCATCACATAAAGATAATCACTAGACTTGCGGCTCATAATTAGACCATGTTGTAGTTTTACTGTGTTTATTATAGTCCTACAAAACAGGGTTGAGCCAATGTTTTCCTTCAAATTTTTATGTTAAGTAGCATTGTGGTTGAGAAGAGGGGCAGTCACTTTGCCCCTCTGGTAGCAGCATAAGGATGGTGGTGTTGATAAGTGGGTGAGTCCATCTCTTCTTTAAAAATACTCCGAGACTGCTTAGATTTTGTTCTGAATATTCAACTTCCCGAGAGAATGTTTTCTTAAAATTGTATTTCTTGTCTGACTGTACTGCCACCATAAGATTTTTGCTTGAGAAATATAAAAATCTAATGTCCGTTTGTCATGAAACTTAAGCATATTCATAGTCCACATAATGGGGTATCTTTGTAATCAGACAGTGCATTATTGTATTGAGTTGGTTCAACACTAGTTGGTTGAACTACTTTCTTCTTCTTCTTCTTCTTCTTTATTATTATTATTCAAATATGGCTCGTCAGTACATGCTACCTTTCACAGTTTCCTAACAATAACATTGCTTCACCAGATCATATGAGGACACAAAGTGTCCAGTTAGATGTCAAAGCAGTTATGGTTGTGATCCGCCATGTCAAAGGTTAAAAGGCACGATCAGGCATTTGCAGCCGGACATCCAAGCAAGCTTCCTGGCGGCCTTTTAGTACCTGTACCTCCTCTGGGATCTCTTTCCACATCAGTATTCAGGTCCACTACCTCAGCCCCTTCTCATTTCATCCACCCCTGGATTTATTTTCATACTATGGGGGTATGATAGCCACTTAATAATTCATATTTAGAGTGTATACCCATGCACTGAGAAATTCTGATTCATCCTCCTGAGTAGCTGCCCACCCTCTTGCATCATTTAAGCCTCCAAGTTCTAGCTGTGGCTTATTCGCTCAATCTGCGCAATGCTTTTTAGAGTAGAGCTGTCAAAATTCTTAGCGTAGAAGGGAAGTTTGTGTGGGTGGACAGGCTCGTCTGTTTTCTTTTAGTCAGCATGCTTCTTTAAAGAGCAACAAGAGTCAGAGAAAACCCAGTCAACCAGGTCTAGGTCAACTTATACAACTTATAACTTAAGACACAAGCTCTGAACCAGCAGGGTGGCACCTGTGGCACCCCTGAAGTCTGATCGAATCTGCAAATGGTCTCACATTACATTACAGCAGCAATGTAGAGACGATGAAAACAAAGAAATCAAATATTCACATTACATCATCAGGATATGAGACTAGACATCGTCTTAGATTTTGTATTTTGTAATATTATGATACAGTATTCCATACGTTTTCTGGTATTTTCCTGGTTATAGAACCAATAAATTGATGTAATTTACTGAACTTACCAGACTTTTCCACTTGTTCTCATACATGACGTTACCCAGTTAGGCATTATATCCACATTACTGATGATCCCAGAGATAATTACTGTACTACTAAATTTTACTGGCAAAAGATATGAACAGTAGTAGTATTGTAATAAAACATTCTGCAATTTATGAAAGTTCAGCCATTTTATTACTGTAATGTAAATGGCAAGAACTTCAAGACGTGTGATAGCCTTCCTTTTTAGTATATCTACTTCTTTAAATGAGTAAACGCTGATCTGAGAAACTGGCACATTACATTCAATGTTCAAATGCTGAATTACCAAAGCAACATTTGTCTGTGCCTGAGAAGATCATTTGTTTTGTCTAATCCATATATCTCAACGGTGGAGCAGTGTAGACAGACAGGCATGATGGACCGTGAACTACTGTCACGGCTAAATTTGTTGGACAAGGCTACGGGCCGTTTTTAGAGGAAAAACTGAAAGATAATATATGACGTTACAGAACATTTTCACAACAAGTTATCATTGCCGTCAGTTTCAAAATCCCCTTGCTGGCAGGGCTCTGAGTTGACACTCAACACTCACTGGCTGATCTATTCTTATGAAATTGAGTGAAACAAAATGTGAGAACAAAGTTTAAAGGTTGAAGTTATGTGATGGAGGCCAATGTTACCTGCTATGTGTGACCATTAAAGCTTTACGTCATTTATTTAGACAGTGTTGAGAAACATTGTTCTCTATCCTGTACTTTTTATCATCTTGCATCTTGGTTTCCAAATATGTTTTCTGATGTGTGCATGTGTGCTTTGTTACGGTAGACATCGTCTTTTTTAACATGTTGACCAGCAAGCCTTTTTACGAGTTACAATTACATGCCTGTTAAAGCATTGCGTGAATAATCAAAACGTTGGCTTACAGAATGGCGGCACTGTATATGCTGTAGGCTTACAGTAATTCTTTAGACTCAGTGAAAGAGCCAGAAAGGGAGAGCTGTTTGGACTTTGCTCTTTACACTATGTTCTTTTTCAAGTCCCACTTGTCAAAGAGAAAAAGATAAATATAGTTTATGACAAACCAAAATAAATGGGTGGGTTCAGAAATGCGCAGAACAACAAGCCGCAGAGGAAGATGTGGCCTAAACAGGCCACATACAAACAGCCTGCCTCTGCCACGGAAATAGATGCTTACATGGGGAAAGAAAATAGTTGTGACACTGTCACAATAATTAGAGCTGGAAATGTTGTTAAGAGTGGTTGAATCCTCTCGTACAAACCTACCTGATAATGAATGCAGTCTTAACTGGGGCTGTGTGTGCAGTTTTGACTGTGGAAAAGTGGAATTTTATTATTTGGCTTCATTGGTCGTTCATAGCTGTGTGTGATCATGAGTTAAATATAGTAAGCAATGAAACACAGTGGTCAAATTTACTGGAAGTGTTTTAGTGCAGTGCTACATAACCTTTACTGCACCTCTTAGACTACGAGTCAAATACTGTGGATGGAGGTGCCATTTTACCATGCATGCTGTATGTTTTTCAGCCTGGGAAATAAAAGTGTATGCCTGTAAAGTATGAAAATGATACTAAATTAACCTAGAAAATCAAATGAACTTGTATCTGTAGATCTGTGTTCAGTGTTTATCTGTGTGCCTTAGCTGTTTTTTTACATCTGATATATGAGCTATTTATGTCCATTTAATTATATGGCTTCTTTTGGACACTATAAAGGTGTGCGCTTAGGGGAAGTTAGTTCATAAATACACGGTTACTACATACAATGCAGCAATGGAGTCTACTGTACAGATGCACATATTATGCTCACTGACAGTATCAGGGAGAATAACACTAGCCTGCCACCTAACCCATTATCTTCTTAAGGGATTTCCAAGAAATGACCAGGAAAAAGTGACAGATGGAGTGCTAGATCCCACAAAATTGGTGCCAGGCTGGATGTAGTTTTTTCAGCATCCTGGCATGCCAACACTGGTGGTTACAGAGCTACAATTAGCAACTGCTGTTGATAGCTGCTGCAATTTGTGATACCAAGTGGGGGGTGTTTGAGCTCAGAATATAGTCCACATTTAGTCCTTGTAATTTCCACCAGGAGGTCGACCTGAAAACAGGCCATCTCTATTTAACAGACATAACTTTCAGTTATATTTATTATATTTACAGTACTTAAAATATCCTTTTTTTATGCCATCAATTTAAATCACATGTAGGCAGGAAACAGTTTACTTTGCTGACAAATCATGGGTATTTGCTAGAACTTGCTTAGCTGTCAGTAAACACAGCATTTGTCATGATGGCAAAAACTGAAACGTAAGGCCAAAATTGAAAATCCACACATTAAGAGGCGTAGCATGTACATAAACTTGGGAGCAGTAAGATTGGACACATCCACTGTAGAAACAATCCTCTCAATTTTACAAGCTTCCTCCATCCGCAGTTATGGGACTATTCAATGTAACAGTGTCTGCTGAATGAGGGGGAGCAGGAAGAGGAGAGATGGGAGGTCTCCAAGGAGAGCACTGCCCGGAGGAGGCACGATTAGGAGGTGAAGCAGTCAAACGCTCGCACCAAATGTGCTGGCACGTCATGATAACCCCAGGCTGTTCTAGGGTAAGAGAACTGACAGGCAGACTCTCCTTATGGCTGACTTCAGCTGGATTGTTTATCATCTCCTATATAGCCTGGCTTGTGACGAGCCCTCTACCCTCCTCCTGCTCATTTAGAGCCTGCACACATGGCCAAGCCTGCGCACTGACACACAGCCATGTGGTAAAACTCTCAGTTGTAGCCACTGAAAAACATGCTGCATGTTTGCAGACTGACGTCCCTTGGCTTCATCCCTGATATTAATATGCTCGGAAAGATCTAGTTTTTCACTCTTCAGTAGCTGGTAACTACACGCATGAAACTTCTACCCGTGTACTCACAAACGGATTCATTTTTGTTAATGAATGCAGATCAACATGTTCTTCTTACTAACCAACTACCTGATGAACTGCAGTGATCTATTTGTGCACCTCACCATCAGATGTGTAATCAAGACAGAGCCATCACACATAGCTCATTTGTCTTTGTTTCAGATAAGCCGTGCACACACAAATATATGCATACACGGCCATGCTCATTGTGTTATGAATAGATGCCTTGGAAATAGAAGAAGCACCTGATTGCCTGCGGTGGTTATCTTCATTTCATTCAGCAGCTTGTGTCAGCTGACAAGATGGCCGTCACTATGAAAACACCTTGGGTGTTACAGCTGCTGAATGGCTCCTTTGTTTTTGCATTCTTCTGTTGTGTGAACACTGTTATGGTTTCCGTGGCTGATAATTACCGAAGCAATGTGGGCTTTTTTCGGAGGCTCACAGAAATGCCTGCCGGGCCTGTAACCTCTGTGTGTGTCTGTGTGTGTGAGTTCGTGTTTGTGTAGCCCTTGACTGTAATAGTAGCTGACACCTACTTTAGTACCTTTCAAGCACAAAGAGGCTATAATCTGCTGAAGTTTTTGACTCGGGAGAGGAAGAACAATCGTCTTGGCACAAATGGATCGGAGAAGGGTTTTGTTTTCCCAGAGATAATTTGAAGCAGGTCAGAAATGAGAGCATCATAATATGATTGCCAGGTGAATTGAACGAGGCCCATGGGCCGGGGGCCCTCTTTGTTTTTCCAGCAGCGGTGGCTGGGAGCGTTTGATGGATCCTAATTGAACACATATTTATTGTGCTAGGTTCAGCTGGAGTGTGACGGGTATGATGATGCCTCAATTAGAACCATTAACAGGATGATTATGCTTGCTTTTCTGGAAAGTTTTTTCGTGAATGAGGAGGTTTTTTTCCCCTGCCACTGTGATCCTGCTTTCAAAGCCAAGTGCCCAGTGGCCATCTGGGAAAATCACCTCGTGCTTTGACGAAAAGGATGATGGCGGCTTGATTCGTCAGTTGTCGTAGAGTCACAATGCAATAACAATCCTTTTAGCCTATGAAAGAAAAATGCCAGGACGTGTGAAACAGCCAGGAGGGTGAGGAAACTGTGCTTTGAGATGTCTGTCCAAGAGCCAGCGACTGAATACAAAGTTATCTTCACTCCTGTCTTCAGGGCAAAATGTGAGCAGTCACGGGGGGCATGCTAGAGTGTCAGAGCCAGTGGAGAACTTATAGCTTGTTTAAGGCTTAGGAGAGTGTTGTGACCGTAGAGGCCTGTGTAGCAGCTGATAGGTTTGAGTGTGTCTAACCCTGTGATCTGTGTGCTAACATTGGCCTACTGGGGTAAGATCAGTTCCTCAACTCTCTGCCTTTGTCCCCTGTGAAGGGAGGCTTACCCAAGGACCCCCTGTTTACTCTGGCCTGCACAATGGCGAAGTCTAAACTCCCTTTGTAGGATGGATTTAGGCTAGATTTACTTCAATTTGATCTGGGAGGGCCCCTTTTCATCAGCCTGGAGGTCTAATGCCCTTAACTGGCTTAACCTGGCTCCCCCTGTGAGCCTAGGACCCTCATGCCCACAATCTCTCGCCTCTTTGCCACTCCTACTTATCCCCCGCTCTCCGCCTCGCCCTCAGGTCCCCTGAGAATCCTCAGCATCACTGGGGTTTGACTGTGGCAAAGCATGCTGGGGCACGGTTGGTGACACCTGAAACTCATGTTTAACATGTCATAAGCATGCTAGGAATCAGCATAAAACATACATTGTGTGGACTTCTCCTTTTAGCACTTGCCACAAATGTAGAAATGCCGGACTGCAGCCTCAGCGAATGGATGCTCTTTTCTTCGGTATTCTTGAAACTGTTTAGAGTTTAATATCCACTGTAGTGGCTTTGCTCATGAATAAAGATGAGATGTCAGTATACTCTTTTAACCCGAGAACTCAGAGGTCTCCCAGATAGGAGAGTGCTCTCTCTGCAAGTGGAGGCTACTCTTTCAGAAAACAAGATACAGTCAGAAAGTGATAAGTGTGTACTTCAGCATGCCTTTTATCACAGCTGTCAAGCATCATCATGCACTCTGTATGAGGCTAAAGCTCATCTGTTGCATTTGCCCCTCGAGCACTGATATTCCTTTTCCTTGCAACCTGACTAATCTCAGTTTTTTAGTAATCCGAATGGACCGAACATGGACATGACAAAAAGCACAGCGCCATGATAGAGTGATTTCCGAGATACCCTGCCCGTCTTTAGTCCTCATCTTTGACACAGCCAGAGGTAGGCTAACCACAAAATGGTCTCCCGTTGTTGCTATGTGCAATTTAAACCCTGCCTCCCAAATTCTGTATTCATGAGACGAAAAAATATTCTTTTCAAAAAGTTGTTTTGAATTGCAAATTTTCCCAAATCAGCACCTCGCAGAACACAGTGGAGGAGAGTAAATGCAGGGACAGTATGGCGCTTATCCCTACCCTTGTAAGCTTCCCCACACTGACACACTGGCTGCCAGACTGTACTCTGACATATGTGCCCAAATTGTCATGGCATAATTATGTAACCTGGACCATCCAGATTATTCAAATGCTGCCTGAAAGTGTCATCTTCAGTGCCGGTGAGGCTGTTGAGACCTGTCACCTACTGAATTTGAAATGGTTAAATTTTGAGGAGGGGTCTCTCTCTCTCTCTCGTTCTACCCGCTCTCGTCTCTCTCTCTCCCCTGTAGCTCGGCCTAATCCAGAGGCAGAGCGTCACTGCAGCATCAGTGTTACCTTTGATGGGCCCGGATTAAAGCAAATCTACATTCCTTTGGTGGATTTCAAACGCTGCCTGAACAATGATGCCAGCCAGAGGCGAGTTAATGAGGCCTGCAGTGGACTGGCAACGAGTGACTTTAAAATCAACCTGATTAGGGGCAGAGATATTATCTGTGCACCTCCCTCCTCCTTTTGCTACTTCGCTCTCACTCTGTGTGTCGGCCTCTCCCTTCCATCTCACAACTCCACTTTTTGCCTCTTTTCCTCCTTTCAATATTCCAAGTCTCCTCATTTTCGCTCTCTTTCCCCACTCTACTCCTCTTTCTGTCCTCTCTTCCTCTCTCCCCTTTACTCCTGCTCCCCAGTGAGTGAGGCCTGACTTAATTAGTGGGCTGGAGTGTGAATGTGCCTTTCACAGGGTGTTAATGAAAAGCTTTGCGCTTTCCCTTTCAGTGTATTAGTGACTGACTGCAACCCCCCCCCCCCCCCCCACACACACACACACCCTCTTTGCCTGCCTCCTCTCCTCCTCCTCCTTCTTCTCCTCCCTCCACTTCTCCTCAGCCCTTCTGACCGGAGGGAGGTGTTATTACAGGGGCTGTTGACTCTGCGGCTTTAGGTTTTGGGTCTCTGTTGTACTGAGCTGATAGCTTAATTAAACATGCAAATCGGATCTATCGAACACGTCTTAACAACCATTCTCCGTGTAAGTGTTATGTCGTGTCAGATGGCATTTCTTTGTGTTTGAGCCTTTTTTCTAAAATCTAATTATACAATACCAGCTCATGTGAACACACTGTTCCATCTCAAGGTGAATTAAATTTAACATATACCTGATTGATTTTGGTGAAACAGTATATGTACAGTGGTGCAGGTCATTGGGGAATTGGCACATCAATATCAATCATGAATTGTTTTTCTTCTCATAATGCTCTGTTCAAAATTCTCACTTCTGTTGTTGACACGTGAGGCTGCGTATTGTCTTATCTGTATTTAAAGATAAACATATCTTTTTATTTTGAATGGAGGGCCAGACGGAACCGTATTTAGACCCTTAGGAAGTGCGGTACATTTTAAATCGCACTGTATGCCACTAACATTTCAAGAAACCAAATTTTGAGAGCCCGCAACCGCACAGTGTAACAATAGTAAAATAAGCTTACATATTCATCTGTCACCAGTAGTATTCATGTATAAGCACGCTATGTCAGTGCTACTGTCACCACAAGCTTGTGCAATGATGGCTATGCAGGCATGATGAATAGTATTTCACCAGGGTTTAAGCAAACACTCAAGATTGATTGATGCTTTTTGACTACTGATATGGTTGCACTGCAGTAATGACTAATTTGGGCCAACTTGGGCCTCCTCTTGTCTACAACCCCCAGGCAAACCATGGCTCAGTCATAGAGAATATGTAATCTTACATATAATACAGCGGGTAGCTTCACCCATGCAATCTGTTGCTGTCCCAGTGTTTTGTGTTAAACTATGATGTATGAACAGTTGACAGTTTACTTTTGGTAACCCTTTGAATGTACTGTAAAAAGTGTTTTCAGGCACTTGTCGGGCTGCACCTTGTACACATTGCATCACTGTGATATCTAATTAAGGCAGGTCAGTACTGGGTTGGTGATTATGACAAGAAAACAAAACAAGTTTCATGTAGTAGTCAAGCAAATTTGGAATAAAATACTTTTATTTATGTGATGGAATAAATTTCAGTCATGTCTTATATGTAAACTCAGAGGAACACGGTGTCTGAGTTTGGTTTCTGAAATTCTCCACCTTTTCACCATCTTCTTAAGCTCATATAAAAATGTAACGTATTCCACTGTATGTAAGTAAGGAAACGGAACTGACACAGTTAATAGGAAAAACAGTGAAAACAAAAATCATCTGTGTATGGTGACAATGATGTGTGTTTAGTTACATAATGTATTGATGTATACTTGTATTTTAAATGTAGGTAATGAACATCTTTTATTTCATTCAGCTACACATACAGTGCAAGCAAACTGATTACAACTGTGTTCCCTCTCCTTGGGGGTCTCAAACATAATCCAATAGAAATCATAATTCACTCACCTTTATCTACTGCATTATGGGTTGAACTGTCTCAATATGAACATGTATGGAGCTTGTGCTTGATGGTGGCACAATTACAGTAGAGCCGTCTCTACTGTCATCTGCCAGTCAGTCAATAATATTTGATGAAGCTGTCTCTCCCATAGACCGTCTCATGGCAGCCCCCAGCCAGGGAGCAAGCTAATCCTGTGTTGCAGGGATGTATAATGATATCCCAGGGCGCTATAGGATGTTTCTCTCTGTATGGTGCCAGCTTCCTGGGCCTCTGGCGCTACTCTTTATGGGCTCTGGCCCAGCCCCAGCACCCCAATGCCAGGCACAGCCTTTAGGCATTGGGCAGGTTTTGTAAGGCCTTGCCTTGTCACTTCCCACCAAGGAAAATACAAAGCAATGACACAAAGAGCAATTTCTTGGCCATTGCTTGTCATCAAGCTAATTGAGAAAGGAGGGTATGTTTGGAGTCTGGGGATGGCAGACAAGCAGAGGGGGGACTTCTTGATTGGCAGTGGCCATGTGGGAGAAACAAGTACTTATGTGTGTGCGCGCGTGTGTATGTGTTTGTGTGTGTCCATGTCCATGTGTGTATGCGTCTGGGTCTGTGTGCGGGATAATCCTGGAGAATCTCTCTCTTTGAAGGGGAACAGA
Source organism: Pagrus major (assembly GCF_040436345.1). NCBI lineage: Eukaryota > Metazoa > Chordata > Actinopteri > Spariformes > Sparidae > Pagrus > Pagrus major. The sequence goes on from NC_133218.1 coordinate 33,503,111, forward strand.
TGTAGATTTACATATGTGGAGGGTCCCCAGCCTGTGATGAGATTAGCTGGTTGGGATCTTTCTTCACAGCAACTGGAAGGTGCATATTTAATAAATGCCTGGAGCTAGGCTGGGGCGTGCGGGGCTCGGCCCTCAGAGAGCCACAGGACAAAGGCAAACGAGGCCCATGGCAGGCTGGCCCATATGGGAACAGGGTTGCTTACAGATTGCACCGGCCTTTCATTGGTTGTGAGACGAGGCTTTAAGGGTTTATATACAGAGAGAGGGGAGCACTTGGCGGGCCACTTATGCATCCTCTCCACAACGAGAGGTAATAAAGGGATTTTGAGCTTGTCGTGGCTCATCTGTGTGCTTGTTTGCTTGCTAGGGTGCTTGTGTGTGTATGAAAGAGAGAGAGCTTTGTGTGCGTGAGAAGGTAAATGTATGTGTAGTGTGTGCATGTAAGTCTGTGTGGATTTGTGCATGTCATAATACACCCAATTGTGTGCTTTTAAACATAAGATTGTATGAAGCACAATAAACTATTTAATTCAGCAGAAACATAACATGAACAACAAAATTAAGACAACGTAATATCAATCTAAATAACTCAAACCTAACACAAGAGAGGCTATAGAGGATGTGAGACTTGATTTGAACTTGTCTGCTCATATTTCAGGCAATAAAGAATCTCAGTTGTTGGGTTTCTGTTGCACAGTGCATTATCCCTGTCTTGCGTCAGGTAAGGTTGTCAAGTCTTGTTTACAAAAAGAACAAGCAGAACAAGTGTCCCCATATTTCTCCAACTTCCCGCTGGACTACTATAAGCCATTTGATGAAAAATAGAGCAGCATTCCAGCAAGCCGCAGTAGATGCGTATAAACCACAACAGACATTAAAGCTCGTGTACATCTGTTACGAATTTCGACCTATTAATGGAGAAGTCGTCATATGTTCATTTCAGTGTAATGTTTTGGAAAGTCACTGTTGTTCAAGAGTTTTCTTACACAGAAACCCAAGTTAATAAGTTTTAATCCTGAAACAAAGTCACAAGTGTAGTACTTTTCTTAACAAGTATCGAGACATCTGTGAAACTTTACTTTATGTAGCCTCATTGTTATCTTTTCTCTCTTTTCCCCTCATGTTTCTCTATTGATTTTTCTTTCAATGAAAGTATAAAAGAATATAAAACATACCCCAGAAATCCTCAATCTTGTTCTTAGACTATCCCAATGAGCTGTTCCCTATTCAGTGGGGAGGCAGCTCATCTTTTTAAGGGATTGTGGAAGAAAGGAGTTTTGGAGCAGTCTATAATTTCCATCTCTCTTTTCTGTTACTCTCTCTAGGTTTTCCCCTTCCAGTTTGTGGGGGGACTGTGTCCACTCAGTATGGTTTGATCATCTGTGTCTCACAGGGGAAGGGGAAAGTGAGGTAGAGAGAAAGATGAGAGAAGAGAGAGATAGAGAAAGAAGCTGGACTCTCCCTGTGGTACAGTCTTCCCCAGCGCAGCCTGGCATAATTCAAAAATGTGTGTGAATGCGTAGCGCTTTACCTCTCAAAGGCAGTCACTGAGGGTAAAGTGTAGCACCAGATCTCAGCTCTGAGGTCTCTGGCTTGTTTACCCCACGATCTAGTGTCGAGTGGAGCTGAGAGACACATTTTTCTTTTTCTTTTTTGGTCTCTTTCACTTCCACGTTTGGAGATACATTATAAAGAACAAACAACATGAATACAGGGGGGTTGAGTTGGGCGGAGGTAAATGGAACCATATCACTACAGGGGAGGAGGAGGATGAGAGGCTAATGTGAGAAGAATTCACAATACAGCAAAGCGAGGTTTTGAGAGAATTTGGGGTTAAAGAATTGCAGCGAAAATGAGGAGGAGGGGGATAATGATGGAGGGAATGAAGAGGGAGGAGGAGAGAGACAGGTCGAGTGCACGGGACGGCTTGATTGGAAGGGGGTACGGTGGTTGGGTGGAGGGGAGCGGGGGGGTGGCCTACCCAGCAATCTCAATGGATGTGGCAGTCCTCTGTGGACCTCCTCACACAGACACCCCAGCTAATGAATCAGACCTGGTTTCTACCAGTCAGAAGAACTCCGTCTCTACGTCTCTGTGCTCACCAGAACAAAGCACACCTCCATTAATATTTTAGCGTTCTTTTTATCTCAATGCTAACACCGCTCAACATGATTTTTGTTAGGGAGACCGTGGAAGAGAAATATTGGGAAAGATGGAGAGGGGGAAAGTGAAAGAGAGAGAGACAGACAAAAAGACAGTCAGAAAGACCTTGTGTTCTCAGGATTTCAACTTGTCTGGTGTAATAGTCCCATTGGTAGAAGAGTTGCTTTCTCTGTGCCGCCCAGCAGGACATCAAAGAAAATGCCTGATATCCAAACTACTGTACACACAGTAGAAACATTTGGACGAGTCCAACACAGGCAAACCTGTCAGTACAATTGCATTCTAGCCAGATAGAGGACTTGTCTGATACCTTAACTACAATGCTTGTCAGTGCTGATATTTACATGGGTTTTTCATGCAGTATATGGCTCCCACTGTTGAATAAGTCACTCGCAGCACTGTTCATGGCAGAAACTTCAACTGTCTGAAACTTTGCTACAAATGTAGCCCCAGCAAAAGATAGTGTTCTATATTTTGAGGAAGCTGATCTGAGATTTCCCATCACTTACTCTGATCTCTCATCTTACACTTGTCTCCTATCTTTTCCCAGTGTATGCCTAAGAGGGGAGAGCTGATACTACTGGGACACTATCTTTCTCCTGCTTTGTCTTCCTCACTCTTCACTCTTCACTCTTCCTCCATCTCTTTTCTTGGAGGCAAGGGAGAGGATAGCTGCAAGATTCCCATCTGGCCCCTCTTAGATTGTAACCACAGGAACATCTCATAATTTTTCCTTAATTGAATTATCACACTGCGCTCCTCTGGGATGGCAGTCCGCCCTAATAAAATAGAGCGAGGTAATCCATAAGAAACTATTGGGGAGGGCAGAGGAGACGCTTAGCCATGCCTATTACAGCCACAGACATTTAACACACTTAATCTACTATTAAATGAAATCTATTATTTTTTAACGTATCCCACGAGAACCTTCTACCCAACCCATTTGTAATCACCTCATAGGTAACATTAGCAAAAAAAGAGGAAAAAAAATAAAGAACTAAGTCATTACAATTCAACATGTATTCTACACATTACAGTAATTACTGGGCAACAATGGACCCTGGCTCTCTGAGTTAGCTCGACAGAGAGGGATCCACAAATACAATAGGAAGGCCTTCCTAGACACCCTGTCTCAGACACGTAGATTAATTGCTTCTTTGTACCCAGAAATGGAGGAGCAGCGCCTTTACCTGCATGCTGCTGCCAGGGGCGGTCGGCCCAGGGGATATGTACAGGGAAGGAGGAGGACTGTGGTCGTGCGCAAGGGGGGGGCTACATCAGCCTGTTTTGGGGTGTCGCATAGAGCCTGAGGTGGAATAGGTGGTGGGGTGATAGTGAGGGAGGGGTGAAGGGTGCCGTCAGGAGATCCTGGGGCAAGCGGCCGTGGGCATTCGGCTGTGAAAAGTCATTCAGAGGGAAAACGCCGGGCATCCTTTATTTATTTGTGTCTGAAATATTTATCTGTCACGCGGGCCGTTTTATAATGGGGCTGTCAGTCTCCTCTGCCCACTCAAGGGTGCGGACATGTTGCCCTGAGCACCCGCTGTGGATCTCCCGTGAATAATTGCTGGAATTTCACTTTTGGGAACGTTGCACTCTGACCCTGAAGCTTGTTGTTTTTCTGCATCAAGAGAAAGGTAGAATGTTTTAAAGTATTTACCTTGGCTTGGCTTTTTCATCCATCACGAACACACACACAGACACACACACAGACACACACACACACAGACACACACACACAAACACGCGCACACACACACACACACACACACACACACTTCCGTATACTCTCCCACACAAACATTCAAGTTGGAAAATAAATAATTCATCCCTTTACTCCAAGATGAAAACCCAATCAAGCTGAAAATCCCTGTCTTGCTGCACCTCTGAGCTGCCAGTGCTGCTGGTTAATGTGATGCTCACTGTTCTAATGCGCCGTTGTGTCGACACTCAAAGCGGCAGCCTCTTCTAAAGGAACGTGCACTCCCCAACATTAATGGTAATTTTAATCTGGTGTAATCGCCTAAATGAAAGCCTACTTGTGTGTTTCACAGTGAGCTGTAACGTTGAGTGAACGACAGGAGCCGCCATCTTTCGAATTGTTTCATCACCGTTTTCTCTTCAGGGAGAGTCGTGTGAGTTTGAAACCCTGTCAGGCGGATAAAGAGACTAAGCACACAACAACAATACAAATATGTTTAGTCGAGGGCGGAAGTCGGCTGTGATTAAGGGCGGGTCAGGTGGGAGCCCTGTATGACACAATGCATCTCATCTGTTCACACTGAATGGGTTTAGCTAACGTAGGCTGGCTTTCTCAAGCTTTTTTGCATGTGCACCATACTGGACCATTATTGAATTTACTGCTTGGGACTTATTGTGGCTTGTTCGCAGATAATATTGGATTTTAACACAGGTTCTGTCACAGATGCGCATTTGCACTCATGGACATACACGAAGACAGTGTATCCAATATGTGCAGGTGTAAACACAGAGGTGCCAACTATCTAAATGCCAACATATGCACACAAAGGTATACTGAAGATGCTTACACACAGGACACGTGCACATGTCTCAGATATAAACACTCACAATTAAGCAAGTGAGCCCAAAACACACGTACACAGACACACATACACATGGACACCAAAATGCAATGCGTGTAGTCTGTGCATGCATAATTAAGGTGTACCTTGTTTGGAGAGAGTGCATGTCGCCTCTCAATGTGCACACCACATCCCCAGAAAGAAGCTTTGAATAATGAAAAGTGTCACCTATGCAAAATGCAGGAGATGAGTATGCCTGCCTGTGAATGTGCTTTGTGCATGTTTTTGTGTGTGCATACTTGTGTATATGTATGCTTGTGTGGTTGTATCCTGCATATCTGAAAATGTGCACACAGGTCTGTGTGTGTGTGTGTGTGTGTGTGTGTGTACACATCTATGTGTGCACATACACAGACAGACAGAGGTGTCTGTAAAGGTGTGTCTGTCTATGATGATGGAGAGGGAGGGCTCTTTGTCATTTAACATAGTGCTACTAGGACACTGAACCATATGTGAGTGCACGGAGCTGACAGCTGAGGCCCAGTCTTCTCTCGTCCACCCTCCCACATCCTAAACCCCAACCCCCCTGGCATCCCTCCCTCTCCCCGCCTATCCTCTCTGACTGACAGCTCTTGTTGTCCTGTGAAGCAGAGGCACAAACACAGACATGGTCCAGGACGTCTGTCGGGAGCCATGTCTTCATCACGGTCTTTGTGCTGATGATGAGCTCTGAACGGGATAGGGTGGAGGGAGCTGACAGCTTTAGCACTCACATGTCCACATCTAATTCAACGCCACTAATACTTAATACTACTGACTTAAATTAGATGTAACTCTTGTTCGTGAATTTTACCATGTCCAGATGACGCTATTGCCACTGCAGCATATATCTAATTGCAACACAATGAGAAGGATTCAAGATTAATGTCTTAACTGTGTTAAACATGTAACACTTTAAATTAATTTTATTGTAGAACTAAGAGTAACAATCATCATGTAATGCAGCTCCCGGGTCAATCAATTAAAAAATATTTCACTTTATTTGGAACCGTTGTCATGCTCTTATTTAGCTAATCAGTGTTAAATGTTTTGTAAAACCCAGTCATAGATAGAAAATGCCTGTCAGTGAGCAAAGGCCCATTTGTTTTATGCAAGATGACACAACTGCATAATTTCTTGTTTACATAAAAAAAAAAAAAAGTAAACCAAAATGAGGTCAGCTTCATGATTAATGCCGGTCACTGAGAAGTGCCTCATTAATCCACTTGAAATGTCTCATGCAATGCTGTCGTTATGATTTTTATTAATCATTTAATATCATGGTGTTCAACATCAGTGATGCTCTTGTAATATACTGTACTCTATGTTCTATGCTTGTCTCAATAAATCCAACTACTTCATTCAATGGTAATTAAGGGCTGAGCATCAACAGTCATGTCTTCTTGTCACTTCTATGTCATCCTTGGTCCCAGTGGTCAGTGGATGAAAAGCCTCACTAGGATTCTTTGATGCTTTAATTGGCCTAAGGCACACCAGAGATTGTGTAGCTGTATTATAAATAAAACGATACATTTATTTGATGGAGGAGCATGTGCCATTGCCAACTATAGGACTGGGCTGACACTCTAGAACAATTTAATTAGTGCTAATTTCTGTCTTAATAGTGTGATGTTTACTGTCATTATTGGATTGTAAGAAAAAATGTATGGTACAAACGAAAGTTCCCCTTAAAAAGAGAGAAAATTGCTGTTTTGGATGTAAGATATGGAAAGTCAGTAGGTGAGATAGTCTCCTGGTACAGCATGGCAGTGGGATTCATTGTTACGGATGGAGGAATGACCCCACGGTGATGGGTTAGCAAGTGTGCTGGAGCAGAAGCAGGACAGGGAATCAGGACAATCAAATGGAGTGGATCTGTACTTTACAGGGACAAAAGCAGCGCAGATAGACTAGAGAATGATAAAGGAAGATAAGGAGATGGATTGTGCCCTTAGTGTTCAGAGGCTGAAGTTGGCCCATGAATTAGTAAAGTGGAAAAGTAGCTAATCGTGTTCAGGAGCTGGTTCCAACATGGGGGTAAGAGAAGTGGTAAGCAGAGAATCAGGTAGTGGCCGAGAAAACTTCACTGGGGTCATACTACCCCATCACAATCTCATATCATTATTATCTGCAGGATTTGGGACAAAATATGGGCATGCACTTCCAAAATTTTAGTTTTTGCTTTTGGGTAGATCGTGTTCTTTCTTTGGATGGCATCGGGAGGGCACAGTTTGTAATAAGAAAGTGGATTAGAGGACTCATATAATTTAAGGTTGATTGACTCGAGTTGCAATATTTGAAAGTAAAGCAAATTTTTTATATTTAATCTTCACAGTCGTCAAGTAAGAGGTGATTGCTGTCATAATATTCATATTAATGAAACCATATATGGAATTTGCAGAGTCCCAAAAACTATAACAACTAAAGAAAATAACATTGGAATGACATACACTTGAATTGCTTTGAAAGAAATAATATAATACTGTATATAAAAGAAAAACAAGGCCATGCAATACCCACAGATTTGCAACCAGTGATTACACACTTTTTTCAGCAGTAACGTCTTCATTTTTGTCAAATGATTATGAGGTTATGCCAGATAATGTTAGGCTGTACTAGGTAATGAAAGAAACAAATTCCTACAGACCAGCTGAGCAATTTCACCCTGGGGTCTTTTCATCTTTGCGACTGAATTTTGATTTTGCAGAATGGTATGGTGATAACCCACGGCTGTTTACACCTCCCTAATGTGAACAATTTACTCTTGGGTGAGAGGGGGAGCGATGGAGACGTAGAAAGTGAGGGAGAGAGAAAGAGAGAGAGAGATTCAGGCTTCTCACTGCCCAAAGCGGCTTTTTGATGAAAATGGAGGATAAATGTTTATTTTTCTTTAACTGTGCCACAAGGGAGGGTAATTGTAATTATTCCTAAGAGCAAACAATGAAGTTAAAGCAAGCTAATGATGAAGGGCTCTCACTTCCTTGCCATTTAATAATAATTGCGACCTGGGTCATACATGTAGTCTGGAGACTATGCATCAGAAACACTTTAATCATCAGCTGCAGTAAATATTGAGGGATTTGTTTAAGAACTAATATATTCCCAAAATAGAAGCGATGAATTTCGGAAACAAATCATTTGCACAATGATGTGTCTACGGTGATGTAGAATAAACCCTATTTCTCAACCTTCCCTGATTTAACTAAGTACCCCCCCACAACCACTCACTGACAACAGCTACCTTAAAACCCCACCCCATAGGCATGGACGAGACATAATATCTAATTAAGTTTCAGAGCTGCATTTTCATTTGTTAATCACTTAAGTGCTTCGAGGATAACCTGATATCCAAAGGTCTGGTCCCAGTTGCCCAAAATGTCAAAATGCAATTATATGCATGATTAGCCTGACCTGTTTCTATAGCACCCTCCCTCCCTGTGTCTCGCTGCTGGAGAAGCTGACAACTGCTGGCATGTTTATTTTGATGAGATTAGGTGTGGAGGAGGCCCCCACTGTGTGCAGCAGTAATGGCACCCCCATCTGGTCACTGGCGGAACTAACATCAGACCGCCTCTAGTAAACTGAGGGGAGAAATGGTGGGAGGGAGTAGGATAGAGCACTTGCTCAGGTGGGGAAGATAATCTTTCAATCTCTGTTTAGCCTTAGGAACTGTGGGGGGGAAAAAACCTAGAAACAAATGGAAAATAAATAAATAAAAATAAAACAATTTATGCTTCTTAAAGGATAATATGATCACAAATTATTAATCAAATCATCTTGATCCGGAAGGGGGGGTGCGCTTTACTTTGTGGTGCTTAGCAGAGCAGCAATCCTCTCTAATCTGATTGTGTCGAGATAAGGCGGCTTTAGCCTCACCATTGTGCTACTCTGATTAAAGGGGGCAGGAGGCACACTGCTTTCCATGGTGGTCATGGAGGCAGGTGAAAAACGCACGCACACACACACACTCACACACACAGAATCACATGCAAATGCTGATACCGATACAAATGTGCATAATCACTCGTATACAGTCACAGACATGCGTATACACGTAGACAACATTTACAGACTCAGATTAACACACATACAGTAATTATTGTAATCATAGCATGGGTGTTTTTTTTCAATGTCTTCTTAGATCACGTGCACAAAGATGCATAATGGAGAAAAGATACTGGTACATCCAAACTTCTATCGTGCATACTAGTAATCCAAAATGATCTAACAGAAAAATATCGACTCATGCTCAAAGTATTGAAACACTTAAAGCAAAGCTATAAATGTTGGAAAGTGTTTTTAACAGTACTTCTATGTATATGTCTCTTAATTTGTTAATTATTTCTCTCAATAAATCTCTGCAGTATTAGCCTGATGAGCAGTTTTGAACTCTAATATCATTACACTGTCACACACCCCACAGTCATAAGCAAATATACACTCACCCATTCACACACCATTTCAGAACTTTCTCATGCCATGTGTCTCATACACTTCCTATGAAGTTGGCCTGCTTAGCCTAATTGGGTGTAGATTTGAGTTTGGAGTTAATAGATTTGAAAAGGAATATCTGAGGAAGTGTGCATTTTGACAAAGGCTGCAGGCTGGGATGTATGGAGCCCATGTGTCTCTGGAGAGTGGCGTCAGGTCCCTGGGTAGCCCATTAGAGAGTGTACCCCTTCCCGACCACCACCCCCACCCCCAGCTACACGGCTCCCCATACCGAGGGAGACCACAGCAGCCAGACGCAAAGGAGAATATTCATGTTACACTACCGTGTGCGTGTGATCCTTCAGTCGGCTTAAGCACACACAGACGTGTACACAGGCATGTACACACAGACAAACACAACACTCACACAGCCACTGATACATCTGCGCACACACGCAAACATGAAAAAGGCAGCACCCCCAATGAATGTTTGAAATGAAGAGAAAAGGAACAGGCTTAGTCATTTTAAACATCAAAAATAACTACATCAAGAGAACTTTTGGATTATATTGCATCATCCACTTGAAATAGTACACAGAATGTTGAAACACAGAGGAAATCTCCAGCTGGTTTCATCTGAGTTTGTCTTCAGGATACTTCGTGCAGGCACAGTTGGGCGTCCGAGGCCAAAGCCAGCATGGGAGAACTTGGACACACCAATGCAAGGGATCTTTCTAACAGGAAAGGCTTTGATTGGTGTCTAAAGCCAAAGAGGCATTTTACAGTGCCACATCAGAGGGAAGAAAAGATTGACCTATGACCAGGACCATTTTCACCTTGCCACAGACCACCTGGAAAAGCAATGAGTTAATGTTAGCCACCATTTATGCAGCCCCCCACCATTAACTTTGGAGCAATTCTGCTGTCACTCAATTCTCAAACAAACCTCAGTGTTTGTGGAGATTTACAGTGGACATGCAGAATGTTAAGCCAAGAGCATTTTATTTATTCGGTACAAGTAGCTGTTGTAGAACGTCTGTGCTGTACTATACCTACTGCACATTTTTTGCCTGGACTTAAAAGGGCAGTCAATTTTTTTTTTTTTTAATGAGCTGAACATCCCAAACAAAGAGTCACAGCTGTGTTGTACAGCTTCAAAATACTACACATGCAAGATGCAGACAGTCTGCCAGACATGTTTGATGCATTCCAGACCAATAATTGCTCAAAATTGATGAAAAACCAATGTTTTGTGGTTGGTCACAGCTTTTCAACATGATAATAAACAACAACTCAAGTGTTCAAACATTTTACTCAACCCCAAACTGCCCAATTGGGTGGAAAAACTGCTCAATCTGGCAACACTGGATGCTAACCAACTGTGTAAAGTCACCTGGTAGGAATATATTGTATCAGTCTGCTATGAATTAAGTTTTTGAAAATCACCTGTGTATAGTCTAGCTGATTACAAATGAATTTTGCCTTTATGATACATTATCTTGGTACATTAACTGTTATGTTTCCCCATATTTGTAATCCTCCACCATTTACTTTGACCCCCTTAGCGCTGGCCTATTGAACATTGCAGAGAAGTACAGTATTAATGACAGCCCAGTGCCTGAAAATTATGAAATTCAGATTAGTCATCATCTAACACCCCCTCGACTCTGACTTGTGTCGACTTGATGTTTGCTCAGAGGCTGTTGGCAGGGCCAGTTGTTTGAGGTGCTGTGGGCTGCGAGGCTTTGAGTGTGACCTCATGTTCCATTCTGTTTCTATGCCGCTGTGCCTCGGCTCTCCGTCCTCCTGGGCTGACACTTCACTGTAGCTCCAACAACTGCTGTGGGACACTGAACATCTGTAAGCCACTGCTCCGACTCACTCAGCCGCCTCTGCGCTGGGCTGCTGTGTGTGTATTTCCAGCACAGCTTGCGAGGTTGTGTGCAGCATACTTTGATGCTGGTCCTATTTGGTACAAGTTGTGAGCCACTCTGTCCGTGTGTGCACAGCATGTCATTGCTACAGGGACGTTTTATGTGCAGCATGTCTGCAAGAGTAAACAAATTAGCAAACTACTGTCAAATACAATGAGAGAGAGAGAGAGTTTACTGTACGTGACACTGCTTACTAACTGAAAGTGATGCTTTGTGTGTGTTGCTTGTTTGGGCGCGCTGTTTCTGCTTTAGTTCCACTAAGTTTCGCTCATCTGCTCATCAGCTGACGTCCTTGACATTTGTTTCCCTTTTAGTCAGCAGTCAACATGGATGATGAGAGACTTGTATACGAGGTTGAGAGGCAGCACATCTCATATGATTCACAGCTGAGGAAATTATTAAAAAGTAAGAAAATTATAGAAGTTATGAACAAATAACTTGGAAAGAGAGAGAAATCACAACCGGCGCCAAGAGTAAATCTCATTCCCTCCTCGCACTGCAGCTTCGCTCATAGAATATCTGGACAACTTCTAACACGCTCCATTCACTGGGGTTTGATCGCTTGCTGTACGCTAGGCAAAGGTGTGATATGTGTTTTTGTGTTACTCCTTCGCACGCACAAAGTGCATATGTCTTTTAACCGACACTACAATGTTGGTTGCAGTTGCCCTCACATTTCTGCAATCTAACCAGGGCAGGCCCTTTCCGACGGAAAATGACTGGATTGTTGCCACTCTTCGCAGTCAATCATGTGACTCAACAGTTCTCGCTTTTTCTTTTTGTTGTGTCGTGTGAGAGGAAAAACAGTGAAAACCTTTGTAGTGAATTCAGCAGAAAAAATGTTTTATTAAACGCCTTATGTTTATTGACTTCTCTTTCATGTCAGTTCTTTTGTTCTGCCTTTGTAGTGGCAAAAGATCTCTGTGCATCATCATTTGTGAGCGATCTGAGATGTCAGAGGTGTCCTTTTGATGTGGAGTGCAGACCTCATACAAGGCACCACCTGTGCAGCTCTCGCAGCGCGCCTGTGAATGTTTTAGTGCGCTCGCATATGTGTGAATAGCTTCATGTGGGTGTAGATCTTTTTGAGTGTTTGCATGGAAGCATGTCTGCACGTGCAATTATGAGAGTGTGTGTGTGTGTGTGTGCGTGTGTGTGTGATCACAAATCAACCAGCTCGAGGCTCCAGAGGGAGCAGAATGGGCGTTAAACATCACCGTTCTTCTTCCCTTACCTTACCTAATGACTCCGGTAATCACGACAGTCTGATTCTCATTGCCGGTGTGTGTCACTGCCTTTGATCCCAGTAATTCCATACACAAGTTCAGAAAAATACAAGTTCGCGACACATTAACACAAATACACACACTGTCAAATAGTTTTTTTTTGTATCTCAGTGCTGTTGCCTTGTGTGTCATCATGCATCAAGCACATGACCTCAGCGGTAGTCAATGAAGAGAGATAATGGAGTCGATGTGCACAAAGAATAGAGTGATCATGACGGCGAAGCTCAGCAGTCACTTATGCAAGTCTGAGTCAAGTCTTTAGTGTTTAGTCATGAGTCTGAGTGAAGTCTCAATCTGCATAAACCGACATAAGTTATTTCTGTAAAAAATGCTGTTGATTAAATCATGTCATATTTAGCTGTTGAATTTCCCCTCATAGCAGAAGCTTATTTCGGCAACATGAAATAAATACCACAAGTGTGCTCAATCACATCCTATATTAAACTACCATGCAATAGGTCTACCATGTCTCTTTCCAACCCCCCTATTTGTTGATAAGGCGTAAATGGTCAAATCAGATAAAGTTGATCTTCATTTTTGCATCATGAGCAGAAACTAGTTGTTTTGTTCTTTTCTATTTCCATGTATTAAATGTTTGCCTGTGTCTGTGACTGTGTCATGTGCAACCCAAAACCACTAGCACTCTGTTTTGCGGATGATTATTATTAATAGGTCACAAATCTAAAGTTCAGGTCAAGTCTCAGAACATAAGCTGTCAAGGCCTATTTAAATGAGATGTCCGATTGAACACATTTTCTGCGTGCTCACAACAAAATTAAGGTCCTAATCCCTGAACTCACACACACAATATTGTGACAATTAAAAACATTTTTTACTACTTTTCTTCCTTTATAGTCATTCCTCACACACAGGCTCTGAACTTTTAAAGTCTATGTGCATCCATTCAGGGACCGGATGCCATCCCAGCATGCACTGGTTGAGAGGCAGCGTACCTCTTGAATAAGGTTGCCAACAGGGTAACACATGTAGACAGCCCAAACATTCGCACTAACATTCACACCTAGTGTGTAGTCAGTCTCCAGTTCACCTAACCTTTGACTGGAGGAACTGGATATGCTCACAACACAGGACCTGTGTGGTGACAAAACACTGCCCCACTGTGCTGAGTATAATGCTAAATGAAAATTATAGAGAAAAACTCAACATGTATCATACTATAATTGATCAGTGATAGCTTAAATAAGTTGTCTTACATGGAATCATTATTTCTTGCAAAGTCTGGCAACACTTTACTGTTGCCACCACGATAAAAGATAAATATTTTATACTCAAGAGAGATGCCATCCATCTCTCAAAAACATGTGACAAGTTTGTATCTCAGAGAGGGGTTTGGTAAAAGATTTTTTTTTTTATCTATCTGGGTCAGCCTTTTACCCCCTCCCCCTTCAGTGTCATCTGAAAAGAAGCAAGGCGACAGCTTTTTCCTCTTTTATTAATGCTTGTTAACTAATTACTTTTAATTTTCTTAGAAAATCCCAGATTAATAAGAATACTCATATATTTATAACATGTTTACGCCACCATGTTTACTCAAATGCAAACAAGCCCTACGAATAAACTATGCCTTAACATTTTAAATGAGGCTGGTTTGTTTGTGTTGAATTTCTACAAATGATCTTTTAAACATGCCATTGGTAGAACTTCTCTAAAGTCACTCCAGAAAACAACTAGAAAGAGGCTACCTGGGGACGATTCCTCGAGCGCTGCTAATGAACAGAGGAAGGGAGACAACAAACATGTTTTCTTCTTTAATTCTCATGGCCTCGGCTGTTTGATATAAGATGTATGCCAAGACCTCTTGTGGATTGGTGCGGTGCAGAGGGGAGACTATAAAAAGAGCAGCTATTAGATGGAGCTTGTCGTTAGTACGCATGCTAAAGTAACACTAACTCTGTGACACATGGACTCTTAGCATGAATGCGGCGATAAAAAGGTAACAGAGCCTTACCCCCATCTGTTTGGCGTTTATCAAAAAGCAAAAAACATGCGTCGTTCACTACTCGGTCCAACTTAGTGCCTTCATCTTTTATTTTTGTCTCTGTAATGATTTGGCTTTTTGTGCAATGTTCTTGTCTCTCTGCTTTACTGTCTGTAGCAACCTGCTCAGTTTGAGGGTGAGTGTTAAAAGATAAAATCAGTGTTATTATTGTGTATCCATGTGTTTGTACATGTGTTTATTAATGTTGATTAATCTCTTTGTGACTATTTGTTGTCAGATTTAGCATATGACACGTCAATGATCTCTGTCCTCATCTTTTATCGTCTCTCTCAGAAAGATGTTTTATTGTTTTTATTATCTACTGTTTTCAGTTCTGTTAGAGACATGCTCGATAGACTGGGAAATGCAGGGGACCTCCCAAACACACACACACACACACATACACCAACACGCTCCTCCACCGTCAATCAGCCCTTCTCCATCCTCTCTACTGCCACCTCCTCTACCACAGGGAAAAGGTCCTGCTGATTAGAACAGGCCTCTCACTGAGTGCCATCCATCATCATCTAACCTACTGGTCCTCCCTTCTGATTACTCTGTTTCTGTCTCGCGCGCACACACACATGCGCACACGTACGAGAAGCATAAACACTCACACACGCAGAAACACACACAAAATCTGAATAGTTCACATTGATTGAATCAGGATTAATTAGCTATGAGGTAATCATTGGCTGCAAACAAGGCTGTATGTCAGGAGAGTTGACATTTAGTCGACACAGGAGAGGAAGAAGTGTGTGTGTGTGCATGTGTGTGTTTGGGGGCAGTGTTGCCGCTGTTTGAAGCATTGCACAGAGTGCTCCTTCACTAACGGAGAGAGGGTCTGACTGAGGCCTGTTTGGTTGTAAAAGCAAGCTGACAGCTTTGTTAACAAGTCCGAGCAGATGAGAGGGATTATTTTATTCCATGGCATGAGGACGGTTTCAGCAGACAGCCCTCAGTTAGCTTTGGATTTGTCGGCTTCCAGTGATTCACTTGTGATTTTTCATAAATTTGCCTGTAACACAGAATTAGGCAGTCCTAGCTGTCATTATTAGAATTATAATATCTTTCAGGTGACGCTGTGTCAGGGAGAGTTGCAGTCATCTTGCATCTTTAAACCTTAAGTCTCATGACTGTTATTTATTGTTGTTTTTGGACTTTTTTGTGCCAACATCGGGAGGAAATATAGATGAATCCAGTTTTATTAAGTATGAGATTTGATCTGTTTCAAATTACACTAGGCAATAATTACATTTCCCCAAAGTAGTGAGTGTGGCTAAAAAGCAGACTGATTCTATAGTAACAGAACTCAAAAGGAAATTTTCTTATACCCTCTTTCACCCAAGCTAAGACGAACTTAATTGCCCTGTTATTCAAAGTCGACATAAACAAAATAAAATTCATCAAAACAATCTTGGTTGGTCTACCCCAAAAACCACCAACTCTGATTTGGTTGAAATAAACCCTTATTTCACAGAATTAGATGTGAAAATATTCTGGGGGAAAGTCCAGACATAGCGGAGGTACAGACAGTGGCTCTGGAGGATAGAGCTGCTCTGATCTGGCTCCTTAATGGGCAAGAAGAGAGCTCAGAGTTGATTTTTAAAAAAAAAAACTTTGGGGGTTAAAAAGTAGATTCAAGTAGATTTTGGATCCACATGCTGTTTGTCCCTGCTGCCCTTTCTGTCGTTGCTGTCCTGTGTGTGCTACTGTGTTAACTCGCTGAATGACAGTCTGTTGCCCTAAAAAATTGCCCTAAAAAAACAACTGGCCATGGTCTCTATAATTGTCCGGTTGCCCATCCTTAAAACAGATGATAAACATCTATGTGAGTGTTTCTTTATGCAGTTTGGCATGTGATCTACGCATTACTTATTACAGAGTCACAGCAGTGTCTGAAGGTATATAGTCTCTCAGTGAGCATAGATGAAAGATGGCTAAAAAAAACTTCACTTACATTTTATCATAATTATTTTATCCTAGTATTTGTTAACTGAACATGCAACATGAGGTCAAAAAAAGCATTTTTCGAATACATTTCAATTATACATCTTCAGAGAACGCTCTGTGCCTGTGTTTGACATTTTTCTCCATAGCAGAACATGCTTCCAGGATGTGGGGGAAACGTGCTAACACAATAGAGCACCAAGCTAATTATGTTGCTGTCAATTATTCATCGGTAACTCAGGTTTGCAAGCTCGCAGACACATACAGTTTCCTCTTTACCCAGTGTGTCTTAAAGGCTTGCTCACAGGGACCACAGAAGAAGTTATAGACATCAATATTTCATAGATAATTATTACACCAAAGCCACTGACTTTAATATTCCTGGAAAGGGGCTTGTGGTGGGTTTCGGCAGCTGATTGTTGTTAGTGACACACCAGACTGGAAGAATGTCAGATGAATTAATAAATACAGAAGGATATGGATAGTCGAACCACTCCTCCTGCCCAACCACACATATGCATGCAAGTGAGCAGTACATGGACACACGACAGATCATAACTTACTAGTTACACTTACACACTAGTAACATTGTTTTGCACATTAAGATTTGATAGACATATTTCTCCAATGCATACATCATCTTTTTTTTCCAGTTTTTAAAATAATTAAGAACTTATTAGCAATATGAGCACCGCCTCACGTTGGAAAGACTTTGATGTCGCTAGTGTGTGCTGGCAAAGAGAGCTGCTCACAGCTGTTGGCAGGATGCATAGTGATGAGGTCATTTATCTACTGTTTATGTGGCTTTGTGAGAATAACTGTAATATGACAATGTTGAAACAAAGTAAGCTTGTTTTAGTAACGTTATCGTTAATACACCGAGGTTATATTTAATCCTATAACTAACATATCTAGTTTCTCTGTAATAGTAATTTTGTTGACCTGAAGTTGCAGTTATCAAGATTTCCTTGTAATGTTTGTCTTCATAATAATAATAATAAGCCAACGGCAAAATATAGTTTAATCGCAAGGTTGACATAAAGTGTAACATTATATGCCAGTTGTTCTATTCTCGGACCGTCAGACTCCTCAATTCATCTTTAATATGAAGAATTACTTAATGTAAAAATAACTATATAGAAATAACCAATCTTCTCGTTAATGGTTTTGTTTGCTTATGTACTGTAGGTCATACACAGGCGTCAGTATTAAACTAATACTGTTTTATAACCAATTAAAATTACATTAGTAGTTTAGCTTCACGGGCTCTGCCTTGGGATTTGCATTGCAGTATTTATTTTGCACCCAACTGATGAGACTCAAACACAAATGTTAAACCAAATAAATAAAAAAAATACGTAACTTAATGAAAAACAAAAATAAATTAATTAAAATCTTTTGACAATTAAAAATCTGCTCTGTTTGTCCAGCTATAATGAGTGATAACACTGAGAGTCAGAAAACTGTTGGCAAATGTAGGTATTTGAATGCAGCAAAACAAAAAACAGTAAGGCAGTAATGGACAGCTGGCCTCAATTTATGCATCCCGTTAGAAAACAATACAAAAATAATGCAAACCGCCTTGAGAGGGCAAGCAAAATATACAAATGTCACCCTTTTGTCTGTCATGTATTGTCCCCCCACCTGACTCCACCATTAACCCCCAGGGGGCAAAGCTGGGTATTTGGAAGTGGGCAATGTTAGTTTAGTCCTGCCTCTGGGACTAATCACCTAATGAGGGCATTAGAAGAGTGTTAGGGTCACAGTGATTTGTATTAGCGTGTGTGTGCATGTGTGTGTGTGTTTGGTGCAGGTGGTATCCCTTGACATAGAGGGACCCCAGGGGAGATATTGAGGGGACCAGAGCAGGCTCGAGGGCCTAAGCTGTGCCCAGTCAGAAACTGCTTGGACGGTGATGGATACCTTGCCCCAGGGAGAATGGCCACAAGAGCACTTAACCGTAACCAGGCAGAGACAAACACAGACACACACACAAATGCTTCACAGACAGAGCAAGATCCAAGTCCCAGACACAGAGCAGACACAGCGCACAGCGAGGTGGAAATGAGATGTTTAGCTTGATGATGCGTGACATCTGTAATGCATTCTAATTCTCCCCATCGGAGCACTAGTCCTTAAGAATGATTGATGATGTTGTTTCATCGTCTCAGTAAACACAGCTTAATAAATGAAGACCATGTCTGATCATCCTTGAATGGAAACAACACTTCAATGATTCAAACAGAATTCAGCATTGTCCTAAAACCACAATATAGCATCATGTAATTTCACATGCATTTCACTCATTTTTCCTTTTTAAGAATGCTGAATCCGCCCTTTTCTCAGTGTTTGTTTTTATGCAGCACAATTTTAACTCATTTTTCATTATTTCATACCAAGGAACATTGAACATCTACTTCCTTGTGACTATGTATATGTACTTCTGCCAGCAATGTCGGTGTGTGTGTGTGTCTCTGTCTCTGATGTGTGTCATTATGTTTGCCTTTGTGACTGAGTTGCTTGACAGTAAAACTGGTTGTTTGACTGTTCAGTAAACGGTGCAGAGAGTAGCAATTTCACAATCATCACATCACGCTTTGCAGACAGCATTATTACAGATGTGGTGTGGCCAACTCTGCTATTATCATTACTTAACCCCAGTGCAGTTGCCCTGAACATAAGCCTACCATTAGCATTAAATGTTAATCACCCATGCAACCAGCCAGCTTGGTGTCTAGGCTGGCAACAGTATCGTATTCCAATGTATTCTGCATATATTGGATAGCTACCGTGTAATTGACAAATACATTTCAAATCAGGTAGACACTGGATGGTGTTTAGAACAAGGCAAGCATACAGGCTACAAGGAGCCGACACACTGAAGGTTTGTGTGTGCAGGTGAGTGTATCTCTGTATGAGTCCTTTGTTGAAAACATTTGCATTTTGGGTACTCGTGTAGCTTGTGCATTCACAGCAGGCAGGCTCCTAGCACAACTTCAGCTATACTTTTGTATGCTAAATTCCCCACATACTGTATACAACTCACCTCTGTGAATTTCCTCTACGGTATTGAACTGCTGCTTGCACAGTGCTTTATCCATACAATATATTCTCAAAGTATTGATGAATGCAGCAGGCATCATGCACTCCAGTGCAGTAGCAATGTGTCAATATCCCAAGACATGAGTTGACATACACACCAGTACAGTGAGCTACTGTAATCCTCAGGGGAGGGGGGCATTGAATACATAGCACCACAGACCTAGCTGTCAATGACATCAGAGGTTCTTGTGAGGTTCCTCCACAGGAGACCATCATCTCATGGGACCCGGAAGATTACAGTTTGGGTGTATCCGCACGAGTAGAACTGTATTTTCTCACATGCCGTGTTTGGTATAAGTAGAGGTTTTTGCCATTGGATGATTTTCAAGTAAGCTTCATGCAGAAAAACCATCATGTTATTATACATAATATCATGCTAATAAATCTAATGTATCTGTAATATACATTTGTTATTAACGGATAGCATAAAGGGAACTCGTAGCACATTCCAAACCATGTATTAGGGTAGAAAACAAAGTAGCTTGCCGGCAGCCTTTCAATGTGATCCTTTTCCTTCATCCAATTCGTCAATTGTGGTTTTACTCAGATTTCCCTAATACAGTGTTGACAAAAGCATGAACTACTTTTGTTGTTGTTAGCTTAAAGAGGGGGACTGCTTAGTATGGTGCTGACAGCTTTTTAAACCAACATGAAATAACCATAAATAAACCAGCTCTACCAAGCCACAATTCTGTGATGGCTATAATATTGTGGTCCAAAGCAAATTACAGCAAGTAAATAAGGTCTCTTATACTGTATCATAGCAAACAAGTAATTGGTCTTTGGTTATGGATAACCTAACCATGACTTATTATGGCAAAAATGACTATATTTGCTGAATTACAAACCTTTCTAGAACAATGCCATGTAGACTAAACTCTCTACTCTACTCTCTACTTCCTGTTTATAGTCATTGTAACCATTAGATGAACTTATTCCTTAAAATGAGGATTTACAATCACCAAGTCGTGGTTCAGTTTTGCTGGTCTCTTGAAAAGTGGATCTTGGATCTTTCTGTGTGTTCATTTGTAGACCTACACTGAATACGTAAGTGTTTCACCCAGTTCTAGCACAATGATTGACTGAATTTCTCCTCAAAGGAATAGTTAGACACAGCATACGTGCTAGACTATTTCTTGCCAGGTGCAATGACTTATTCTGGTCTCCACTGGTTGCCTGGCAACCTCACTGTTATGTCAAAAACCCATGGCTGACAAATAGTGTCACACATAAATCCACATAAAACCATTAAAGCACGACTTGTCTTTGTTTTTTTTGTGCAGGATTATACAAAGGTTATATTTCGTGTTGATTTGTCAGTTGGGTTTCCGACTGTTTCCACCTATTTTCAGTCATTATGCCGACCTAAGCTAACTGTCTTTTAGCTGTAGCTACGTACACAATGGAGAGACAGAGAGTGGTGTCAATCCTCTCATCTTTTTTGAAGAAAGCACATTATCATACTTCCTAATATGTCCTCCTATTCTGTAATAATACATTTACAATCCTTATAAGTTAACTAGTTTTGATAGTAGCACTATTTTACTTATACAAGAACATCTTCTGCCACTTAGTCATGTTGTGGTTACACAGGCATTAATCAAACAAATGTAAATGTTTTATTAGTGGAAAACACTAAGCAGCATTTGTCGCGCCGTGTCAAAGAATTACTGTTTTCAACAGCAGTTACTATTTGTTTACTTCTTGTAACAGGGAGAGATCTACATGCCTGCAAGGGCTACTGATTAAAGATAGGAAGACACTCTTACGAGTTATTACTAACCTTGGCTTAACCCAAGCAACATCTACCAAAATAATGCTATGAAAGGTGCAGATAGTTGATGTGGTGTACAATACTGACACTATTTAAAAAATCAGCACTTGCCAGCCACAGGGACATTCTCCGCTAGAAGGATTACAGACTAACAAATTAAAGGAATAGAGAATGACAATGTGACTACACATGCTTGCCTTTAGTGTCAGTTTCTTGGCCCAAAGCCCAAAATGAAGAAACCAAGGAAAATGCACGACATGAAAGTTCAGGTTTCGTAGAACAGTGGGTAGCTTATTAAATCCTCTTTGATCCCGCTGTCTTTGATATCTGTGCTCTCATAAAGAATTCACTTTCAGTAGTAAATATAGGTAGTTCAGAGAGACATCATGACACACACCCCTCATTCCCTTACAGTCTCTTTAAATTATACAAAACAACCTAGGAAAATATGCAGGTTGTAAAAAAAAAAAAAAAAAAAGAAATCAGCCAAAAGGAGTGGGAATATTCAGTTCCTTGACTTAGTTACATCTGGGGATTTGGGGGATTTGCAGGTTATTAGGATATTGAGTTTTTTGTGATAAGTTCAGAACAAGTTCACCAGAGCATTTAGGAATGCTTTCATTTGGACAGTGAACAAACAGCAGTGTTTCTCTCTACATAATTCAAAACAATATATAATGCATGGTTCAACATCTCTGCTGAGATTTTTTGGATCATTTTCAGAATAGTAGGTAGGTTAAATATGAAGGCAAATGCTGTGAAACTATTTGATTTGTGTTCTTTCCACCCTGTTTTCAAAGAGGGCATAGACAATACGGTGTATACCTACCAAAAATGAAATCTCATTAAAAACAGCTAAATGATTATAATGCATCGTATGTGAGTCTGATTTTTTGTGTTTACATAGATACTGAGACAATGATACTACGCCCACAAAAGTTTGTTGGTCAATCAGATGTTTGAAACTTTACGTGTGCACTTGTTATTTGTGTCCATGTGTGTGCTGTTGTGTGGCTGAGTTGACAAATGTGGCTGAGTTAGCTGGGATGAAAAGCCCTCTGCCCGTGACCCCTTATCCAAGTTGCCATGGCATCTCTCTGTTTGTAATTGTCCCAGTTTTCTGGGTTGAAAATAATGACCAGCATCTATCAGGGGCCTGCCATCCCTTCCTGTCCTGTCCCAAGCTATACCCTGACCTGGCAATGCCACCCTGCTGAGCCCACCTTGCCCGGAGGCCAGGCCTGTTTGTTTGCCTTGCCCAAAGTATGACACTGTGCCGCGGAGACGGAAAGGTCGTGGCTGCCCCTGACCTGACCTCTCACCCCTCCTTCTGCTTAATGCCAGGGCACTGGGGGTGTGATGACTTGGATAACACACATTTACTCGCAGTTAGATAAATGAGCATGCACGCACGTACTTCAGCACACAGATTCACACACATACAAAAAGAAACCAAATTAACCCACACAGTCAAGCAAACTTTAAGAAGTGATCTTTCTTGCTCTGCTTCATTTTTCATCCGTTTGATGGATATAGGTACTCTAGTCAGCATTTGCTGTTTTTTGTCTGGGAAAGCAACAACAAACAAGGTTTCCACAACAACGATCGGAGTCTTTCAAAGAGATGACTCCGCTTGATGTCTAAGTGAAAGTTTACTTAATTGGCGCTGTAATCTGCCATGTTAGCGGAGCCAAAAAGATCCAGCCCCCGCATCCTCATTAAAACAATACAAACCTACTTTTGAACAGTAAGTTGAGGGATTGATTAGGAAGACGCCTGTTCTGATATCCATTTCTTTCATTGTTCTCTGCTGGCTCAATACGGCAGGCATTTTCATGGTGCATTCCAATTACCTCGGTGCAGATCAAGAAAGGTGCCAGATTAACTAGAGAAACCTTGCTAACACAAAGAGAATTCCTAACTTAACAAGATGTCATTTCTCATTGATAAGCACTGTCAGAATCTCCGTGGCTTCTCTTTCTGAATAATTAGGAGGTTTGGATTTGAATACATACACAGAGACTTCAGGAATCGTTAGATACAGTGCGCAATGCTGTGTTTAATATTTCACAAATTTCCCTTTTTCAGTCGAGCCCATGAATATTTGTAATGGGTTCTTTCAACTTCCTTTTTCAAGCTCTTGCTCAAGAACATGTGAGGTAAAGAAAGTTTAAGTATATCCAGATTTGATATAACGTACAGTGTGTTGCAACTGGTAGAACTCCTCTTGACATGCAAGTTAATAATTAAGCTAAGTTCGCACGTTGCTATGCTGTAACATAATAGTGTGTCATCCCTTTTCTTTTCATGGCATTTTCTTAATGTTAATATTACAGTACATTGTTAAGATTTTGTTCGTAAAGTTTCACTAAGCACTTACTTTCTGCACACTGCACTGATCCACATTTATGGTTGTCCTGCTTTGGTAATCATTATACCGTATTTACTGTCCTTTGTGGCCACCAGCCTTTGTTAGCAGAGTTTATGCTTCTAATGGGCATCAGGAGCCTACAGAGGCAAAGATTCACTTCATTGGGGCCACTTTCTTTCATGTCGCTCACCACAAAATCGTCTGCACGGAAGATTTGGCCTCACACAGCGCCCCGTTGGTGTACATTTGCTGTGAGTGTCTCATTTTTGTGGAGCTCTGGGGGCATTTTAAGTGTCATCATTTAGGCTTCAGCAGCCTCGTCGAAATGAGGAGGGCCCTTATGATAATGACCATCACCCTTCCCTGTATGCTAAATGACATTACATCTTTTCCCCTCAATTTGAGATTTAAAATAGATTAGTTTCCCCCTGAATAATGCCTGTTAGTAATGGAAACTCTTGAGAGGCTGGGCTGAAAATACACATTCACACATAGGCCCACACACACATACATCATGTTATTATCACACTCCAGGGGAAGTCTTATTAATCTTCAGAGTTTTTTTTTTTCTTTTTTGCCCTTCTTCCTCATTTGGAGGCAGCTCATGAACAATTCAGCTTCTGCCTGCTAATGGTGTTTCACAAGGCTCTGTGGGATATCTTTTATACATCAATAAGGGCAATTATCAGCTTAACTGAGAAAGCAGTGTCGCCAGCTCAGCCATGCCCTTCTCCTCTGTGCTCTACCAGTGTAGTGTCTTGACATGCTTTAGTAAAGCAATGCACCAGCACTGCCAGAATTAAGGGTTACGCTTACCGCTGGGCCTACCCATTTAAAACAAAGCAGAATAAATATCTCAGTTCGGCACTTAACTACAGGTTGAAAAGTGTGACAAACAGCAGCAAATTTAATTGAGCAACTTTAAGATTACATAGATACAAGTTATTTTTATATTCATGCTTTGAGCAAATACTTTATTGATTTAATCGTAGATATAACTGTAAAGTGCTTTTGAAACTGTTAGCTGTTTATTAGACTATTCGAAGAGGGACTGTTAATATAACCAGATATTTATTTATTATTTTAGAATGTTTTCTCGGTTTCATTTATTAATTCATGTGTTTTAACTTTTCAGTTATTTTCTGTTTCTACTCTCCTGAATAACAACTGAAAGCACTTGGCACAAGAGGGCACTACAGCCACGCATACCCCCCGGGGATGCCACCCCACCCCACCCGATCCCAACTGTCCTGCCTCCATGCCTTTTCATTGTTCAGAAGGGATTGGTGTGGGGGGGTTGGCAGCCGTGCACAGCTGGCAGCATTAGCGGCTTAACCCTTGATGCTAATGCTAATATAGGATTGGGCATGGAGCAGACATTGTGAGCCATATGACCACTGGCGGGCAGGAGTTGAGAGGGGCGAGGGGTTGCTATTGGTGAGCTGATCCATGCATGGATTAGTGGGCAACATGGCAGAGTTAGTCCACTGGAGAATGCCACCACTCGGGTTCAGCTCCCACTACGCTAATTAGATCAAGGCGAGGAGATGTTGTGTGTTCGGGATTTAAGACTGTTAACACAGTCAAACGCTGCTCTGTTGGGTTGGTCACCATTTTCTTCAAGTAACATGTATCAAATGATTGAGCTCAGAAGTCCTGATATTTTCCTTTGGAAAGGACACATCCACTCTTCACGTAGTCTCTCCAAATTATCTTGTGCTGAATAATCCTCAAGCCTCTTTTCTTTTAAGCAGTTCAGCAGAATCTCCCAGTCAATTTGAAACAGTGCCCTGTGGCCTTTCTGCTCTCCCATGCTCCAACCCTCATATCTCTGCCACCATCTCTGCCGGTGCCAAGCGTTGCTTCATCCTTCTGTTTTGCTGTTCAGCCCCCTCATTGGCTGCCCAGCCGTCCTCATCTGGTGAGACACCAGCAGCTGGCCAGACAAACCTAAGGTAGTATGGTGGCTGTGGAGCTCAGTTGCCCTCAGAGGCCCACAAACCTTTGTGCTCAGTTCCCACAGCAGCTCCAACCTCTGTTTATGAACAAGAGGGATCAGACCAGGGCTTATATTTATAACCACACCACCATGACCGCCGCCGCACCATCACAGTAATCACCACTGTGCATTGAGCCTGAGTGGAGCAGACACTTGGCCCGCTCCAGATGGGCACCGGCCAGCTTGGCCCCTCAGCCCGGCAGCTCTGAACTGAAATCATAGATGGGCTTTGCCCCTGCCAGCTCTGAACTGGCACACCAGTTGTTGTGATCTAGTCGAGGAAAAAAAAAATAGGGAACATGATGATAATGTTTCAGCTTAATCATTTGAAAGGTCAGTTTTGCTTTGTTCCCTGTTGCGCTTTGTACGGTGATTTGTGAGTGCAAGGTCTCAAATTGCTGGACTAATGTTCTCATGGAGAGTGACTGTGTCATACATTTTGGCAGACTGTATGATTTTGTTCTAGACTGATGAATTTAAACGACTGCCAGAAATGCTATTTATATTTCCAAACCAGAAAGATTAAAAGGCTTAGTGCTAGTCAGCTGTTTTTATTTTTATCTCTTTCTATGTAGAACTACTGATCTCTTCCTTTGTCAGCTAATTCTGGTTTTCTTTCTCTTTCCAAAATCTCTTTATCCAAGTCTTATTTGAGTCAAACAATTTGTCGCCAGACATGGGTATTTTACAAGGTCTTGGAAAACATTTCATCCTTTTAATTTAAACAGATTTCTTTTCCAGTCTTGACCCCTGGAAAGATGCCGTTGTGGTGGCTAGAAGTGGGGGGAAAGTGAGGACCAGTCTCACCACACAGCCCACCACAACAACCTGACAATACTACATTTCCTCACTGTTAGTGATCTAGCAGACTCATCTAGCCAAGGCACATGAGCAAACACATCCCTTAAACCATCTCTCTGCATGTCGAGGTCAGCTCCAGTGGTCCCGAGGTGAAGGAAAGTACACTCCACTGCGCCAGTTTAAACTTAGCCCACACTGACATGCCCATTTGAGGTTTTAGGTTGCGTTTCAATGGTTTTCTGTGGATGCCTTAAAAAACGCCCATGGGGAGAATTAGTGGGAGCTTTGGCAATACAGCAGAGCCACAAGTAGGTGAAAGGCAAACAGAGCTCACAGATTGGCGATGTCAGTCAAACGGCTGTAGAGCACTAGCCATTAGCTCATTAGCAGTAGGCTTCATGCTGGGTTTGGCTGGTGTGCACAAATGGTGAGGTGATGATAGCTATTTTGCTGTCCAGACCGAGAGAATAAGAAATAGTAGGAGTCTGAATAAGTAATGGAAATTGTGTCAGTTCTTCTGGACTAGTGGAGCTTATAATGATGTCATTTTATGGGCTCATTGTTTCAATTATACATGGGTTTTAAAGTCAATAGTGATCTCAGCAATATTATCAATACTTAACCTTCCATTTTCCAAGAATTGGCTTTTGTTCTCTTGAACCAGAGTGCAAAAAAACATTTTAAAGCGCCGACACAAGGCCTGAAAACCAAACCTGTTAAGGATTACATTGAAGGCCTCAGCATAAAGAGTAAATCCCCTGGGATTGACTGGCATCAGCCAGACAGTATTGCTAACTTTCTGGATCTCTGTAGACACAGTTCACATTGACCATTGTCCATCTGACAGGTGGTGTCTATGCAGCTCGGCTCTGCTTTGAGAAAAAGTCTGCCCAAGAATGCCATTCACATATTGTGACTTTTTATTGAGGATCTCATTGAACAGTATCTCTATGAACATGAAGTTAGATTGGTAAAAGGTGCATCAATCTTGAGAACAGAATGAGAACTGCTTATTTTGATATTCAGTTAAACCTTATTAAACCTAATTTATTAGTAAAATCAAGGTGTAAAGTGCTTAATTTAAGTATTGTCCTAACAGTGTTCAGTGAGAACACCAGAAAGCATATCTTCAATAAAAGTGAAAGTTTAAATTTCAGCAACATAAGTGATTGTTGACTGCAGGAAGTGTAGCCATCACCATCATCATCATGCAAAAACAAAGTCTTCAAAATCACCTTCCAGTTCAGTTTGGCATAAACCAGGTTTGGCTCCTCTCTGTTTTCTTTGTCTTGTATCATTGTTTTAGTATCGCTGATCCACAGCGCAAAAAAACTCCTGTATTTTGAGAATACAGTTTGATTAGGGAGGCTAGAAGATCAGTAGCAAGGCAAGAGTTGCAAGCTAATAAAATGTGAGTGTGTGTGTGTGTGTGTGTGTATGCAAGCAGGTGTTTGCGAACAATTATTTCCGTCTATAGTCTGTAGATTTGAACGGACCTCATCGCTGCCTGTCTGGGAATGACAAAGGCATGTGCATGAATGCAGTCCAAGACCCAGTTGTCTTGTCATTTGTCTAGTGTGTGTGTGTGTGTGTGTGTGTGTGTGTGTACAAGGTTTGCAAAGCTCGTGGTGTCAGCTTCTGGACGTGTGTGTGTGTGTGTGTGTGTGTGTTGGAGTGTAAGAGAATGAGATCAGGTTACGCTAGGGATAATCCTCCCAAAGCCGTTTTGTTCAGGCCTAAATCACTGGATATTACCCTACCCATAAGTGATTTTAATTGGTTGTCTCATATAACACAGACTCCCGCCTAACGCTAATGCCGCCCTGTAATTGGCTGAAGGCTGCCTCTGCCTGTTAAGTTCATGGGACAATAATGGTTTAGGTGGCAAAGTTACTGGATATTGGAAGTGATCAAAGGATCAGACTCTTAACTATCTCAGATTCATTGTCTGGCTTTGGTGCTGTTTTGGGTCTAAGAGGCTGAGGGTGTGTACAGTGTGTGTGTGTGTGTGTGTGTGTGTGCGCACGTGTATGTGGACTTTCATGGGGCATGCGTGGGGTGAATGTGAGCTAGTTTGTGAAGGGCTTGTGTTCATTGGCTAATTCTGTCTCGCCTGGACCGCAGATAGCACATATTGTCCTCTTGCCTCCCACCTCCCCTAATTGAAGACTTGGCTCTCCAGATGAGTCCAGATCTCTCAGTTACCATAGTGATCATGGTGGCTTTGATAACCACGGATGGCTATGATGCCACCTCCTGCAGACTCCATTGACCACAGTTTGGCCGGCCATCTGGGGTTCTAGCTGGCTGGCTAAAGGGACTTTGGTGCATGCTGGTTGGCCGCTGGCATGTTCAACCTGCCACTTGGCTTGTCCACTATCCTCTTTCAGCAGGGGGATTCCAACACAGTCTCATATAATTTTGTAATTTTGTAATTTTGAGGACAAACTCATAGCATATGTTGTGGACACAAATAATGTGAAGATTATATGCCTTTACCATGAAATGATTATGAGGCAATAAGCCCAATGTTCACCTCTTCCCTATGTAAAGAGTTATGTTTTTTATGTAAAATGAATGGACTAAAACAATTGTGATACAGCTTAGGTAAAATATTGTTCTTCACAATGTCAGTGGTCAGTTTTTTATATGTAGTTTAATGCTGTCATCTGATTTTCTTCCATCATGTTTTAAAGGGTATGTCATTCTACCCTTACCCCTTCACTACCTTTTTGGGGAGTTGTTCCAAAGCAAGAATGACTCTGAACTGGTAGGAAGTTTCGATTGGACCGGATGCTCTTTAACACTCTCTAAATCCCAAATAGCCTGTTGTTTTATTGGGTGCAATCCAAAGATACTCATTTGGGGTGGCATTGTTTCTCTCCAATGTTGTATTGAACTCGTGTTTTCTTCTGAAGAAATTTTCATTTAATAATATTTTGGATTAGCAGGATGGAGTTAGGGTTGACCGATTAGATGAATATAATCAATTGGCTTCATCCATTAGTTTTTTACACTATTTTTTTAGGGCACTATCTGCCTTTTTCTTTTTTTTGTTTTGTTTTGATGGAGTATGCACAAAACATACTATACAGTACATATTCTTAATCGGCCGAAGCTTTGAAAAGATTACAGTATATTAAATCTATCTCTGCAGTCAGTCACTTCTGCTGAGACTCGTGTGACTAAGGGCAAACAATGACACGACTGTTCATCCCTTCCTCTCTTCCCATTGCTCTACCTCTTGCCCTCACACCAAACCCTCTTTCTATTCGCATCTGTTGCAGACAAGGCTAAAAGCATCTATTTCTCTCTAATCCCCTTTAAGAGTGGTGCACAATTTATTTTTGTGAGGCCATTTGTCCCAGACAATAAGCACTAACAGGCTAGACTCTGTGTTGCTCACTTGCTCCCCCAGCCTCATACCCACCCACCCACAAAACCTCCACTACCATCGCACAGGTGCATGTGTGCATGCCCTGACCTTGGGAGCAATGCAGAGCTTGTCTTTATGAGGCCTTGAGACATGGCATTTGTGGCATTTAACCCCCTCATCACTCTGTGACCCCCATTCACCCCCTCCCTCTGCTTTGGTACTGTCATTCTCTTTCCACCCTCCTTCCTCTCTGCCCCTCTCCTCACATCCTACTCTTCCTGCATATTCATCCTCCTCCACCTCCCTTGCTTCCTTGTTAAATCTCCTTCTGTCACTGACTTCAGCCCTTTAACCTGGCAGGTAAACAGCCATGGTCCAGGTGTGTGTGTATGTGTTTGTGTGTGTGTTGGGGGTAACCAGACAGACACAGAATGTACCCCCTCCTCCCATACACCGGGCTCGCTTTGAGAGGGTAGAAAGATCTTGACAAGGTCAGTGAGCTTTGTAGCTCATAATTACCCATCCTGGGTCTACAGTAGATATGTCAAAGCAGCTGGACCACGTAGGGTTCACACTATATAGACGGAGATGAATCTGTAAGCTGAAAATGGTCCAAATAGATCTGTAGTTTCTCTGGTATCTTCATTCAGGCTGAACCCTCTCTTCATGGTTTTTCACTTATTTTGCAGAAAAAAAATCACTTTGTTTCCATGACTATCCACTCCATATCAGTAAGCAGTCACAAAAATATATAAAATCACAATGTCTTGCCTAGGTTTAGGCACCAAAAGAACTTGATAATTGAAATATCGTGGTGTGAGTTGAAATAAGTACTTGGCTAAGGTCGGAGAACAATCCTCATCACAGTTGAAAAGAAACCAGCCTTGGCTGTCAGTTGGAAATGGGAAGCAAAAAGTGGTCTTTCATGTCAGACGTTTTGTTGTCCCTTCCTGCTCCTGTGGACTTTTGGCTCTATAAAAACCCCATGCTACTTCCTCCTTTGGTCTCAATGGACAAGTAAAAACTGCTAGAGGTCCTGAACGCAAACATATCTTGTTTTTGGCATTTGCTTTAACAACTGATGTTGTCATTTTTCTTGGTAGGACAGCCTCTTAAACAGTTTAGCCTGAAGGGGAGCACTGTGGAACGCACATGTCCCCCTTTTTTTAAATTCATGTTAAATAAACATTTTTTTCCGTATTATCATATTTATATCCTTTCTACTTAATCTTTCTCTCTCTCAGCTGCAGTACTTCTCTGTCCCAGGATTGAGATATTATGTTGGTATTGGCTGCTTTTATTTTAAATCAGTACTGTCAAAGGTTTCTTCTCATTGACAACAATACCAACAGTGAAAAATGATTATGCAAAATGTATGTTTGCTTTGACTCCTTTACTTACCACTGTTGGTGAACAACAGTCATATATTACATGTTCCCTTTGAAGCAGGTGTTTCTTGGGGGAAAAGTTTAAATTGAATTCATTCAGAGGAGGTTTCTCTCACTCTGGTAGAGGTTAATGTCTCCATAGCTGTTGCTGCTGTTGGTGGTGCTTTCAGAGATGTGTATCTGATTATGGCACACACCTTCCCTCACTGCTGTCCTTGGTGGATTCCCAGTAAAACAGCCCTCACTCACCTGATGATTAACAAGATTTAAGATGGTGGAAGCCACATGGGGCCTCATTACCATCGTAAATACTTATCCCACTGTTCCATTTTTTCCCGATTTTCCATTTTTCTATGGCATGGTGGGAAGAGGAGAAGGTAGAGAGGGGGTTAGGAAAGTACACAAGATGCTGTAAGAGGAGGGGAGTTTGTGGTGTTGTGGGAATGCAGACCCACCCTTCTCCTCCTCTCTCCTCTCAGGTTAATTCCCAAGATCTCTTCAACAGGCTCCTCTGCGGGCCCAACAACGGCCCCTTGGCCCACCACTTCCCAACTCCATCTCCCTTGGCTCACTCTCAGTTTTTCCTACGACTACTACAATTACAGTTATCACGCACAGGCACAACCATTAATGAGGAACTATGGAGGCAGCAGAGGAGGCTGCGCAGAGAAACAGTAGGGGAAGGGTGTGTGATTGTGAGACCCTGAGCTAATCATAAAACGTTGTTGAATCAGAGGCAAATAGTGAAGAATAATTTTATAGTTTTCAAATATTCCACAATTGTATACTACATTTTATTTCATTTAAACTTTGCCAAGCACAAGCAGCAAAAAAGTTTCATCAGACAACAACCTTCTAAAAACTATCCTACTGTCATATATTGTTTGAATGAGGACAGAAAACCTTGCTTTACCCTGTACGTTTGCAGACTTCTGATTTTATGTCACAGTCCTGTAACTGTAACAGCACAAAAGGGAACAGCTTGAGCAAGCCGACATGAAAAAGTCTACGAACAGATGGGTGAAACAATAGAACTTTAACGACATGTGATACATAGTCTCCTGACTTCTTCTGTGATTTCACAAGATGCCAGTTCTCTGTTTTTCAAAGGGAATACTCAAAATGCTTATATCAGGATGAATCAAGACAAAGCTACGACATGACTCCTGTATCCAGTATGCCACTTTATAGACATACCTGGTGTTTTGATCTCCACTTGTATCTACGTCGAAAAAAAAAAGATTAAAAAAATATGGGATATGTTTTATTTTAGTGTAGCTGATAGATTCGACAGACAACCCTCATTAGACCAATCTTTTGAGTTGCAGGTCACATGCGAGTCCAGATGCGTCAGATGAATGTTTCTTTTCTTTTTTTTGCCATCTCTCCATTTTTATGAGGTGATTTTTTTATATATATAGACTGTCACGTTGTAGGTCAACTCATGAAATTTCTCTCAGAAATAATATCAGGTGACAGTACAAATATAAAACCTAAAACATCACATTTGTTGTTACACTTTTGCTTTACAAGGCTATAGCTTTGACTTGTGTGTAGATTCACAGTCATTACTGTAGGCTTCAAAGGACCTGCATCTGCTGTCATGTCAGTCAAGAGAGCAGTAATGAAACACTTGCATACCGCATTTAATAGAAGGTTGCGTGTGCCTTTATTTATAATACACTAGCATTCCTTATACGTAGTATCGTGTCACATTCTAATAAAACAACCTGCCTCTTCTCATATATGTCGGATCTTTTTGTCACCATCTTCACCCCAATGTACTCTTGTTAAAAAGTGGGATAAACCATAAAATTAGATGCTCTCCTTCACTGGTACCAGTGTAGCAATGCGAACATTTCATCTCTTTTGGGGATAGAAAGCCTAAGGCTGCATCCTGTTTTGGCAGCTGTAAAGATAGAATCGCCTCTTCTCCGCTCCTCTGGCACTTTGCCTTCTGGGGGAAGAAGCTAGGGGACAGGTGGGGACCGACTGGCCCATGCCAGCTGACCTGTCAGCTTTAGACCCTGTGTGTTTGAATAAAAGGAGGGAGGTGACGGGGGGGCAGTTTGGTGAGGGGGTGATGGGCTTTGGTAGGGTATGCGTGCAGCGTCTGTTTTGTGTGCGTGTGTGTGTGAGAGAGGGAGAGAGAGAGGAAAAGAGATGGAAGAACAGAGGATGACAAGAGAGGCAGACAGAACAGGATGGTACTGCTGATGGAGATGGGATGTGACAGTTCTCCCTGGGATTGTGTGATTAATTGGGATCAGGTCACCTCTTCAATGTCTGGACAGTAATGCTATGCAGTCTCATATGGCTATTTACATACAGTGGGCTCCCCGGGCTACACACACAGACACACATGCACGCGCTGGGGAAACAAAACACATACACACACACACTCCTCTATGTGGAATACTGTCATTATTTTTAGCTCCGATACTAGTCCAAGTTGTTGTAGTAGCAGCAGTGGAGCTTGTTGGTTTCCATGTTGTATTCAGATACAACTTTTTTTTCTTGTTTTTCTTTTTCATATTTTCCTTGTGCTGGAACAAATATATGTACTTGACAAGAGCTCCTACTAAGAAAGTGGTTGTCGGTGCTGAAGTTCCTGTGTTACCTTTTGCAAACTCTGTCTCAAAGCACCAGCCCCTCTTTCAGAAGAGGGGATAAGATAGCATCCCGACGGAAAGCGCAGATACTAAGAAGACACATGGCGCTGAATAATTTATGGCCCAGCAAAATAGAGACAGCCACTTGAAGTCCTGAGTAAGTAGGAGATATAGACAGTGGTGACATATCAAGCCACAATAAAGACACAGGGAACAGTAGAGAAGGCAGGGGGAAAACGTTCTGTGAATTTCCTGAGTTAAGAGTTTGTTTTGGTTTCCCTGCACTAGCTGCCTCGCTGTTTGAAAGTTGTATTGCTCTGCCTTGTTTACCAAGTCCTCTTGCTGCTTGCTCTGTCACACCGGGGATAGTACCCAGGTGAGCGCTGCTACACACAAGGAAGAGAGAAGCCAGTGGCCCTTTGATACCGGGCCGCTGGTTCCCTCAGATTAGCTATTCTCTCTATACCCTGACGAATCCACTGGCATAGCAGCCACTGTAACGGAGGGAGACACCTCCCATCCCAATCGGGTGGCAGAGGCATGGTGGCTTGCTGGCTGGCTGTCTGACGGCCTGCCAGGTTGGGTGCTGGCTGCTCGCAGGCTAGGTGGGTACGACATTTAAGACTTGGCCCCCATTGGGCACAGAGAGAGAGACACCCCAGACGGCCTTTGGAGCTGCCAGGCCCCTCCAGTCTCTCCCTATTACACCTCAGCAGCACTGATGATGGCAGGTCGCGGTGGAGAAGCTGTCCTCATGCCGCCCGTCACATCCCTGCCACTTTCATCTCCTTACTCACTTCAAAAGTGACATCTGTCATCGCTAAGAAGCTCGGAAGCGCCGTGTTCCTGCGATGTGCTGCTTTGATGGTGATTTGGCCCCAGGCGTTTGTCATACATAACTTAGGTGAAGAACAATGTGATATCAGACTTGGATTTTAAAGGAGAAAAAGAGTCTAAGTACACTACAGGCGGGCAAAATCAAAATCGCTCTAACCACTGGAGGGAGCGAATCAAAGTGCAGCATGAGCTGGTAGAAGTACTGTTCGTTGCTCGTATCACAGTCTTGTCAGTTTTCTTCTTGTTCGCCTCGTTACTGTGTCCCCATCTGCGGAATGAAGCATCTGCCAATGGCAACCGTTCAGCCATGTGCCATTTGGAGAACTTTGTGAATGTATGCTTTTGCTCTAAACCCACAGCATGCTTGTAGCACACAAATGCTGCGACAACAATATTATCAACAACACAGCTTGTCACGAGGGTTCATGAGGTACATGCTGCATTCAGGCATACCGCAAGTTTAGTCTGAAGCACATTTGTCTGGGTTAAGTAAGTGTGTTTTTGATGCTTGTGGAATGTGGATTTTTAGTGTGTGTTTTTGTCTGAGCTCTGCAAATGTGTGTGTGTGGTTCACTGTGTGAAGGTGTGCGGCACAGTGAGTGTTGTGCATGTACATGTGGCTATTTGTAAAACTGAGTTATGATGACCCTGACAATGCTTTTCACCAGAGCTGTCAGGGACACGTCTTACTCACTGACCTTGTTTTGGCGTCAGTGATACTTGACCCCCATCTTTAGCAATGTCCAAATCAACTTGTGTAGTCTTCATATCTGTCAGTATAACCTTTAGACCCAACTTCTCTCACTGTCTTTTTCAACCTCGAGTTCTCATTGTCTTTTATTTGTTTTTTGTCTCTGTTTGTCTTTGCTTGCTGTCTTGTTCTCCCTCCTTCATTCTTCCCCCGTCTGGGGTTAACCCAAAGTTCAGCCATCCCTCTTTCTCACCTCTCTGTGACTGACAGGCCTGTCTTCCAGATGGCTGCCAGATTGCCAAGCTCCTTGTCAGTTCATATTAAGCTTTGTTTGATTAATGCATAATTTAAGGGCCTGTTAAGTTCTCTACAAATATATGTGTATCTAATTAGCGCTGTTAGGCTTTGTGACATCACCACCTAACTATTTTTTTTTTCTTCACTGCAGTTTTTCCACTTAGCGTCAGCTAGGGTAAAAAACCAACGCGCTCCACCTTTCTCATCTCGTCCCAGTCTGTTAACGTAAACTGTCAGTGGAACTGACGTGGAACAGGATGATTAGACTTGTTTACCTCTCACTTTCGGATACACACATACATATTTGGAGGAGACTAAACATTTTTTGCATCTGTGTTTGCATGTGTATGTATTTATGTGTTGCTTTGTATGAGCGTGTGCCAAGCCACAAGTGATTTGAACAAAACAAGGGTCAGACGTGGCGCTTACTTACACAGGTCAGTTTGAGTTGGTTCATCTGAACGAGCCTTTTCAGCTCACCTATTCTTAATACAGCTTAACACGCAGATAGGACAATGTGCAAAAAATGTGTTATTTCTTTAGCAAACAAGACTACAGCTGGCATTGTGTCTGTAACAGGTGGATGCTGTATACAGACTTGCTTAGAAAGACCCAATGAGTCTTAATCATCTTACATGTGTCACTGTTTTACTGACCCCTGCCCTACACAGACTCCCTAATTAAGATACTGTGAAATGCTTTAAATGTGTATGATGTATACTCTTAATTATGGGTTGTTTTATTTTATTATTTTTGCTAAATACCATTGTTTGACATGTTCATACCTGTGCCATACATTGGTCTTACTTGGCTGGATGGCTATGGTGGTTCACAGTGAATCACATTTGGAGGTTCCTAGTTATGTTGAGTTCATGTTGGCATGCATTTGCCTAATTAAAAGACCACAGAAGTCAGTAATCAATAAGTTTTTCACTTAATGTGGCTTTTACAGATAACAACAGAAGCCTCTGGTTCACTGGTCTTGCCATATTGCCACAGCACTGTGTCAGTGCAGGGGAAAGCTCTGGCTTGTTTATGTTTCTTTAACTATCATCTTGGTTGGCGCCCGGCATGCAATAATGGTGC
The DNA here is from genome assembly GCF_040436345.1 of Pagrus major. Taxonomy (NCBI): domain Eukaryota; kingdom Metazoa; phylum Chordata; class Actinopteri; order Spariformes; family Sparidae; genus Pagrus; species Pagrus major. Next base: position 33,539,790 of record NC_133218.1, read on the forward strand.
CCCTGCAAAAGAGTTTCAGGGAAACTAGTTTTGCAGGTGGGGAGGCGTGCCCTGGCGTTTAAAGGGCTAAAAGCTGCTATCTTGTTTACATTTGTACTGTTGGTAGGTTAGGTTTAGGGTAACTTGCCATTTTCAGCATGTAGGCTACTAGTTGGGAAGTTGTTGTTTCCCGTAGAGACAGACATTTGACAACCCAGCACCCAGAGAGTGGAAGGGGAGACAATGCAGAATGAAGTAATCGCCAATGGCAGGCTTATACCCACAGTCTACATCCGGGGAGTCAGACTAAAGGTTCACCAACCACTGTTACCCAAGGTGCCTGCTCACACTGAGGACAGATTGGATTATGCTTGAATTGCTGCAACTTGATAAAGTACATTCCTCAGCACTTGTTTGACTGCGAGCGTGCTCTTATTTTTGTGTGTGTGTATGGTTTTTGTGTGTGTTTGTGTATCCCTTAGGCATTCCTGTGTTGGAGTTTTACAGTTCTGTGCTATAGGCCTCACTGCAGTGTATGATTGATGCTGTCAAGACTCATACCATTATGTTTATTATTCATCTGTTCCAATGCTTTCACTTGAGGGGAAACAGAAGTTACAGACACAAGGCTGACACCATCAGCATGGTACACACAGAACACTCACACACTTGGCCCATCTTCTCATCCAGCTGTCAATCACTGTCTTAAAATATGTCTAGAAATAACTGAGCATCGCTGTCCTCTACACCTGCAATTAAAGTTGAGTGATCCTTAACCTGACACTGCTAACTAGCCAACAGTGAAACTGACTGCAGTAGGACAAATAGGACTGGTTGCGTCCTTGGGTCCTTAGGAATATCGATTCATAGAGAGTGTGTTGGTAGAGTTGTATCAGATTTTCAAGCAACATAGCAGGGTGATGGTGAGGGGACCAAAGCCAGGCCAACCTAGACACAATGCCCCTGGGCTGACAACACACTGGTATGTGGTCAGAGCAGAACAGCCTGCAGGTACTAAGGAGGAACAAAACACTATCTGAACCACCGTACACACACACACAGACACACAGACACTAACACATACACACACACACACTCTATATGATTTCAGGACAATGACGGTTAATTTCTGTGTCATTGTCACAGCAACATTACACGTGTACAATCCCAGCATAGCAATGGTAACATGGGATATTTCTCGACCCAGTTCAACTTCTGAATAATGCTGGTACCAATATTATTGGACAAAAGTGAAGAGTTCAGAGGCTTCATCTAGTACCTCAATGATAAGGAAGAAAAGAAAAACTGGAGAAAAGATCTCCCTTCCCACATTAAATGGACTAATGTTTACCAATGGATTTTGCAAAAGACTTCTCTAAGGTCATTTTTAGTGGGTGTTTAACAGCGGAGATCCTTACAGACACAGCAATGTAAAACCTAACCTGTCTGATTAGGACTTTGCCATCACAGATGTTATTGTTATGAATTTATTCCAGTTACTCTCTGAGACGTGACTCCAATGTAGCTACTTGCTACCGTAGTATAATCATATTGAATCCAAATTGCATCCAAGACGGTGACACCAAAACACACTTTAGGTTATATAATCATGACAGACCAATAACACCACTTCCTGCAGCTGAAAAATAAACACAGTTACGCTACATGTGGTAGCTGAATGTAAAATGTCACATTCCCAAGTACTAGCTCATCAAGTTCAGCGCCAGTACATGAGGGAGGCGGGGGCCCACTTCAAACAGCGTCCTGATGAAAGCGTCGCCTCCATGGCACAAGCTGCAACTTTCATTTGTTTAGCAAGAGCGCTGACAGATCTATCAGTCATAAATATCCATCCTGGAGAGAGTGATGGAGGAAGGAGGAAAGGAGAAGAAATGAGGGGAAAAACAGAAAGGGAGGGGTGAGACCTTCAGACATTTGTGTGTGTGTGTATGTGTGTGTGTGTACTTATTTTCCTCTTCATTAAAAGAAGATTCAGGATTCAGGCATCTGCTTGTCAGTGCCTGAATCTGTCAGTGTATCTCCAGTAGCTGTCATTGAGATGTGGCCTTAAGAATGATTTACACCCCCGCCCTCGCTCATCACAATTGTCATATAAGTTTCATTTGTACACATATATGTGAGTAAACCTTTCATACCCACACATACACACACACACATCACCTGCTTTTTTCCAACCACTGCACACCCCATGCTATCTACACAGAGCAGAGGGCTGCGGTGTCAGTCGCACACCGCATGCATAAATCATCGCTCGTCTTGGGACTAACATTTTAATCAATGATAGAAACATGAAAACATTGTTTCGCGCTAATCATCAACACTGTGTTTGATCTATCCAGAGCTTTAATCTTGTCTTATGTGGACAGAACCGTGCCTGTTGAGCACGAGGAGCATTGTTGTAGGTGCATCACAGCACTCTTAGCTGTGGACAAGTTTACACTGATTGTTTCATGTATCTGGGCCTGGGCTCCTGACGCCTGCAATGCTTTTGAACCTGGCCTTTTGTGTCCTCCAACAGAGCTTTTGTTCTAGATGAAACAGACTATGTATGGTCAGCACTGAGCTGTGTCTGCGCCACCACATATGCACACACACACACACACACACACACACACACACACACTGTAGGCACCATGGCAAGTTGTAGACACATACTTGTGTACAACAACATGCAAACCCATGCTCCCACATATTTATGTGGGCGAGTGAATGTGTATGTGTGTGTATGTGAGCGGGGGTGGACAGGGGCATCTGTTTTTTTCTCAGCAGTAAGACATCCTACAAAAGTAATCTCAATTACAAGAGAGACTTCAGAATTAAAGTTTCATCTTACTGTAACACCACGGCCTCTTCCTAGCACATCAGAGCACTGCTGTTTTCTTTTTAACAACACCACCATGTTTGCTGTCTCTGAGGGATTAAGTTTACTTTTACTTAAAAAGAAATTTAAAGCAGGAAGGAACTTGCTGAATATATATCCAGTTGTTCACACAAACAACCAGGTTTATATATAATGTTGATACTCAAATCCTCTGCTTGTAGTGATAGACAATGAAAGCTACATTCCATGTGACATTTTGGGTATTTTTAATTTTATATATGCACACATTTGTAAAGTTCGGGTTAAAGTCACCCTGGCAATAGATTTCCTAGACAACAGTAAAAGCCAGAGAGAAAAATATTTGTTTTCTTTAGAGGAAAATAGGATACATGTCCTATATAAAATGAGGTTATATAATTTTAGTATTGAGGAAATAAGTCCTGTCAAAATAGTTTAAGAAAATCCTTACATGCCAGTGCAGTCTCATTTGCAGTTTTCACTTATTTGTAAATCTGAATAAATGTATACTACTTTAATTCTGATTAACTTATTCTGTATTCCTTAAACAACGAGTACCCATTCAGAGGAAACATGTACTGCAATGGTTCAGCATCATTAAACTCACTTGTTTTAATATTCTGAATAAGAAATCATGGAAACACAACTAAAACATTAGACACAGTTAAAAAATAAGCATACTCGTTGCCCTAAAAATCTGTTGCTTAAAAGCTGAATGTGCGACAGCGACAATGTGGGCCTTTGGTTGTTTTTTTTTTCTGATGTGGGAGAATCTTGGTCGCGCTTGTTCCGATGGTAATGTAACAAAAGCTAACACCAGAAGCCTTTGTGCTTGGATGTGTTCGAAATAAAAGGGAAAAAAAGGGGGACAGCAAGATTTTCTACCAAATACTAGGGTTGGTGCATAAAAAAGTAAATGAGCATCCTAATATCGGGGCCTCTTAATTTTTCAGCAGACGTGATGAAGTGAGTTTCGACTGATGTTTCCTGAAAGTGGCAACACGTGTCCCTCTTACCCGGCTGGTGCAGTCCTCTCGTCTACAGATGTGTCGCTTGATGTACCCATCGAATGGCACACTGCCACTTAATAAAATATCACTCTTGCTTTGACAGGGAAGCCTTAATTGAGTCCCTTGTCAGTTTTATCAAACTGTGTGTTATCGTCGTTTGAAACTTTTTTCCTCTCTTTCTCCCTCAGTCTCTCTCTTGCTCTTATGGAATATGCTAGCAGTTGAATCCTCTGTAACTGGGAGAGAAGGGAGGGGGAGGGGTTGAGGAAAAAGTAAAAAGTGAAAGAGAACAACACTGGGATTGAAAGAGAAATAAAAGTAAGCGAAAGCCAGAAAAAGAGAGAGAGGAGGAGAAATGGCCAAGAGAGACGGTGCTGAGAAAGAGCCTTCAGAGGCTATCTTGTCATTGGATTCATAATTCAGGTTCATGATTTTAATTTCCCTCTGTTCTTATCAAAGGCCGGTGGAGCAGCAGGGGGAAGGCTCGTAGTTAGTTGGATAACTGCATATGAGATGAGCTGCAGGGCTCTGTCACAATGCCTGGACGACATAATAGGGATGGAAATGTGCAGAGAAGAACAGAGTATCCACTCACTCACTGTGACTTCCTCTTTCAACTACCAAAAACCCACAATCATACGTTGTTTACAAAAACCCTTTTTTGACATCTTCTCCCTTTTTCCTCAGAAGCCATCATCCCCCAAAGCATATTCAATCACACACAGACAGAGAACGACAATATGCTTGTGTAAAGCCCCTACAAAAATACAGCAGATGAATAATGAATATTGACTGTGTTTGGATGAAGCCTTTTGATTTGTTAATATTTTCTTGTATGTCTATAATAAAACTGCTGTTCTATCAAAGTGTATGTGTTTACTGCAATGTAGGAACATTGTCACAAACTAATACAGCCACAGGGCCAGTGTTTTTAGGATGGTAGGCAGCTTTCAGAAGTTTGTTCAAACCAGTTTGAGTGTCTATAAAAACTTAAAAAAACGTACAAACTAATATGGTCAGTGTGTGCCACCACTGCGTTGTATGTGCTGCACAATCTAGAGGGCACTGTAGCAGCCTGAGTTTTGTGCTCCCATCGTGTTTCTTGCTTTGAAGGCACATGCTACCCTTCTCTCTCACACACACACACACACACACCACTGAATATGTTTTGATGTCAGTTTCTTTTTCTATTTTTCTTTCCTCCCTCATCTTCATATTTTCCACTCTGCTACGCTGTTATTCTCCCTCTCCTCCCTCTGTTTTTCCTCATTTCTGACTCTCTCACCCTCTCCTTTCCCCTCTATCTTTATTTCTTTGGCTTTGGTGCTTACAGGACTCACTAGTGCCACTGAACTTCTCAGTCAGCTATTTGATCATTAATTTATCACAGTTCCAGCAGTTTGTTTGACAGGTGCAAGTGCTTTCATCTGACTAGTGCTAGGCATTGCTGAATGAACAAGGTAACCTGGACCTATATGTTGAGTAAGCAGGTGAGCTCGGAATTGAACGAACCAATCGGTCTGTCTGCAGAATGAGCAAGTGCAGCGACATGGCCTACTTGCTAACTTGGCAAGCGAAATGTAAACCAAGTCAGTTGTGCCAGCCTAGCGAATAGCTTGCACAACACCCACAATAGTTGCAGGAGTCAGGCCTACCTCACTCACAAAGCTGCGCTTGCTTCGATGGTTGTGTACTAAATAGAAGTAGCATAGGATAGGTGAAGATGAAACTAAATCTCCTCTTGTAGATGCATCTTCATACAAGAATGGAGACAAACTCATTGCTCTCATTTAACATTTCGTTTTTTTTTCCACGTGCACAATAACAGTGACTCATACCTCATAAAACTTCTCAGTCAAAAAAAGAAAAAGAGGAAAATTGGTTTGACATTGCTTAAAAAACAAAAAAGCATGGCAAATGCCAGCCTTCTGTGACAACACAATATGGATATAAATACATAAAACAGATGGGCCTTAGTTGCCAGAAATGTTGCTTTCTGGCTGATGTCAGGACCGAAAACAAACTCTGAGACCGACTGCAGCCAGTTTGACGACGGGGAATCCAGTACCGCAGTGGTTTATGGAGTTTAGCTGCTGTTGGACAGTTACTGTATACTTGTTCGATCATGCAGCTAACATCAGTGGTCCTATTAGCTGACTAACGTTTAGGCCCCGGGTTGCCTGGTGCCAAACCAGGGTACTGTATTCCCCGTCAGCGTATTGGCAGCCGTCGGTCTTGCAATGTGTGGCCATGATAGGCTCGCCCTTTTAACCCTTAATCGGCTGTGTTTACTGTAAACTCACTCAGAGTCAGCAAATTTGACATGTAGCTGCATGGCAAGGGCATAATTCACATTAAGCAATAATTCTTTTGGCTACTATAAATATGAATCGGCATGCTCATCGTTCTTTCCTGACCTGACTGTTTTTACAGGAAACATGTAAATATGTGGAAGCAAATAACACGCCGTCTTCTGCTTTCTGATGACTTGAAATAAAGACAGTGAGGCATGGAGACATAAACATCACCAACATCAGTAACCATCAACCAACAGTGTGTCTCTCTACAGACCTGAGTATGGATGTTACACCCTCCAAGCCCTCATGGTGTCTTCTCTATTCTGCACTGTCATTTCATCTTCAGATTATTAAAAAACAGACCCTCACCTCTCCAATATTCACTTTCTTCTGCTCTCTAAACTCACCAAAAATTATATTATTTAAGCATTATTTTCACTCAGATGCTGAATAACATTGTTTATGTATTATTTATATAAATACAGTGTATACTGGATGCTCTGAAAGACCTGGAGGCCAGGGGGCCTCAGAGCGGAGCAGTGTTTGCTCACCCGTAAGAGCCTTTCACACCTTTTTTCTTCATCCTTACCGCCAGCACCAAAGCTGTGTGAACTCTTGTAATGTAAAGATTTATTTGCTGGTCAAGATTGAATCATATTGCCTGAGCCTTTTGCAATGTTGAACAATCGTACGAAACCCATAAATTTTCCTTCTTTCTTTCTTTCTTTCTTTCTTTCCTAGTAATGCTCCAGTTCTCCTGTGTTTTCTCTTTTTCTAGCCTCTTTCTTTCTTTTCCCTCCCTCTATCCCCGGAATCAAGGTCTGCTGGGGCATTTTTAAGACAGAGGCTTCCTGGACTATTTTGGTATCAAAGCTTTGAGGCAGCAAGAGGCATGCTCTCTGAAGTTGACATGTAAGGAGAGGAGGGCCTTCCTCTCTCACTGGTTTGTAGGGGGCATTGGGAGGGAGGGGGCCACTCAGTAGCCCTGCCAGGAGTGATCTCTACTGGGAATATGAGCCTCAAACGCTCGCCTTCAAACCCAGACCATCCCGAGCCATTGGGGAGGCTTACGTTTCATATGTTTGGTGCACAGTTGACTGTATGGCCGTATGGTGTTAGGACTGGTGTGCATACATTCATGTGCTTCACAGTTGTTGTGGTGCTCCTGAGTGTTGTAACATATCGCAATTGTTTCCCACATTTTACATTTTTAACTGAAACAAAGCTTCACAAAGCAACTCCATACACTGGCGGCCCCAAATGGTAGCAAGATGTATCTGTTGTTGTTTTTTTACAGTCCAAAACATTTTCTGAATGTGATGGCAATGAAATACACACGCTAAGCAACTTTTGTTTTTTGTTGTTGGTGCTGGTGTGGCATTAGTGCCATTCCAACTTTTTCCCATTTTTTACTTGGGAATTAATCACTACAATCAGAAACTGTTTTGTATTTCGGTCCAGATGTTCAGTTTATCACTTTTGAGGGAACAGTATATTATTAGTGACCCTTCTTGAAATTATAGACTAATTTGGGCATACAGGATGAATTTCACTCTCTCAGATGGTGGAATGGTAGTTCTGTTTCCCTTTGCAGTTCCATTTTCAGGCTGATTTGATGTTGTATTTTCACATAAAAATCTTGCCTCCAGCTTTAATGTGAATTTAACCAGCTCCAGCCCTTTGTGGTCGACTGCTGTCCAGATGACCTCCTCTGTTTTCCTCTCCATACTGAGGAAGTCCAGCTTACAGTGGATCTGACTGTGAAACGGTCTGACCTGGCTAGTCTCTCTACCAACACACTGCTCCCTGATTCATCTGCTGCCAACCCCTTCAAGTTATTCATCTGGAAGAAATATGCATTCATCATTGTATTTTTAATCACACCAAATAGATAGACAAAGAGAATGCCTTAGGGAGAGGGGGAGCAATCTACAATTCCCAGAGCTCAGATGGTATTCCTGCCCTGCATCGCCAAACATTCCCCAAATTGACTCTGAATGAATTTATTTTTAATGTGTGGAAGATGCTCTACCACAGAGAATAGAGATGCGTGTGTGTGTTATGTTCTTGTCTGTCTGCTGTGTAGTACTATGTTTCCATGTGTCTTTGCCTTTTTTGTATATTTGTATGTGCATGTATCAGTAATGCAGTTGCACATTGTGTACACATTTACCAGCGTACATTTCTGGAGGTGTGTGTGTTTTTTTTTTTGTTTTTTTTTGGCTTAATATTATTTATTAAGATACTGTGCTGTTTTCAAAGTTTTCCTTCTCACAAACCCACCACAAAACTATTAAAGTCTCCATTGCATAATCCCTGTTTGACCCATCTCCTTCCCCATCAAAGCCCAGTATTGTAGTGGAGCTGTTTGGCCTAGCCAGCCCCGAACAAATGAGCAAGCTCATCCCTCCATTCTCCATTCCATTGTATTCATTAATAAATTAATTTATCAGCTCGTCTTGGTTCCAGCCTAATTGAGTCCCATTGCAGCCTTCTAAGTAGGACACGTACGGATCCGACAAATGGAATGGTATCCGGCCCTCGGTCCTCAGGGCTATGCCTTGGCCCTGTACCCTGGAACACATTGCTTTGTTAGCTGCGCCGCGTGTGTGTCTCTTTGTGTGTGCGTTTGAATGTGGATAGATCTGATACCTCTTTCATCTGCTTTGAGCTATCTGTTGATTATCTCTGTGCTGTGCGGTCGTATTCTGTGTTAGTGGGGACGGATTGGAAGGTGGGGGTCGCTTTGGGAAGATAGGAAGAAAGAGAGAAGTGCAGAGGGAGGCAGGGGGCTTCCTGTTACCCCATCAGAGATGAGCCCCCACAGTGTTGTGGGTCTGCATATACACATACACAAATGCACAAGTCTGTGCACACACACTGCAAACAGATGTGGGCTCACAGAAAAGGGAGGGTCTTCTATAGCTTAATGCCATTACATTAAATTTTAAATAATGTTATGCAAATCAGAAATGACAGGAGATTATCTCCTTGGGACCTTGAAAGGGATTCGTCAGTTCTTATTCCAATAGCCCTGGAAAATAGCCCAGACGTCCTGAGTAGAGAAATATGGCAGGGCGTGACGGAGACTGCCGCTGCTGAAAGAGGAGACCGTGAGAAAAGGCCCCAAGTGTTGGCTATTAAAATCAATTTACCCAGGAAGTCAATGAAGAGAAATCCCTTAGTAAAGGCACCTCCCAGGACAGCTCACGGGTCCTGGAAGAGGGGCACAGGCGAGGATGGAGGCTGCGAATGCCGCATGCCAAGGTGAAAGTAACACACGCCAGAGGAAGGAGGAGATAGGGGGAGGCAGGGAGGGTGAGGACTGTCTTTCATGTTTTCCCCTTGTGCCTGTTTTATCTCGACAGCCCTGCCGTATGTGCAAGATAGTTTTAAAGAGCTTGTCCCAATGTGAATGCTTCCGTCTGCAATGCTTCACAAGTTTTTCTGTTGTAAGAGTTGGATGTGGAGGAGAAGCGGTTGGTTTGCAGTGCGATGGAGGTCCTGCGGTTTGTTGTCCTTCTGAGTGCCAGTACATACTGACAAACTGTATGCACATCATGTTGGGAGATGTAGGGGGGCTTCATTGCTCATCACATGACTCCTCCATTTTCCTCCAGTACTGTCAACATCCCCAAACCACCCACCCACCCCCCCTGCTTTTCCACTCTCACATCAGGCCACAAGTGCGGCAGCCATGCTTGCAAAATAGTCAGTCTCAATATTGTGTTAGGGACAGAGCCATCCATTACGGAGAAAACAAAGTCTTGTCTGTCTCCAGTGCTTTGGGCCAACAATTAAAGACATCACGCCAGCACAGGGGCACTGAAGGGGGGGTGGTGTGGGGGAACAGACCTTATCAGAGTCGTTGCATCAAATATTGATGAACCTAATTGAGGTTCTTAGGCACTACAAAGCTTCCTGAAGAGTATCTGTTTTTATGGCAAAATACAGTCCTGGTCTACCGGAGCAGACAGCGAGAAGAGTGCAGTCTTGTGTGTAAATTGCATGTTATGTAGACTAACTGCAGGCAATTGCATGTTATTGAGATGGAAGATGAGGCAGAAACTTGTACCAATGAAATTCTTCTCCCACAGATGGAAAGTATGTCAACACCAAGTTATTGTAACAGACACTTTATTATGTTATATCTCAAAGAGAAATGCATGAGGAAGATTTGAAATTATGATCATGTCATGATATTTTTATTCTTCTCTTCTTTTTGAATATTCTTCCCTATTCTGTCAGAACACAGAAATAGCATCTGGGCTCCCTTTTGGTGTATATGTTTTCCCATCCCTCTCTCTCTCTCTCTCTCTCTCTCTCTGTCTCTCTCATTTTGAGATAATGCAGGATTACGTTTCGATCTTTTTTGCTTGAAATATAAAACTTTACTGCTGCAGTTCTTATCCGTCTCTGTCTCTCAGTGCTGGTCCCTGGTGACACCAGCCTGAGAATGGCAGCTTTAATTTGCAGGAAAACAAGTTGAGAATATTGATTTCAAAAAGTGCTCTCTTCTCCCCTTGGAAAAAAAAAGCAGAAGGAAAAAAAAAAAACCTGTCTGCTATGTGAAAACCTGTAGCCTTCAATTAAGTGGGGCTTGTAGGTGTGTGTGTTTTCATTTGGGCACGGTGTTCACTTGAAATGACACATTAAAGGCTGTGTTTTACTTCAATCAGACTGCGAAAATATACACACAGACCTAAGTGTCTCTTGAAGGGCTCCGATGTTGGCACACACACCCCGCCACCATACAGTACCAGACAGATGGGCGGTATTTATCTTAGAATAAGAACCATGTTCTCCTGCTCCAAGAAGGGAAAAGACTGCCTTTCCCACTTCTGAAGAGGACACGTGTCCTGGAATTCATGTCAGTTGATGTTCACAGGTCTCAAGTCTCACTTCCCCTCCCTAAGACTTTTTGTAAAGCACAATAATCTCATACAGCCTTTTGTCCGCATGCACAAAACAGAAATCAGAGCTTTGCTCCTTGGCTCCATCCCCGTGCTGGACTGTTGAACCACTGCGTTTTCTATTTATTTTGACTCACAATAAACCTACAGCGATTCATTTGATCTTATTTGGTGAATAGTCAGTCCCTGTGGTAAGGCTTATCCCCTTTAATGCAAGGCCTATTTGGGGTTCTGATCTGGTGCTTAGGGCCAGGCAGAGTTGAGTATCAATGCAGGGACTGACTGGAGCTAGTGGTTGTAACACGCCATCCCAGAGGCTTTGGAAGTCATCCCGCTAATACAGACATGACTAAAGCTCCCTATCATCCCCCGCAGAATGACACGGCATGGCTCCAAGACTTAACTCTTACAAAGAGCTTAAATATCTTAGATGTGTAATGCATAATGGAGGTGTGTTCTGTACTTTGGGGCGCAGAGTATTCCCATTGCTATACCAGGCTGTACTACAATAGCATGCTGGCTTGTTCGTCGTATCGCACAGCAGCGTCAACAGTGAGAAGTGCATGCAGGTGGCTGAATAATTAAAGGATGAAAGCCACAATAATAATAAAATTGCATTACTTTTTTTGTAAATAGGGCAATTTGTGTTGCAGTGTTCTCCTCTGTTGAGTAAATCACACCCGTTCTCCTTCTCTCTTTGTTTCTCTTTTAGTCTCTACCACTATCCCTGTGTGTGTGTGTGTACGTGTGTGTCTGTGTGTGTATGTGCCATGTGTTCCTCTGTGTTTGCATACACTGTGTGCTCAAGTTGGCTGAAAAGGGGGTTGGAAGCTCCCCTAGTGGCTCCTCCAGAGAATTACCTTAGAGAGTACTACTCTGCACAGCAGCAAACACACTAATGGCACGAAAAATAGCAAACACATTACTTTTTTGTTTCCATATCAGCAGTCCAACTGTGTACCTTCTATTTTTGTTTGCTTACATATATATGTAGAGGGGAAGCTTGTTTGTGAAAAGTAGTGTAAGCTCAAAAAGGGTGTAGCTATTTAGTGTTTGCAATTCAAGTACAATGTTCTCATCAACTACTACTAAATAAAATAAAATTGTTAAGGGAGAGAGTTGTGTATTTTCATATACATGATTTTCAACTTGCAAGATGGTAATTTTTTTCCTCTTCACAACCACTATGATTCAGCCTAATATATTCTGTTTAGTACTGAGAAAAGTAGGCTGCCAGATAGAGCCTCGGAGAGTAGAAAATAATACGATCTACTCTTTTTTTTAACTTAGATATTAATGTTTTACTGTGTTTAGACACTTGGTTTAATCTATGCAGTATTTGCAGGCCAAGCCAAGAACCACAAATCTAATAGCACACCTTGTTATTAAATGTTAATCACTGACTAGTCTTTTCGGCCAAAGCACTGAAAACATAGTTCCCAGTGCTGTTTGTCAGGAGGATCTGAATATGTGCGTCTGATGGCAGTAGATAGCCTCCCATTGAGATTGTTAGCAATCCGATTCATGAGATCAAGATGAGATATATGGAAACATACAGGAGGTTATACGTATGCTGGCATGTGTTTGCATACATAAATGCGTGTAGGAACGACTTCTTGTGGGTGTGTGCATGTGTAATGCATGTTAATTAAGCCTTTGGCAAAGTGGTCCATCGTCTCTAGCGTCCAACTCGTGCTATTATGAGCTCAAAGAAGTGAACGGTCTCCCTTGGCAGGACGAAACTGATAAGACTATGACGCTTGTTATCTACGCTTCACCTTTCATTTGTTTTGATCTTTAAGTGGTCTTTTGTGTGCGTGTGTGAGAAAAGGGACGCAGTGAGAGAGGTGCCGTCCTGATGTGTTTGTTCTAAATTGATTACCTACTTGCTATTTTTTCATCATCTTGTTCTTCCTCTTTGAATGTGCTGCGCTGCTGGCCGGCTGATTGTATCAGGAAGCGGTCAGAAGCTCAGCATATTTCAATTTCATTGGATTTAAAGAGGACTGGGAGGAGGTGTGCACATTAGCGCCTCAATGCAATCGCATTTGTCAGCATGATCCTTTTTAAGTGCATTTCAATTAAGCCGTGATTCTTTGATTTTATTACGCCCCGGCCTTGCCGGAAAAATGCTCACTGCTGGTTGAACTCTGTCTAATGTACACAATTTAATTTTCTTAATTGAGCTAACATGCTTTTCATATCCTAATTCCTAGAATAATCTTTGATTCCTGTATCTGCTGTGGCAGGCTTTTAATGAAAGAGGGCAGCCTAAAAACATCTGTTAGACCCGTGATTAAATCATCCGCATAACATCTGCATTTATGAGGGTGTTAGCATGCTGCCTGGCCCTTTATCTATTTTGGGCAATTATCTAGTGTGACTGTAGTAATACAAGATATTAATATAGATGTGTTTGTGTGGTTGCCCCCTCTCCTTCACACAGATGACTGTCATCTGGCTTTGTTTCCACAGAGAACTCTGGCTATTGATACAATGCACCAGAAGTCTCCTTTAAACAAAAGGAGGGGGAGATGCTTTGTTCTTTGTTTGAGCTGTGTGCGTAAGCTATTTGTGTAGACTCCTCTTCTGAAAGGTGGGAGGCATGTTGAGCAAATCCTGTTTCCTCTTTGGCAAGTGGTTAGGTAATTGATTAAGCTGTTAAATACACACATACAAGCTAGCACACACCGTGCTCATGTGCATCCTCGATCGCACTAACACATGGATGTATTAGACAGTGTTTCCATACCTGCTGGCTTCACACAGTGTCGCTGGAGTACCAGCAGAGAGCCTTCTAGCTCACTACAGTGTGAAACAGAGTACCTCTTCTTTCCGGTCCTCCCTCCCTCACCACCTAACACCAAACCCACTTTTATCAAGAATCACATAAAATAGGGTATCAAATGAAAGCCATCGCTCTACCTCCTTAACCGCATCTACCTATCCCCTTCTCTTCTTCCTCTCTTCCCCCTGTGCCTCCTCCTTCTCCTCCCACGTCTTCCTGGTGGCATGGTCATCCGTCCATTAAGAGGGGGTGAGTCAGTCACCTGCCGTTTGGCCCCCTCATCGTATGACACACGGTGGCACAGCATGGCTGTCATCGCCGTCACCGGGCCTGGATCAGGTGACCAGATTATCTCCCCACCGGCTTCCATTTCCCACATTCTCATGTGCTACACTGAAAACAGATCACGCACAATCAGGATGAAACCAGCCAAATGACTAACTAGTACGAGTCCTGCTATTTCCCCAACATGTGTCAGAGAAATGCTCAGGTCAGACCTTGTTGACTCAAAGGTCTTGGCATTAGGTCTAGAGTTTGATGGGCGATGTTCCAAAGTGAGTAATGCAGCTTGTCAAGCGTACACCTCTCTGAGCTGAAAACCATGTTGTTTGGGGTGTTAGCATGGCCTGGCGGTTAGAGAGATTGTTGGGTATCTGGAAGAACACAGGTTCAATCTTAGGCTGCAGCGACCACTGTGACCATCCTGTTCAATTGTCAGTAACCGAGGCATGACAAGGTGGTGCTTGTCCTGTGGGTGACATTTCTACTTTCTGCTCGGATCACTTGGAGTTCTGTGTGACTTCTCTACCTTTTGCTCTGTGATGGCCTCTAGTGTTGCAAGAGGTAATCTCTCAGTACCCTGGTGTATTATGTAAAGAGCTTTCTGAAAATGCCCTTCGGTGACCATGTGATGCATCAATCATAATGCATCACAAAATTTTAAAAGTCTTGAAAGTACACATGCAGAAGCAGGAATGTTTTTTATGCAAAATCACTTTTTGAGGCTTGCTTGAACAGAGTTGGTGTTGTCAGTTAGAAAGCTAATGAGCCACTGCCCCAAGCGCTCTAAAAATCCAACCAAAGTAAATGTGTCAATCCTAACATTCAAAAATTATGAATGATTGCAATTCATTGTGCAGTTGCTGTTGATTAAAGCCCACTTCTAAGACATATGAAAGGTCAAGGGGTCAACAAAGAGGAAGGGAGTTGTCTAAGTTCAGCCAGATGTTGTTTATTTTATTGTGTCACAGCAATGTCATGTCATTCATTACACGCCTCTGTGGTCGTGGACAGATGAGTGTCTTCAGACCGTAGCCACACCCAGGGATAAGGCTAATTGCTGCTGTACTGCCATTGTCTTTAAAGCCCCATTTTGTGGCTGCCGTGCTAACTGGTGCAGCAGCAAGGAACACATGGATGCACACTGGCAGTGCCCTTCATGTGGTGGGTACAAGTTTTGTTTCTGATTATGGAACATGATTTTGTTTTTTCCTTCTCTCATCTTGTGTTTTTCTTGCTGTCTCTCTTTGTGCCTGGTCTGTTTTAACTGCTTGGGTTTGGCTCTCCATGGGCGGTGCTGTGTCCCCAGTGCCGGCATGGAGGTTGTCTCTGCCTTACTGGTGCCCACATTAGGGAAAAAACTTTCCCTAACCACTGAACCCACCCAGAACCTTTCTGCCTGAGACTCGTTTTCCTCCTCAGTGAGTGACTTTTATTCAGGGCATGCAGAAAACTGTCAGCCAAATAATAATCGGGAGGGTTAAGCTTGAAATTCAACCATAAGAGTAGTACAGTGATATCACCTCAAGGTATGATGATTGACATTTTTAAACATCAGTATATCATTCAAAAGAATTCTCATTAAATGTTTTTGGCTCTGTGTGGTTAGCATTGCAAAATAGGAATTATCTGCTCCGTCTGGCTGTGCTTGATGGTGCAGATTCCCCCAGGACCGAGCCTGTGAGAACTTCTTGTCTAGATACTCATCTCTTTAATGTGTAAAATGTTTCTGACAGATGCTCCAGTAAAAGTCCAGTGCCATCAACTCATTCTCCCTCTTGTGCTCTCCCCATAGACAAATCTCAGAGTCGGTTTGTATAGAGAGAGCTCAAATCCTTGACCTGCCCCCTTCGTGGGACCTCTCCTGGTGGAGTGGAGTGTAGTAATCTGACCAGCGCACTCTTTGCAGACACAGTCAAGTCCCCTCTGTTGTGCTATTATCAGCTGAGTGTTATTACCCCTCTTTGCACAGGAAAATATGCCTTGATTTCCATCGACCCGTCCTCGAATCAATGCTTTTAAAAATCTGAGACACCTTTTACTTAAGAGCAAAAGCATGCATTTTATGTTTTGACATGGTCATATTGATTGGGGTGGTGGGGAGACGGGTGGAGTGGGATGGGAAGGGGGTGTGGTGGGGGACTGTTGACCTCTCTCTGGTTCTCTCTCCTCCAATCTTCGCGCGTCTCTCTTTTGCGCTCTCAGTCGCTGCCAGTGTCTGGTAACACTGCCATCCTTAATGGCTTTCCTGTGCTCCATCTTCGTCCCCCCTCCCCTACCCTGCCCCACCTTCCCTCTCAGCCATCTCTTGGTTGCATCCCCTCCACCTCCCCCCCCCCGCCTTTCCTTCCCCGCTCTCTTCTCTTTGGAGCCCCCCTTGCGCTGTGCACTTTTTTCCCCCCACTAATCAATACTCAGTGCCCCCCCTTGTCCACACCCCACGTCACTCACATTTGGCTCACTGATAAATTATGGATGGGGCCTCTCACATCACATCTAAAATTTCTATTGTGTTTGTCAATGGATGATCGATACTTCACATCGCCTCATCCTCAAAGCTCTCCGTGCTTCTGCTCTCTGTCCACTTTCATCCCCGGTCTCTTCTAACATTTTTTGTTTGTTTATGATTTCGGTTTGCTGGAAGTGCTTCAGGTGCTGGGGGTCTCTAGGGCAGCAACTAACAAAAAAGTAATCATCAAATAAATGCATCCTCCCTGCTCTCTTACCTCGCCTCTTCGCTCTGACACTTTCATCCCTTACCTTGCCTTTCCTCCCACTCTTTTCCTTTCCAAAATGTCGTTAACATGTGTTGACACTGGCTTCAGACAAAACACCGGAGTTTGAAATCTGTGGCTTGATGCGAGTTTGTGGATGTGCACCCGCGTTTGACAAAACCTCATAGGCCTCCATCTTCCATGCTCATCGGCAGCCTTTGTCCACCCCCACACCCTGAGAGCTGTGAAGGCAAATCAACACTTGGGTGGATGTTTGAAGAGGAGAATTTGAGGAATGGAAAGGACTATAAACAGACAAAGATGCCCTTAGCTGCCATTCCCGACTGGACTTATTTAGCTGTCAGTGTTTTCTCTTTAATGTACACACAGTATGTAGACACTCCTAACCTTCGCCATTAAAAGAAAAAGAGAACCCCGTTCGCTTTCGCACGCACCATGTCTTAGCTTTTGTTTCTCACACTTTATACCCTCAACTCTCTCACTTTCTCTCTCTCGCACACATACAAACCATGCAGGGTCAGAGCGGTGCTGGGGGTGTAATTTAAGTGGCGTTGGGCTTATCACAGCCTAAGGTTCAGCTGTGATCTCTGGCCCTGAGCAGCACCTGCTCCTCACACTAGATCTCACCTCCCACCTGCTGACGAGAGAAACTATGCTGCCTAATAACTTTAGCGGCGGCTCTCTGCCTCCTTTTCCATGACCACTTAACCCCTGACGCGGCCTTTTAAGTGAAGGTCTGGTATGTGTCTGCCAGCCTCAGCTTGGCAGCAGAGCCTTTGTGCCATTACCTTAAGTAACATGCAATCTCTTGTCAGCAGCGAGGCAAGAAACTACTTTAAACCGCTGCTCTTGAGAGGAGTAGTTGGTCCATTTCTTTGTTTTTACTTATTAGGGCAGCAGTGGAGCTACCACAGCAACAATAATGGAAGGCAATAAGAGCCTGACATGCAGCAAAAAGCCCATTCAGACAAAAAAGGCAAACTTGCTGTTGCTTTTACTACTTTGTTTTTCTACATCACATGGAAGTTAAAAAAAAATTGGTTATTCTGCAGAGATTTGAGGGTTTATCTACGTACTTTTTGAATTACAGAGCAGGGTCATAGTAGCTCACAGAGAGGATTGAAAAAGGGCTGAGACTGTTGGTGCTCAGCCTTTTCAGAGTGTGATCTGTTTCCTGTCTGTCTGCACCTCCGCTCCCTCTTCATCAGTGGCAGGGCAACAGTCTCACACACACCCAGTTGTCCATTCCAATTGCCCTGCCGTGCCTCCACCCTTACCAAACCAGGCGAGGTGAAAATCTTCAAGACCAACCTCCATTTCCAGACTGCCGTGGACACGCCTTACTGGCTTACACAAGGAGCCCAACTTGACCCTTGCTACATAGATAGACACACAGACGGGCACAAATTATCTTATATAGACTCGTTCACGCACACGCGCACACACTGCCCCATTGACAGACAAGCCACAGAGCAGCACGGCATGCCAGGCAGGAAGAGAATCTCCGCCTGAGCAGAGGTCAATGGCTTTTATCTTTAGTGTGTCTGACCTTAGCGTGGGTCTTACTCATCTGAAGGTCTCGCATGCGTGAGAGTAGCCGCTAGTAAATGCTGAATTATGGATACCAATTTCTGACTGTGAAAATCAGTGTAGCAGATTGTATCTGTAACCTAGTAAAAGAGGCAGTCGGGTGAGTTAAGATTAAAAAGATCACCATGTACCTAATATACTCGGTAAGTTTGATTCCCCCAAAGCCACAGGTCAATCATCAACCTCATGCACATGTCCAAGTGTTCTTGAGTGACTCTAAAGCCCTGCAGATCAGCCACTGTTCTGTAAGTCAGTCCGATAACAGCACGAGAAACAATAACTCCAAAAATGCAGAAATGTTTGTTCAGAGATAATGCTTCATATCATAATATTATACGATATTTATGAATTCCAGTTCAGGAAAAAAAAAATATTCCCACAATGAGCAGTAATGATTGGAATGTATATTGTACTCAGTGGTGTATCTCATCTATTCAGCAATGATTGGACCATTTACTTGGCAAGCATTTCAATTGTGTTTGACCTCTCTCAGAAAGGCTGACATTGCTCCCTTTAACTCTTCCTATCTCTCTTCTCTTCCTTTCTGTTTTCCATTTCGCACACACACACACACACACGCACACGCACTTCCTGTTACACTTTCTCGCCAACTGCTTCATTCTCAGGCCCGAGTTCTGTGGAAAAGGTGGTGTCATCCTCCGCTCTCGGCCGTCAGTTCAGATTTGCCTCCGAGTGCAGCAAGACTTCCTGATTTGTGTGACAAACACAAATGCCTTTAAATTCCCCACAGCCCCGGCTCCTTACCAGCCTCATACCTTGTAATGCATTATTCACATCCTCTTCTTGCACCCACCCCCACCTCACTCCAACCCTCTCGGATCAGGAGAAGGACAGCCACACACGACTTCCCTGGCAGAAAATCCATACGGCCTTGATGTCTTTGCTTCAAGTGGGCAATTAATAGTACTGAAAGCCGGATCTATTTTCTCTCATAATTATAGTTAAAGGTGAGGACATAATGATGCCATTAAATGACACTGGTAAATTTTTTTGGCAAGGAGACGATGATCGTGAATGCATGTTATTGGTTCTGAGTCGGTTACGGCCTCTCCAGAGTGCCAGTTATGAGTTTCTAAAATTAAAAAAAAAAAGAATACTTATAGTGAAGCATAGTGTGTTCCCTATGTTTGAGGAAACTTGGGTGCACTTTTTTGGACAAGTTAGGGCGTCCTCCCCCAAGAAAATAAAAAATATGCAGTTTCACATCATATGGACCATCATTGTTACCATACCGCTGTACAAAAAGTTGGAAAAGCTAGAACAGATAACCCAAAAAACTTGTTAAAGAAGTCCGCTGGGGATTAACTAGATCTGTTAGGTCTG
Organism: Pagrus major; assembly: GCF_040436345.1. Lineage (NCBI taxonomy): Eukaryota > Metazoa > Chordata > Actinopteri > Spariformes > Sparidae > Pagrus > Pagrus major. The sequence continues at coordinate 33,559,585 of NC_133218.1, forward strand.
GTTAAGGTTCTTTAGTTAGTTTTTATGCTCTCCACTTTGATTTTTGCATTCATCAGCTTAGGTTTGGCCCAAAACAGCTGGGGTACTACACCTTATTACAGCAGGGAAAAACCTGGATAGTGATGGATGGTATATATATACATGTATATGTGCTCTCCTGTCAGTTTCCCCCCTTGACCTTAGGGATACCGATGCCCTCTCACATCATTTATACTGGTTGAGACATATTAGATATCAAGGCAATGGCAGCTGTAAACCCCAAACTACTCCGCTGACTGCTTGACATGCATTCACAATTTCTCATAAATGTCTTCTAGGATTACAATTACTTATATTGCTGCTACCTTCCCTACTTCTCTTGCTAATAGCATAAAGGATGTAAAAAGTGACACTGGCTTTTCTTTTGTGACTTTAATATGAGTGGCAGCTCAAATTGCACGTCTGTGTTGACCGAGCACACTTTCAGCCATTTGTGCGGTTTCGTCGAGTTGGTAGATTTCTTAACGTCACCCGTATACCGTGCCAGCACATAAGCAAGCTAAGCACCCCATGCTGCGGCCGCGGCCCTCGCAGTCTAACCTGTCTTCCTGCCGACTCACTCCCATGCGCTGACACCCTGCTGCAGCTGAGCGCAGGCCCGTCTGCTTCTTAATGGTGAAAAACGAGAGCTGTCATGTCGTAATCGTGTAATAACCGTGCATGGTGTCACTTTCAGCAATTAATGGAGACGCTGTGACTGGGCTGCGTAAATCCTGGCTAAGTCGGCTGCGGCAGGGTACAGTGGAGCAGTGGAGGAGAGTCAGAGAGGCTTATGTTAGGGTGTGTTGGTTTATTTTGTCTGCGTATGTGTGCCTAAGGGGAAGAGGTAAAGATTTGCATGTGTCTGAGTGTTTTTAACACGTGATTGTCAGAAATAGAGGGATTAAAAGTATGTGTCGGTGAACATTAGGTGATTAGTTGCATCCATCTGTTTGCTTACATATTTGTGTCGGTATATATGAATGTGTCAGTGGCTAAAAAGAAGAAAGAAAGCTGAACAATAGTGAAGTCTGTGGGGTTTTGGGCCATAGTGATGACTCTGCAGACTTTTTGCTGCCCTTACTGCCCTGGGTGCCACTCTTGAATGTGTTATAAATCAACAAAGCCATAAAAAATGATCTTTAATGGAAGGTCACACTGGAGAAAGATATCAGAAGGTTGAGAGATTAGGTATTTTTTTACATCTAGTATCTTGCCTGGGGTCTTGGGGTCTGGCCTGCACCAGTCCAAATAATACTGTGCCAACATGTTAAAAAAACATAAAAAAATACATTTGTGTCAGATTAGAGGTCATTACATACGTCTCAGTATATAATATACCGGTGAGATGATATATTGTTAAATCTGAAATGTATTTGTGAGTGAGAGATTTAAATAAACTAAATCTTATAGTCGTGTTGTGATGCTGTGCTTGTGACATCTGTGTTGAAAGTTTCAGAAGCAAAGTTAATTTTTAAAGTTGTTTGGAAGTCCGTCCCCAGCCCTAGTAGTTGCGTTCGAAAGTATCCACACCATGCCTAAATTGTCAGACAAGGGTCTAAGGGGGGCAGTGTCAGAGCAAGGGTGTGAGAGGGGCCCATAAGGCTGGTCTTTATAGAGGGCAGACAGATGAGGTGAGCAGGGCAAGCTGTCACTGAGACCAGAGTAATGACTAGAGCAGTCTGCTCCCGCCAAACCCTCTGATTGTTTTAAATTTGCTGGGGCGTGGGCGGTCTCGGACTTTACGAGGTGTTGGGATAGCATGAAGTTTGTGTGTGTGTGTGTGTGTGTGTGTGTGTGTGTGTGTGTGTGTGCAGATTTATGTGTGTATTTTTCTCTAGATAAACCTTTACCCTCTGTAAAGAGATCTAGATCCTTTTTTTCAATACATGGTATCCTAACAAAAACACACATCATGTATTACCACTCTTAGGGAATTAAATCAAATTGAATTAGTACCAGAATTGTTTGTCTGCACGTTAACACACACAAACACACACGTACACTGACTTTATCCTCTTGTGGTTGGTGTGGAGAGTGGACAAAATCAGAAGTAAAAAAAATGTTCTTTCACTGCACTTGACACTCTTGGATCTGTTTGAATCATTCCCTCCTTTTGTCTTTATAACACACACACACACACACACACATTCTCTCTCTCTTCTCTCTCTCGCTCACACACACACACACAGACATATGCCAAATCGCTCTATGGCCTACATTATACCCTTCTTGAGACTTATCACAATTTCTCTTTCTTCCCTCGGCTCATCAGTTTACTTACAAAATAGATTTTGTCAGGGTTATTGATGTATAATGCATTGGCACCAGTGAGCTTATTTTCACTTTAATAATATTGAAATCTTTTTTAATATTATGTGATTTTTGCATAGATCTTTGTGACAGAATGAAAGCAGTATGGAGATGATCAAACAGCCGCTTGTTTCAGGTCACGTCTCCTCAGTCTATCTGTCAGAGCCACTCCAGAGAGGGTTAGGGGAATGAGAGAGCACTATGACTGGAGGGAATTTCTCCAAAACAACGCCAAATCACTCACTTTTCCTGCTCCTCCCCATCCACCATTGAGACGTGTCAGAATCCAGCATCTGTCACAGTATCCCAAGGCAGCCTCTAGATCCAACAACGAACTGGCGCCTCTTGTCTTGTCACCTGTTATCTTTACCATGTCTTGGAGTTCTGCGTCAGATCACTCGCTGCTTTTCTTAAAAAATGCAGGGGTGTGTGTTTTACAACATGGAACGTGCCGTGGCATCTCTGCAATTCTATTAAAGTTGGCAGCCCATAATGGCTGGAAACAAGTAAAATAGGAAAAAGTCACTCAGAAAATCACGCCTCTTTATGTTCGAGTCAAATTGGTGGTTCGGAGAACGTGTCTTAAATTAACAACTGGATGTAAACCAGCTACTTACGGGGGGTGACAGATGACACACATTTTCTCAACAGTAAAGCAACAATGTCTCCTAGAAATTATGTTCATGTGTAACTGATTTGCAATAGCAATTTACATTCAATGTTTAGTGCCAAGGCAGAAAGTAGTGAAATGTTCATGTGGCAGAGGAAAACGGAAAAGTGTGGAGCTCTGGCAGATGAATGTTTAAGTCGGCCATCAACCATCTGCTGACTATACAGCTGGATCCATGACTTTCCCTAAATTCAGAAATACCTTGATTGTGCTTTGGTCTTTTATTGTAAAAGATGACAACGCAAAACCTTTCTGGGGAACATTTTTCAGGCACATTCAAAATATTCATATTTTGGTAATCCATGTGGCATCATCTTTACCGTAGAATACATTTTAGGTATACAAAATAGTTTTACATTAGCATGGTAAAAGTGCTGAAGCAAACATTTGTTTCAGATTAGTTTTGACAACATGCAGTGTTGGAGCCAAAATGTGCATTTAGTCTGTGTCATTATTTATTATTTGTTTTGGCTGCATGTCTTTTTGGTTATTGTCAAATCCGGTATTTGGCACCTTGGTGTGGTGACAAATTATTTACCTGTTCACTTCTCGGTGGGAGTGAGGGTGAATCAGGCTCCGATATTTTCTGTTGACCTTCACGTCTTGTTTTGATTATCATTGCTTGTCAGTCTTTACTTCAAAATAAACAGTTAAGCGAATCTGGACATCATGGATTTGTTGGAATGAGTCACAGATAAGAGCCAACTTAGCCTCTTAGCGGCTTTTAAATGGATAGTAGTCGCTACATGCAGGTTAATGTTTAAGACCTCTGTAGCAGCAGCCGTTTGCACACTCTCAAAAAGATCCTCCTTCAACACTTACAATCTCTCCATGTTTCAACAGCCACATATGACACGGAAAGAGTAGTTAGTTATTATTACATCATCGCAGAAGGACGTTATGGCCAGGGGACAGAATTTCAGTACTTTTTGAAAGAAAGTCTTTTCGAGAACCAAGAAGTGGCTGCTCATTTTCTCTCACTCACACACACTCACATTCATTGTTGTAGATGACTCGGCACAACTCACTTCAAAGCTGCAATAATCAATATGTGGCCACTAGGTGAGTGAAACACATTGGAACAAGCTGAAATAATACACATCAACCACATGTCAGATTACAGTTGTTAACGATAACAGGTTAGCAAACAATTTCCTTCATTCACATCCAGAAAACACAGACCAAGACTTCCCGAGCAAATCATATACACACATGAAATATACATCTGAGACATAACTATACAGTAAATGTGTGGTTTGTAAACCAAAACAGTGAACTTAAAGAGACAAAAAGCTCAATGAAGCTGCAAATTGATAGCTACTAATGTTTCCAGCACTATGAGCATCAATTTAAAAATGTCAAATTACATATTACATACAAATATGACATATACATATTGCTCAGTTTAAGTTTCAGAAAAAGGGCAAAAGTTCAAACTAGAGTTATGAAGAAATTTCACCCAAGTTGTTGCTCCTACGTTCTGGAGGTGAAAATCAGAGGTGCTTTCAGAGTTTCCTGCAGGGAAGGAGACATCTTTGTCTGAGCAGCTTGTCTATGACTCCCCCATGCGGCTTCCTCTTTTGGCATCCCCTCTGACAGGCAGATTACATTTGCTGTACAAAATCGTTGTAGGTACAAGCATACAGTATGTACTTTGGATTAATGGGGAGTGATATATGTGTAAAGAGTAGTGTACTTTCTAAACCCCGAGAAGTCCTGTGGTGAGTGCGAGGTGCTCAAGGTAAGGATTAGCAGAGCGCTTGTGGCAACATAACATCTCTCACAGGTGTTCTTTAGCTGAATTGTGTGTGTGGGTGTGGGACTGTGGGTGACACCTAAGTATTATAAATTACTCTAAATAGCAATAATCATGAAATAATATCCTATTTAAATTATTATACGATTAAAATGTATTTTTAATTTCGTCTCTCTGTGTGTACGTGCATGTTTTTGCATGCATGTCTCTGTGGCTCTGTGTCATACTGTCAGCATTTGTTTTCAGAGTTTTACACAATGTCACATTCCTAAAGTTGTCAAATTGAGTCCACTGAGGTACACAGTAAAAAACCCACAGGCATACCAGTGAGCTTAGACACACCACAAATATCCACCCTGAGATATAACACAGCCCTAAAGTCAGGAAATAAAATGTCTACTGAGTGATACGATTTTGTTTCTGTTTGCTTCTTTGTATCCTTTGTTTTTCTTTCTTGCTTGCTTTTCTTTTTTTTCCCACCTCCTCCTTCAGTGTCCCTGCAGATTCCCCTGCTGTCGACTCTCGTCACATTCCCCAATCTGTTAGCCTTCTGATACCGGGGCCAGACTTGAAAGGAAGTCTTAAGGACGAGAGCTTATACACTGTGCCAGATTTTGTTAAATAACTACGAGATGTTGGTGCCAATTCATCGGTAATTGTCCCTTCTGGCACAGTCTGTTGAAAGTCCTGGAGAAGCCTAAGCTCAAGATCACTGCAAGTGTTAATCTTCTTATACTTAAGGTATCAGGTTTTCTTTTGATGTCGCTAAACATGTTGACTCCTATCTCAGCGCAGAAGGCAATCCAGACATAGCTACGAGCGAGATGGGGGTTTGTCTGCCTTCTTCTTCCAAGAATCTCATGGTTTATGTGTTCCTCTGCTAGCACTCATTATGGTGCTAAAATAAAGCAACAACAAAATGAGAGGAGAAAAAAGGAAACAGGAAGAAAGGGATTGATTCAGCGCTAATTGTCCTTTCCTTGGTGTAATTTGGCCTGCTCTTATATGGTGTAAAATACCCTAATTTATTTTCAATGAGGCGAAATCCAATTTCTCAGACTAGTCAGTATAATACCTCAAGGTTATTTCCAAGACCTGCTTTGTCAGTGGGCTCCTTTCAAGATCAACAGAGAAGACACTTGTCTCAAAGTGTAAATGATTTAGTGCCTTAATTAATTTTCCTGTCCTCAGGGTGTACTGTATATGTTTTAGGTTACTATGATGCAGTCATTGGTAGATTGCATACTTACACATAGCAGTGGTGATGACTACACAGATCCATGTACTGGGGAATCTGCCCCAGGGTGTCAGGTGGACAAACCCAGGAAAGGTGCACCCTTTTGGGCCCCGCAGTGCTTGGCACGTCGGGCCCCTCAGGTGCTCAGGTGAGCCTCGGTGATCAATCACTTAAGCTTTTTGTCAGGCGAGATTCTCCCATCAGTCAGTCAGTCGTTCAGGCAGGGCCTCAGGTGGTGGGTGATAGTGCAGAGGCTGTGGGATCAGGGCGAGCTCCCACATGTGCAACAACACTGATCCCACACACAGGTGGAGATTTGTCATGGGCTGGTAGGAGCTCATCTGTGATTGAATTTGGTGTTTGAAAAGTGACATGTGTGCACGCGCGCGCACGCGCACGCGTGCGCACACACACACACACACGCATGCAGAGAGTAGATGCATGTGCACTCAAGAGAATGTGTGGGTCTGTGTGCATTTGAAAGTCTGTAAAAGTCCACACATAAGAACTTTATCTACATGTGTCCATGCATTTATGCATGTATGCCAGCGCACAAACATGTATATATATAAATAATATGACTTTTTCAATAAAAACAAAAAAACCCAGACATAAACTTCATTCTTTCTTACTCACGCTGCAATCAAAAGCAAATGTCTGCCTGCCTGGAGGGACTCTTTAAACATGCGTCCTGGAAGATTTATGGCAGAGTTTAGAACTTAATTGTGTGGGTTTGTTATTGGAAAAAGACAGGTGGGGACTGAGCCGAGACATGTTTTATCAATTTGGCTTTGTGTCTTTTCGATGTATCTTAAAGTATTGGCGTAATGCAACTCATGTTTTATTGTAATTCCGCTTTTGATTTAGAGGTGTCTGTCTTTGGCAGACTGTGTGGTTGAATGCTCCCACTGTGAAGGCTGGCTGTGGAGAAACTGGCTGGAGGTGATTAGGTGTTACTGTGTACTGGTGTGAATTCTGTGTCTGAAACGTCAACAAGTTCATCAAGAAAAGAACGAGGGTGGAGAAAGAGACAGTGATGAGCTTTCACATACTCTGATGCAATTTAATGAACATCCCATTATGTGTTGTGATTAGAACTCTCAGGAACTATGCCTTTGTCTTTTGTTTTATATAGTTGGTCCCTGTATTAGTTTATGACTTCTAAAACTTATAAGACCACATAAATTAATTAGGTACATCCAGGACCCAAACAAATGAGATGTTTTGCATGGTAGGAGAAGCAGCATTTAGTCCACATTCATGCACACGTGGAGATCCTGATACAGTAAGCCAATCTAGACCAAACTGAGCCGGACAAAACCCATTACGGAGCTCAAATGACGCTTGGTGGGTAGACTGGCATCAGTCAAACCCACAGGCTGCCCCCGGGTCACACCAAAGCTGGCACTTAGAGTTTTAACACACAGACAGCACACACATTATCCAGCTAATGACGGAATTACAGCACTGACTCACCATGTAGCTACATGTAAGCGATGGGGGGACGGCAATAGATTATCGTCTGAGAAAAGAGGCACTTTCCCAGGAAAAGCAGCTGTCAGTGAGAAAGAGAGAGGGAGAGAAAGAAAGAAAGGTGGAGATGGACATAAACTCCCAAGAATGGAGGCTTAGATGATTGTAATTATGACTCTATAAAACGCTCAATACTGTCATTATCATTGAGTCATATGTCCATGCAAGAGAAAGGGATGTTTAAAGGGATGTGTCATCAGTGTCTGAGGTTGAAATGGGTAGGACAGGTTTACACTGGGAAGGAATAAGATATACTGTCTGTCCTTTAAAACTGGCACAGTCAACAAACATTTACAACAATATCCAAGAGGACGTAATGGATTATGGTAATTGTGTGTCTGTGTGTGGGTGTGTTTATTCTGCGTGCAGAAATGTGCATGTTTTCATTTGTTACTCAATGCTTATGTTCCTCATATGGGCACATGTGGATATGGTTAAATGTTTACATGCTTGTATGAATGTGTACTCAAGCTGTGGGTGGATGTGTACGAGTGTGTGTGTGTGTGTGTGTGTGTGTGTGTGTGTGTGTGTGTGGAGAGAGCCTAAAGTGTCTACGCCTTAATACCATGAAGCTGTGAGTGCGAGCGCAGTGACTAAAGGCCTCTATGTTGCGGTGACTCTGTATAAACGCTGTGGTTGCTCTGTTTTCTTACTTGGGTTTCAGAGCGAATGTCTGAAAAGTTCATATTTTCAATGGCAACTCTGAAGGAACCATAAATTCACAGGGTGCTGTATTTTTATCCTCTTCACATAATGAAAGTTCCAGAGGACAAAACAGTCCCAGCGAGGGTGGGGTAGGTTGTGAGAAAGCAGTGTGGGGGTTGGAGGGCGGGGGTTGATTGTGGTTTCTGGGGACATAAGAGAAGGCTGCAACTGTACTGGACATGTAGCCATTTGGGAAGAGCTACTCTGAGACGTGTTCCCCGGCCTGTGCTCCCTGCACACAAAAAAAGAGCCCTTGAGCAAACAGTGAGCGCGATGTCTGTCGGCTTTTCCAAGTGAAATCCAATCGAGCTGGGTCTGAATATTCTCAAGCAAAATGGCTCCAAGTTCAATTACACATTACAAGCCGCATGACAGTTTCCATTGTGCAATACTCAATCTAACAAGACTGCGCTAAATCGGCCAGGCACCCCTGTTCACACTGGAGTCAGTGTGCCGAGACAGGAGGGAAGGGCCCTCGACAAGAGGCCCTCTTAACTACTCTATTATGGTAACACATACCTGTAGAGAAGCGGACACCTGAGACCCGGAGCCAAGCAGCTAGAGGCTACCAGCTAACACAGCTTCCCTCTGGTCGCACCCTCTTGTACTTGAATGTTGTCAAACTGTTATGGTTCTAATGCTTTTGTGTTGATTGTGGGAGTCGGAGTCAGGAGGAGATTATCTGGCGGCCCTATAGCCTTGGGCATAGTTCTTGTAATGAATCTGAAAAATCCTTCCCTTTTATCTCTGCTTAGAGGACAAAGTTTCACTCCACAGTACGCAGATGATACAATGCTCGTATTGATGAATATCATTTAATCATCAGTGACACTTCACAGGTCGCAGGCAATCAAGCTGGTTTGCTTAGGCTGTTCCAGGGTGTAATTCACAGCTCATCCATGTAACCTCCTTTCCCTTTGGTGGCTGAGAGAGGAAAAGAGAAGCCCCTCTCCATAGTTAGATCACTGTGGTGGTGGTGGGAATGCTGGAACCAACCCTGTTAAAACTTGAAAACATTCCCTCTTCAAACCACCATGACTGAGTAGATTAGGCCCCCATCCGCAGGAAAACAATCTTATTTCCTGAAGATATTTGGGGCGTTTAATTCAGAAACAATACCGGCTGGCGCACTGAGCCTCTTTTATTGCATGCTTTTTTATTACCATTCTCGAAGTTATTCAAATAAAGTAAATGAGTGGTTCAGGGAAACGTGTTAAGATGCACACCAAATACATTGGTGTCAGGCTTAATTATTCCCCCAGATGAGTCTTTTCTTGTGTCTACACCAATTAAAGTCAAGGGAATAGAATCAGAGAAACATGCGTTCCTGTGTACGCGGTATAGCCTTTGTAGGAGCCATGTCATTGATGACACACGGCTATATGCATATTTCATTGGGACATGCATATTTTACAGTGTAATCCTTGGCACACCACTGCTTTTGTTCACAGTGTATGGAGAGGCCTGAAGAAACAGAGGGTTTTCTTTGTGGGTCTTGTAATATCAGTGAGAGAAAAATGGGAGGAATCTAAATGTGTTAAGACAGTCAGAATCAATTCAGTGTTACAGTGAAGTCTTTAATAATCACACCGGAGTCTGCAGGTGAAGAAAGTGGGATTTTGTGCACATTCCTTACGTTTACATGCACACAGATTACACTATTTTTGATAGGGGTCATGTAAATAGCATACTCATTTAGATTAGCCATGTAAACAGCCTAGTAGGAATGCAGTCTTTTTCAGCAAAAGGGCAAAAACTGGAATATTTTGTTCATATAAACATCGTCAGTCTGTCGACTGGTCCATGAGCTCAATGTTAATATAGACTTTTTTTATACTCACTATTAAACAAAGCAGAATGGATTATCAATTTAACATTTTAATCCATATTTCATATTATTCCATGGCCTTTTAACAGTTTGACACTATTGACATTACTGGAAGGGTCATTTTCTATAATTCAGTTACCCGTCACTGCACTGGGCTGAAATGAAAGATCATCCACAAAGAGCACTTACTCACAACAACCCAACACAAAGTCAGTGGCTGCAGCAGACTATACAGGAGCCGAGCGAAAGCCAAATGTGCTTGTGCAGCAAACATGATTGCATGTGGTAATTTCCTGTGCTCTGTCTGCACGGTGTTGTGGTTGAAGGAGTGATTATACTGTGCCAGAGAAATGCTAATGTATGTGTTCACAAGAGACATAACATCCAGACACAATTAAAAGCACAAACAAGTGTCAGCCAGTGTTTGTGTTAATAACTGGGTTTGGTGGAGAAGGGAGCGAGAGGGTGAAAAACAGAGGGAGAGAAAGAGAGAGTGCGGTCACAAACACGTGTTGCCTGAGCTCGATGGAAGAAAGAATGGCAGCACTTATAAGTGGAATCCAACTGGAGACAAGGAGGGGAGTTGTGTGGCCGCTGGGATAAATATCGACTGTTAGACCACACACCCCCTCGCACCCCCAACTCAAGTGGCTCCCCCCCAACCCAAAACAGTACCAAGCGTCTAGTCACGGCAAAGTTCACAGGAGTAACTTCAACCGTATCACTCACATCTAATAGCCCTGGCTACTCATGCTACAAGCACTTGATCATTGTGTTGTGCTAGGTGCCTCTAGTCCTGCTTCCTTCAGATTCAGCCTCACCCATACGGACAGCAAAGACTGAATTCAGTAATACTTTGCCCCAGCCGCTGGTCAAGAAATGCCTGCGGTCAGAGTATGCTCAAGTGGAAACATGAGACCGGACAAGTTGATACAAGAATAATTCTGTACTGAATAACATATATGACTGACAGGGAGATCAGAGTGGTTAAAATGATTTTTGTGTCTTAATCACCACTTATAAGTAAAGCCTTTGATGCGTACATACCCCGAGCATGTTTCATAGTGTTCGTATTAATTTGCGAACGTGTGTATTGTTGTAAAATACTCATACGCACGTGTATGCAGACACATGTAGACACGCACACAGGAGATTTGAGTGCAGATCTTTATCAACAAATGCCTGACCAGTGTGAGGGTTTGATAATACTAATGAGGCTGGGAGTTCTTTCACTCTGATGTTTTCTTTATTGATCCAGTAAGTACATCTTAATTGGTCTAGGTACGCCAGAACCTGAGTAATCAGTACTCGGTGTATTCACACATCCCTTTCGAAAATGTCACATGTGGATTTTGGATTTTCACATGTGAATTGAATATTTTCATATGAGATTGGCTATTTTTACAAGTGAATGAAAGCTTTAGTAGTGAAAAGAAAATAATATCAATTGTGAACTGGACATTTGCACAAATGACATGACATTGGCTTTTTTTTCCCATGTGGATGATAATTTCCATTAGTGGAAACGAAACAGTGCATGAAATCCCCTGAAATGTACCTCATATGTGCATTTTACATAGAGATGATATATAAATAGTACGTGCTAACAATGCAGCTATTTACCTGCGGTGTGTCTGATTTTGAGTGCCACGTATTGTCTTACAGTGACGCTGCATTTGGGGGTGATCGTGCCAGATGTTGGTGTCTGATCGCCTACGGTAAAAACATGACACAACACGAATCAAAAACAGATCCCTCTCTCTTAAAACACTATTGCTCATTCATTCAGGGGGAGATCACATATCGTGTTCGTCTGTTGCCAAAACACAAAGTGTCTCAAACTAGTCCAAGATACCAGCCCGAGATAGCTCTGCTTATCCATCTGTCACCATACAAAGAGTTATCTTTTCTTGTTTAAGTCACTCAGGCTCAACGTCTAATCTGAAGCGCGTGTTTGTGTGTGTCTGTGTGTGCGTATGTGTGTTTGTGTCACTTCCATACATGGCGAAGCACTCTAAACAGGCTCTGGGTTGAGAAAGAATGTAGCCGAGCCAAAGCCTCAAATATTTCCTCACCACATCATTACACCCTTTCTCCTGCCTGCATGCTTTCAACTTGATGTCACTGAATATTAATTGCTCCAAAGCCAGACTTATTATCTATGTTGGCATATTCTACCTGGCCATGAAAGCCTATTTTGATGTTACAGGAGACGCATTGCATGATACATGGATTTCTGAAAGCGTATCTGTCTGTCCTGTGTATCCGCGGTATGTACCTGTGTTTGCAGTCTGTATCCTTTGTCCTCCAGCATCCGTGTGCCCTTTGATAGTTTCAAGAACAAGCAAGGAGCTCTCTCTCACAAGGTCAAACGCTTAACTATCACACGATGCCATCGATGGCTGGTGACTTACAAATCATAAGTATTGATCATGGCAGCGATCACACTGAATGTAGGGCAGACAGTAAAATCATATCCACTTAGGCTTAATAGCCCACATTAAAGCAATTATGCACACAAAATAGGACTGTCTAACAGTACGCATATTATGCTGGTCAATATATCTTTCTTTTTTCTTTTATACTTAACAATTTTATCCATGCACTTTTGATAATGAATCAAGGTTTTACTTGCTATTGACTGCTTCAGGTGGAACAGTTGTAATTGGTTGGGCGACCCCTCATCATCTCTACTCACTGTTGCCTCGGAGGTAAAACCGCTCCAGTCGATGACATAATGTGCGTTGGGTTTTTACTGTATATGTGTGTGTCAATACTCATGTATTTACTAATGACAGTGCGAGTGCCGACTGGTGACCCGCTAATGAAGTTGGCGCATTTGTGAGTCAGTCAGCAGGTCAAGGACTGAAGGGTAATGCACAGTTGTCCTCTGCTAGAGCACTGACACAAAGCAGTTAAGCCATTTTCAGTTCATTTGTTGTAAACAGTTGAAATTATGGCTACAGTGTACTAAATGTTTTCAAACCATGTTTAATCAGGAAACATCAGCTGAGCTATGGTCTTGGTTGCACTGGAGCAGCTGGAGGTTAAATGCCTTGCTCAACAGCATATTTATTGTGCCTAATGACATGAACATTTTGATAAAATTTCCTGGAATTTATAAGTAGCATTATGGACCCTTCTTAATTCATCACAAACTTAACTTTTAACACAAACTTTTACTTGTTCAGACCATGTAATACACAAACTCAGACTGGATACAACTGAATTTGGGATGGGGAAGTTTTTATCACCTCGGCTTTGATCTAAATGTAACACTTCTAGTGAATGTGCTAAATTCCGTGCGCGAAGTGATGATGTGTTATCAACATCCGGTGGCACGTAAATAAGGAAGGAGTTTGGGATGCAGTCTATTCAAGGATGTTTTATTACTGGACACAGTGTTGGAGGCGGAGCCCCGCTCATTCCTCTGAAAGCTGCTCAGTGGTGTTTTGAAGACAAAAAAGCTCGACTTCCCAGCTATGAAAATACCTGGATCGCCAACCAATCCAGCTTACTTGAATGGGAATAAAATAATTTAATCATGTGGCTCTTCTAGACTTTCCAAATGTTATTGGACTGAATGGCTTAAATTATGATAGTGAAACAAGTCATTTTGCGGGGGTTGTGATGCTCAAGACGTCAGTGATGTACAACATAACGCTTCAGATAAAAATCACAGACGGACTGCCTTGCCTGCGAGAAGTGGGAATTCAATACACGATTTTTAGCGGGTGTATCTGCGTTTAAAAAAAACCTGTGTAGACCAGCTAATTTTGGTGGAAAAGTGGTATTAAAAACTCAAATCATCCTCTGTGGCAAACCCCATCCATCTAGCACCTGTAAGGCAAAAGTAAACCATGAAAAATGTTTGCAAATACTGTTTGAACAAGGTCAGCTCCACACACATCCACTCCATCCAGAGAGACTGAAGCTCATGTGTGTGGAAGCTGAAGCATCATTCATTAAAATTCCAGGATTCCCACAGGCGACAGACAGTGTGATTATAACCTATTGGTGATATATGCAAGTGAACCTGTTGACCGTTCGTCCAATGTGTTTCCAATAAGAGAGAAAAAAATGTCTTTTTTTAACTTGCGGCACAGAAAAACTTACATTCTAGAAATACTACCAAACTGCATAATGGGAGGTTTTAACTGTTCCCGTTTAGCATACGGTATGCAGTACAATGATTCCTGCTATATGCATACTTGTCAGAGAATTGAAACAGCTTGTGAAGCAAAACACCCACTTAGAAACTTCATCTTTAACGCCATTTTTCACTCTGTTGATTCCATCTTTTGTTTAATAACCACTTTCCCCATCCTCCTTTTTATCTGCTTTAGGATGAAACATGCTCATGAAAAATTTATCGCCATGATCTGCATATGCCGATTCCCCTGATTGGGTTGCCGTCTCTTGTTTTGAGAGAAAGGAATGAAAGCAATATCAGACAGCACTGAGTGAATCTCAATTTCTCCTTTTTGACAAATGCATTTCATCTCCGCCCTGTCAGCGGAAGAGGTTATCAGAGCCGGAACGGCCTCCACCTAAACCTCTCCATCCACTCCATCACACATAAAGACGGAGAGAGCAAGGGAGGGCGATGAATATTTAAAGCACTTTAACTGGTAACATTTAATGTTAAACGCATGAGAGCCAAAGCAGCGCTACATTTGCACTGGCTTGTCACTATACTTGCAAAGACTTCTAATTTTAACTCCAAATTCTGGGGTTATGATATATGGGCAAATTACATGCATGTTATTTGAGGGGGGAAGCTGTGGCATGTGCTATTTTGCACTGTGCACTCAGAAAAAACCACGATCTGTGGAAGGGTATGCACACTAGAAAGAGACAGAAAGTGAGCTTTCTCTGAAAACTTATGTCATCAAACACTTTCATTATCTAACGTTAACACCCAGGAGATCAACATTGCCTAGAAGATATGGGGTTATAATTGCTTTTATTGGTTTATTGTGTGAGCGAAGGAGCTCTTTGATGTATTTAAGGGACCATCCTAATGAATCAGTGAATGCAGAAACAGCCTATCCAGGGAGCTGATCTCAAAGAGGGTGATGGTGGGGGTGGGGATGTGTGTGCGTGCGGTTGTGTATGTGTGTGTGGTGGTGGCAGTGGTGGGGGGGAGTTGCAACAATGCGTTCTTTAGTTGCCAGCAATGGTGAACAAGCAAGGACTTAATCAAGCAGAGTCGGCCATAGAGCAGTGGATAGGAAGGCATGGGGTGTAATCAAGTGTAAACATCCTATACAATGTCGAACGGAGAGATGCGTGACCCCAGAGTTATGAGAGCAGGCTGGATGGAGGGGGTGGGCTTATTTAGCAAATATGTAGAAGTGCTTTTGACCCCATAGTGACCGCTTCACAAGCCCACCGACACACACAAACCCGTCAGCCCATTAATCATCATTTGTGATGAGAGCAGGCCTTGTTTGAACAGAATAATGCTATGTGCGAACACCGCGCCGTCATTTTTCAACATGGCTCTCGCTCCGTACGTAGATTGTGTGCTCGGTGATTTTTGTCGACTCATTACTAAGACTTTGTAGCGGCTTCCATGCTTTTTCCGCCCCTCTCGCTCTCTTTGAGGCCATTGCATGGGGGGCTGTGAGAGATTGTTGTGTCGGCGGTGGTGGCAGAAGAAACCGTGTGGATCTGGTTACCCCCCGGCTTTTCCCACAAAAGTGATCAGAGACTGAAAGTTGAGAGCATGTGTACCTCGCAGCAGGTTTACTCGCATTTCCAGTTTAACCTTTTATTAAACTGTCCATTGTGCTCCGGCTCCTGCCCACAGACCCTCCGCTACATTCTTATGCCCATCAGGTCATTCAGGTTAACAGCCAAAGGGAGGCAGCAGGGAGGAGGGCAACACTATCTCATCTCTGCCCCTCTGTCGCTCTGGAGCCTGCGCAACACATTGGAAGAAAGGGAGAGAAGTATATACTACAACCGTTTGATGAGCAGTAGGGCAATAAATTCATTAATCATCATTATATGCCTCATCAAACTCTTTGCCAGCCTCTCCATGGGAGTTACACAAATTAGCCAGTGAAAAAAGCAGTAATTTTAGAGGAGCTAGGTAAGTGCTTTTTGATTGCTTTCTTGAACAATGCTTCCCCTGACAAGCTAATAAATCAGATCTTTCTATACTTAAAGTGCAGCTACTGTGAACCCAATCTGAGCTCCCCAAACAAAAAAAGGGAGGCAGTGTGGGACAAGAGGTTTTACTACAGCCCGAGCTCTTTCACAGATTTGTTTTGGATTCCTCCTCTTTATTCTGCAACAAAGAGGCCCGAGTACAAAGCTTTTGATAACTGAATGAACTGCTGTTATGTCTCCAGATGCAACCAGGGATTTTCTCATATTGGATCAAAATAACCTCATGTTTGACTTGAGATGAAGAAACCAGAGCCAATAGTGACCATATGGTGCGAGATTCAATTAGCCGTTCTTTTTTCCTTTCTTTCTTTATGTTCGGCTAGTCTGGGTTTAAACATATCAACTCATGTGAGATGCAAAGACAGACGCATAGCTGCAGCTTGCGAGCTATACAGCCTATACAGAGAATCCTAGCTGGCAGGTGATGTGTACCTACTACAGCGATCATATCCTTCCATCCAGATGGCCATTCCATGCAAGACCAACAAATCATCCATCAGACTGGAAACGGCTCCTTTATTGAAAATGAGGTCAATAGAAGATTTGAGCCTGGTTTGTGACTGGCCATGTTAGCCTCCTTCAGGTATTAGCAGCTCTCAGTTAGCATTAGATGGGAGGTCTCATGCGGGAAGGGATGCAAGTTGGAGGGGTTGGCGGGGGGGGGGGGGTAGTTAGGGGTGGTCTTTATCTGTTTAAAGCCCCTCTCTGATGAGATTACCTATTGGAGTTGGCTGTAAACCACTCTGTTAATCAGGGTGCAGCAGCCAACACACTCCCACTGGCATGCAGCCACTGCTTGATTTTTTTTTTTTTTTTTTTTTTTTGGGATGGATGGTGGTGGGCTTTGGGAAGAAAAAAGAAACTACCAAACATTTCTCATTAGTAATCATCTGCTTTGACTGTAACATTCAGGTGTCAAGTGTAAGCATGGACATGAACTTAACTAATTTGTTTACCTCCATGTTTATGTTTAGATTTGGCTACCACCTAATTGTCCTTCAGACAAAACCTGCAACTACCAAAACCAGAGCAGCCAGGGTGGTGCTTCTTGATTGGGCATTTTTTCCGAGCTGCATCACTTGCAGGCACTTTACTAAATTGGCATCGACACATCGTCGCACATGGGGCCCATGCAGCTACCTTACCTCATTGTGTGGGAGCGAGGGCCAGTCTGGAGCAGAGAGTTTTGAATGAGTCCAGCAGCGGCGGCGTCTCCTCCTCGCCCCTCCTCATTAACGTTCTCTCCACACACCGCTGAACTGAGCGCCGCTCAAAATAACTTGGGGAAGTGGGGGAAAAAAAAGGCAGTGCCCCGTTTATCTCCATCTTGGGAACTGATCCAATTAAGTAAGTGCCCATTTGCATCCATCAGACTCCACCAAACTGGGAGGAAAAGTGGAAAGCTCGGAGCAAACAAAAGGGCCGGCAGCGAGAGGAGGTCCATTTGTTGTGCAAGGTGGTTTGGAGAGGGTAAAGTGTCCCAGATGAACAGGGGATAATGGTAATGTTACAGGCAGTGTATGTGTGAGCGCTAGTGTCGGAGCAAAGTGTGTGTGAGCACGGGCATTATAGCAGTCATTAGGACAGATATCTGTGTGGTAATGTGGAGCAGATGTTGAGAAGAAAGGGATCATTTAAAAAGGGCAAATGTAAATAAACAGTCAGGCAGCTCGGTACCCCTGCTCCCTCCTGGACCCTCTGAAGTCACTGAAAGAAAACAGTTCATCAATCTTCATCACAACCATTAATGTTGTAATATTAGAGGGCTTTATTATTGATGCCCCTTTTAATGTTTCCTCACAAACCACATCTAGTATATTATTACTATTTAACAAATATGCAAGTTACATCTACAGAGACGCTGACCCTGGTGCAGCCCAGTAGGAAGAGATCAATACTACACGGCTGTTATGTTATTTTAGATTATCTTTAATGCGCATGGTGTGATGGAAGCTGCCGAGCGGGATGCTGCATTGTGTGAGGTAGCAGGGCTGTGTCATAAAACACAGGCATTAGTCAGTGTTTCAGGAGTGGCTGTGCTGAACTTGCTCACCTTGCGAGCAGAGCGAGGGAGGAGCCAGGCGAGGACACAGACACGACCTGTACAGAGGCACAGGAGGAAGAACCTGCCGGTGTCTCCACCTCCAGACTGGATGCACACACTTACTGCTCTGTGGCTGTGCATACCTGAGGGGCTTTGGCGTGGAGTGTATCCCCCTCCTGCACGTGTGTGCGTTGTAATGTGTGTGCGCGTGTGTGTGTGCGCGTGTCACCTCCTCCAGGGCAGGGGCAGAAACCCCCAGTGTGGGCGCCAGTGAGCCCTTACATGGCCACTGAACACAGACCCTTTGCAGTCACAGGGTCAGAGGCTCACGCCACACTGCTGTCAGAGCAGATTGGTCAATGAGCAGCCCCTTTCAAGGAGTCAAGGTGCTCGCAGAGTAGAGCTCTGTGGGTGTGCATGTGTGTGTGTTTGTGTGTGTCATGTCATTTATATATTAAAATGAGACAACTTGTTTGCATAGCTGAAACATTTTGAATTTAAATTCCCACCTTTTTTTTAAAAAAAAAACAACCTAATTTATGTTTTATTTTGCTTAATGAACATATTTAATAATCCATCCATTCTTAAATAGGCTTATTATTGTTTGCCACTGGAACTGAATCCCTCAATTCTCCCAACCTGAACCCCTGGCCTCCGAGGACTTCATAGTTCATCACTCTTCGCTAATGTTTTTCCCCCCTTTTTCCCCTTCATAGAAATGTTTTATTTATGTTGGGGGGGGAGGACACTTAAACCATCTCACAGCTGAAAATTACACGTGTAATCTGTCCCAGAGGAACTCCAGGGAGAAATAGAAAAACAGTCCGTGAAGTGCGGAAAAATAGTGGTAAATCACTCTTTGCCACCTTATCTGGGTCGCTTTACAGTGTGTTCAAGAGCGTTTTATAACTCCACTTAACATTAACGTTGGAGGTGCCAAAGGCTTGAGACTCATATTACCTTGACATGATTTTTTTTAGGGTTTCCGAAAGTGGGTAAATGGACACACGTTTCAGGAGTCAATTGTTTGATTCAAAGTAAAAATTGAATTTGTTTTACAGGCTGTTATACCCGAGCACAGCGCATACATCCTGTCGACTCCAGTCTCAAGTCTCATGCAGTCTCGCCAGGAGACTAAAAGCTGAAATATTGTGTCCTTAATTAGCCCTCTCATTTAGGGAATGATGATGATTAAATAGCCATGAGGAGGTACTGCAGTCCTCACTGAAGCTCACTAAAGAACAGTTGCTCACTTCTTTACATTTCAGAATAAATGGGGGGAAGAAAGAAAAGTGATTCCACATATTCTTGTGCCACATTATGCAAGGATTGCAAAAAAAACCCAAAAACAAATCAGAGCAAAAATAAACTATTTGTTATGGTGATATGTAAATAAACTTATAGAATATACAATGTATATATTATATAGAGAAATAAAAGTGTGCCTGCCACAGACGCACAGCTGCTCCCTGTAAAACATCCCACTGTTTGTTTTTTATTTCTGCTTGGTTTTTGAAGTTGAAGGCTATTTTTGAAGAGGAAACGTGTAAATCCAGGGAAAACAAATATCTCCACAGCCGACTGCATTTCAGTCACAGATATGACCGACCCTCCTTTTCTGGAAAAGAAAAAAAAAGACGCTCTCCTTTTATTTCAGCCCTCTTTTATACCGCATTTGGCACCACCACTCATGTTTCTGATGATGCCCCCCCCTCCCTGTAATAATCTGTGCAGGTTAAGTACAGCGGGTGTCTATTTACGCATTTGAGTTTGAATTTGACCCCCACCAAGCTCGTACGTGTTGTATCGTGTAGCAGGACGTTTTTATCAGTGGGCTGTTTATACGGAGTGGCGTTTGGGCCGCTGAGTAAATCCTTCAGTGATATTGGGAGCGTGTTTATCAACAGGTTCTGGTTTCGCCCTGTGCTCTGACATACAGTAGCGGTTTTGAGAGGCGTTCACAGAGCTGTCCAGTGGCAGGTGTCTAATCTGTTTGCTCCCAAGTTCTCTTCACAAGTCTGCCCCCGTTTGCAAATCTCTTGCCAAACTACTGATATCTCAGGCGTGTAGTTTTGCAGGAGGGTGCGTTTTTGGATAGTGTCAAAACCAGTGATGGCTGAGCTGATCTCCTGTAGATTATCACGCAGGTGTATTAATTAAAAAACAATTTAATTACGCATTTTAAAACGTCTTAATATACAGTAGGTATATATCCTTCTTGATTACGCAGGTGCTGTGAATTTTGGGTGCAGTTTTATATTTTTAAAAATGCGTAAAGTTGGAGTTTTAGCGGTCTAAACATCGCCCCTATTACATAGCGGACAACTAAAATTGAATGTTAGGTAATCGTTGGATAACGTGGCTTTACCTCTGATAAACCCGCCCAAGGCTGCACAGATAATTACAATAATAAAGGGATCATACGGGGCCACAGATGCCAGACTTAACTTTCACTTCATTAGATCCTGGCGTTCCCAAAAGTGTCGAAAACAAACAAGAAACCACGGTTTACTCTTGTTATTCATTAGTCTTATATTAGCACTATTTTCAGTCACCCCACTGAAAGTCTCCCTCATGACACCCCAACACACCGAAGCACACACACACATAAATGTCGAGTCTACTTTTAGAGTAAATATGCATACATGAAGAGAAGCTGTTGCTTTCTTGTTTTGTTTTTTTCTGTAAATGACCAAAAATAGGCCTACAACTGTTTTTATGTCACTTTTATTTTTTTGCTTTTTGGGGGGGCTGTTTACTCGCATCAATACACTAATTATGCATTTATTCGATTTTAACATATGTGTTGGGAAAAGGTGCAATTTACTTTGTCAGGTCCAGGACCGATATTTAAAAGTTAATCAGAAAATGTAAATTACGCATGAGTCGTGGCCCTTGTAGGCACACGTGTAGTCAAAGGCCTTTATATTCCGTTTTGGAAAATAATGATAATAATAATAATTAATATGACGACAGTAATAAGAAGCATTTTTTCCGCCCCAAACAGTCTGCGAATCTGCGTCTGAACGCTCAACAAAGTCGGAGTGAAGGGTGCAGACCTTATCCTCCTCTTTTTCTCTTGTGCTTCTTCTGCTGTCGGATTATTTTCCCCTATTTTCACACGTGGGAACGGTTTCACCCCCTACTTAGTATTCTCACATTGTAGCAATCCCAACAATGAACCGACACGCCATTCAAAGTGGAGGGGAAGCCGGGGACCAAGTTGTATAAAGTTGCAGAGGAGCATCTCCCCTGTAGGCTACACCGAGTCTCTCTGATGGAAAGTGGGGAGGGAGGGGGGGTGCTGCAAAAAATATTCTCTCGCTCCGCTTCCTCCGGTAATCTGGAGGGTTCACTGACTGGCTTTTATCACGCACAGGAATAGAACAAGTATAATCAACGATCAAATATGTAATTTTTTTTTTTTTAATTGTTATTTTTCTTTCTTTTTCAGACGAGGCCTTTTAATGAACACTGAGCTGAAATACAGTGACATCAAAGCTGTCGCGGATTCTTCAATATATGATATAAAAATACATCTGCTATATTTGATTTAGCTTTTCCACAATAATAATAATAATAATAATAATAATAATGGATTACAGTGCAAACTCCAGTGCTATTTTTCTCCCACTGGTTTTGTGATTTCAGACAGCTGGGAAAAAAAAAAAAAAAAAGCTCAAAAGAAAAATGTTGAGGATCTTTGAGTTAAAGACAAAAACAAACAGTAAACACAAAATCATCTCTGCCTCAAAACAGCATTGTACATTTAAAAAAAAAAAAAAAAAAGGTCAAATACTTTAAGCTGTGTCAATACTGAGGAAGACAGTCAGACATGTTTTATCACGCCTGCCCATTTGTTTGGCAGTTTAGATGATCATCCACCCAGCATTTCCCGTCTGCATTTAAATCAGCAGAGTTAACAACATCATCAACCGACTCTGCCTTTAGCTAGTAGTAACTCCACACCCCCCCTCCACACACACACACACACACACACACACACACACACACATGCACACACAAACCTGAAAAACCTACTTGACATATAAACGTCACAGTATTTACCCAGTCTCTCTGTCCCTCTCTCTCTCACACACACACGGATGATTTACACCGCATGGAAACAGTGTGTATATTGTCCCTGTGAAACATTACTTCTTCAATCAATTCCGAGAAAAAACAACGCAATTTCTAATAAAACTCTAATACTCTCTGAGGGGACATTGCATCGAACAGTTCAGATCCCCCCCGGGGATCAGCAGAGAGAGGAGGAAAAAAAAAAAAAAACATAATTATGCTATTTAGCCGGCTGATGTGTCGCAATCACTGCTCCAGCACACTCTGTCAGATTAAAATAGAGGGCCCCCGAATAAAGGACATTAAGGCTAAGGGAATTATATAAACCTCAGGGGAGATTTCAAATTGGAGAAGGGGAAAGTAAACTATAGAGATTAATGGCAGCCATAAACAAGAGCATGCTGTCCCACTTCAGTGGAGGTCAACAATAACAACATTAATAATAATAATAATAATCGTAATAATAATATTAATAATTCACTGCACTTCAAAATTAACTGGAAAAACGAATATTTAAAAAAAAACGCATGCCTTGTTTTTGTAAAAAATAAATTTAGGCTCATGGCCTTCACCTGTTCCATTACTGTGGAGGCTTCAGGATGATAATAATAATGATAATTATGATAATAATAATAATAATAAAGCTCTTTTTAATAAGACAATCTGTTTCTATTTCTTTCAATCTTGAGCTTAAACTTAAAGAAATCATCAGGAAAACAAACATAAAACCAACACCTGTCTTTCTCCAGTGTGCCTGAGAAATATCACTCTCTCTGTCCTGCATGTCGCTCATGTGTATATATATATTTTTTTATCCACTTGTCAAAGTTGCTATAATCCTCATAATAACTGTGATCACTGTGTGTGCCCCATTGGCTCCACTTCTTCTTTTTTTTTCTTTAACTAGGCCATTTGATCAGGGATGGGTTTTCCGTGACGGATTAACAAAAGAAAAGTCCCCCTGAATTTAGGAGCAAGTGTGACACCTACCTGCAGAAGTTGGAAGAGTTTAGAGGACAGTGCCTGCATGGCTTACCGGCTGCACACTACAATAATATCCTGCCTGCCTGTCTCACACTGTGTGCATGACAGCGCTCCTCGCTTCTCTCCAAAAAAACACCAGTGTTTCACATCTAACGCGCCATTAAGGAGCCTCTCCATTAATGATATATAATAGGGCAGTATGTTCTAAATGCATGGTCGCGTCCCTTTTTAACAGCTTTGCCACGCCTTGGAAAATAGTAATGAGGTCTAAATTTGGCATAAAATCGAGCTCATTACCCGAGTTCACCACCTGATTGCTCTGCATAAAACACGAAAGGTAATTGGGTTAAATAACTGCGCCTCGGTGTTGTTATTATATCAATATCCACTTTTGGAAACGTGCTCAAGTATAAAAGGGAAAGAAAAGGAAAAAGGAGGCCCTGGTTGTAAAGGAAAAATAAAAAAAAATATATCTGGGAATAAGCCATAGACCAAAACATACCTCCGTGTTGTTTCCAAAAAAATGTTCATTCACAAAAACAACCCTTTAAATATTCGCACCAACCAGAACCAACCAGAACCCTTTTATTGTTCAGATACTCCAACACCCCTTCTCTGAATGTAGGCCTTCTCCTTTCCAGAGCTCTCAGAATATTTAGAGATGATGATTACCACTGAAGCATCTGTCACGGTGCAAAATTTAATTAATATTTCGTATAAATTAATTGGCCTTGAAGCACTTTAGACACATATCAGGCAAAGCCAACTGCTCCCCCCCAAAAAATAATCGCTTGCACAAAGATTTTTTTTTTTCTCCATAATTTACTTCAAAGATAGTGTGTTGTCCATTTTAAATACAAAAATGCTACATTAAATATACATGTTAGTCTTTAATACAAATAGACTCAGGCGGCTGCAGCGATTTAAGACCATTCTTGTTACAGTTTTTTTAGGATTAACCATTCAGAAACTAAAAATTTGAGGATAAGCATTTACTCAGAAAATAACTGTTCTCAGAATTTTGCTTCATCATTGTTTCTTTTTCCTTTTTTTTTTTTTTTCTTTTTTAATGCAACCACAAAAAAATAAATAAAAGTCCGCGGTGAGTGGAAAATATTCAGGTATTAAATGTTTGACATACCTTTCTTTAGTTCATAAGGGGAGTCTTTACAAAGATCTACCTGCGTTTGGCCTCTGACTTTCTGGCTCTCCCTTACCAAAGCCTCTGCTCTATTTAACACAGTCTGGTTTAATCCATTGAAATGTGCCGTGGAGCCCGTGGTTACCGAGCCGTGGTTACTGTGAAGGTGTCCAAAACTGCCACCATAGTTCGTGTAGCCGGGGTAGAAAGGGGAGGTGTAGTACAGAGGCCTGGATAGGACCGTGCTGTTGGGGAGCGGGCACTGAGGGGAGGACCGTGATGGAGACGCGTTGGTGCCCATTACTGCGCTCTGGCCCAAACCGGGGCAAGCCTGTGGCGCCTCGCCGCTGCCCTTACACCTGTCTGAGGACGTGGCGATCTCCGCAAGGGACCAGAGTTTGGGTTTGGGGGCTGAGGGGGGCGAGTGGATAACAGAGGTCACGTTGCTGGTCACCGTTCCCGGTGCATGGCTCAAATCTGACGGCTTGTCTTGTTGCGCAACGGTCTGGTTCCCCCGGGGCACCGCCGACGGAGACGAAGTGGTGGGTTTCGCGGAATCCGGCAGCAACTCTGTAGTCCGCTCCTCCTGGTCTTTTAACTCCGAGTCGCTCAGAAGGGGATCCGTGTCTTTGCCGTGGTTTTCCTCTTTAAATCTGTCACAGCCTATGTCCCCTGGGTTCAGCAGTTTATGATCTAAAGCACAAATAAAAAAAAGGATCAGAATTACTGCCAAATAAGCGGAACATTAAAAATGGTTGATAAAAACTGGAACACGTGTCGCAGGTGATCGTGAGTCAAGCGAACAACCACAGCAAACTGAGCTCGGATGCATGAAAATAATTAGGCTGCTAATGCACGTTTCCTCTAAAAACAGTAATTACGTGCGTGCTATAAATCGTCCTCATAAAGACGCGTGCCAGCCTTAGAAAAAAAGGTGAACTCTCCACAATTTTTGTTGCCCAAACGCGAACAATGTGGTGCAAATTAAAAATGTGAGCAGTGCAGTATGTCGGCTTATTTAAAATGTACAAATGACATTTTAATATTTATTTCCGCATGAAATGTTATCGAAGTTATTCAAGCATTCAGTGAGCGTTCAGAAGTGGGATATAATTATCATACAAAGGCGATATTTTCCAGCCGTATATCCGGCGCAACACACCAGCTGTATCCTTATTATGCAGTTAAAGATAAATTGACTGCTAAACACTTTGCGTCACCAGCAATTTCAGCCCCTGAGAAGTGAAACGAGGGGAGTTCAAGGTGATTATTATTTAAAGCAATTGTCCCATTATAAATAATATACCACCATTAACCAGCAATCAATTTTGCACCCTGAGTGGAAACGACTGCGATGAAAAATTGATGATTTTTTTTTTTTTTTTTTTTTTTCTCTGCACCACCGACCTGCTTCTGTGTCTGTGGAGTCTCCCTTGTCCGTGGGCTTGCTTGGCTCGTCGTCGTCGTTTTTCTCCAGGTCGATATTCTCGTCCTCCTCCTCGTCCTCGCTCCGGTTCCGGGGGGTCCAGGTCATCTTGTTCTCCTTCTTTAGCCTCCTCCTGGCGTTGGCGAACCAGGTGGACACCTGGGTGAGGGTCATTTTGGTGATGATGGCCAGCATGATCTTCTCGCCTTTGGTTGGGTAGGGGTTTTTGCGGTGCTCGTTGAGCCAGGCCTTCAGGGTGGCGGTGGCGTCCCGGGTTGCGTTTTTACGGTATGCTGGGTCACCATAAGGGTAGGTGCCCAAGGGTGCTGCGTAAGGGTGGTATCCTATTGAGCCGGCCATGCCCGTAGTGTGGTCATATGGAGAGCTCTGTGATATAAAAAAAAAACACACAAATGAAAAAGTGTGTAAAAGTTGTGTCACGGTCATTTTTCAGACTGCTTCAAAAAATAGTTAGAAGGACTTCCTGCACACAAACATACGCGCACACGCATGGACATGCACGCGCACACAGACTCTCTCTGTCGCACACACACACGCTCAGACACGCACATGCACGAGCACACTGGTCTAAATAGTTTACTAGCTGACAGTGAATGTTTTCTGGAGTTTTGTTGGAACTTGATTGTTGTGTTAGAAATTGTGACGTCTGTTTCTGTGCATCTTTAATTATTATGATGTCATCATGCAGAGGCTTTAACTCTCCCCATTAAAATAATACAATTAGCAAATTATGATAACGCGCTGACATTAAACATGACGGGCCTAACGTGCAGTTTCTTTGCCTATTCCTCTGCGATCAGTCTTTGTAATGCCCAGGCCTGTCTACCCCGGTCTGCATGAATGACCTGTGTTGCTGAGATATCGCTCACCGAGAATACAACTAAAAACAAAAACACAATTTTCCTCTTTCTTTAGTCAAAAGTTGCAATATTTAAGTTGTACAGCTGGCACAACTGGATGATAAGAAACAACCAGTGACCTAAATTGCCATCACGGCGCGTTGCAGTCGGTTGTGAGCGCAGAAGCTCCAGCAGGACATTGCCTACTTTTTTTGTGTCATAAAAAACTACAATTCACAAAGGAGCCATATAATATCACAGCATTCAGTTAAATTAGTTCTGTTTACTCAACAACATGTTTCCTGGACCTGACAGTCTGTAATATTATATCCATGCACTCCTCGGTGACGCACATTTTCTCTCTTAATCGCTTGGCTCCAAATGCAGAGCGGACACTTCAGGCTTGTTTAACGAGTTAGTATCATCAGCTTTTTTTACTTCCTATTAGACTGAATAATCACCTTTAGTTTACTCACCACGTACGAGGTGAATGTGGCAGCTGCCGCCGCGTCTGCACTGTATGGTAAGTGGGAGTTGTAGCCTGGCGAGGCGCTGGTGAACGCAGTAGATCCGGCATAGGGCGCAAAAGCAGATCCCGAAGAGGATCTCCCAAGTTCCTCGGTTCTGGGTCCCGATATAACGCTGGTGCTGTACGCAGGGCAGGAATACAGGGCTAGAGAAGCGGACGGCTGGTACAAGTAGCCCTGAGGATACGCCATGCTGGAGCCCGGAGAGTATGAGCCACTTAACTTGCGCACTTTCCCCCCTCTTTATTTTCTCATGCGCTGCTGCCGGAGCGCATAGAGCCGTGTGTCTGCAGACCCGCTGTCTGTCCCCCCCACCTTCTAAATGACAATGGTGAAGGCAAGAAAAAGTAAAAGTGATTAAATAAAGAGAGGCTCGGATGTTGGATGGATTATTTTTGGTCGCTGCCAGTCAGCCAGCCACAGCCTCGTCGGATGTTTTGTCTGGTTTTGTTTTTTTTGTGCTGTTGCTGCTCCCTTATCTGAGTTGCACCGTCGCTCTCATGCCCGCGCAGAAGTTTTTTTTTTACCCGTCGGACGGGGGCTTTGCTTGGGAAAATGTCCTGCCAAGATGCTAAGTTGAAAAATTGAGGATCCCGACGCCTACTACGCTCCTCCTCTCGGGGTGTAGTCACCGAAGGAAAAGGCAAGCTTATGCTGGGTAACCACAGCCCTGCCCAAATCCATGCTCTCTCTCTCTCTCTCTCTCTCTCTCTCTCTCTCTCTCTCTCTCTCTCTCTCTCTCTCTCTCTCGCTCTCTCTCTCGCTCTCTGTTTCCTCCTCACCCCCTCCCTCCCTCTCTCGCGTTAACTAACAGTCCTTCTCATTCTCTATTTCTCTATTTTTTTCTCCCCTCTTTAACAAGGCTCGATGCAGTAAGTCTCAAGTGCGCCTGGCAGCCCCCCTTCGGATGGCGACATCATGCGAGACTGTCAACTCCTAACTCTCTTCTCTCTTTTTTTTTTCTTCTCTCCCCCCCCAAATACGAAGCCGTCACTTTCACACTTGATCAATAACAAATCGGGCTGTTGTGTGCCAGGATATGGGGGCTTGCAAGATACCGGCAGGAATTAAGCAGTCGCTCCACTGCTTTGCTCCTTTTTTTTTTTTTTTTGGTTATTCTTTCTTTGTGCGTAATTTGAAGTGTATGCGTTAAATGATGATCCTCGATCTCTGCGCGCCTTGTGTGTTAAAATCCGCAATGGGAAGTTTACAAAATGGATTTCTTTTCCTACTATCGTTGCAGGTCAACTTTTTCTAACGCCAGATGAATATTGCATCGGTAAGATATACGACACGCTGAACAAAATAAGCGAAAGTAAGATGGCGCAAAGAGTCGGCCGATCGAGCCCTGTCAGAATAGTTGTTGTTGTGTAAACAAACTTTGCCTGATGGACATTTTATATGTCGTGATAGTCGAAGTGTTGTGTTGTCTGCGCCCGTCGCTCGTGTTTGAGAGGATTTGCTGTGGCGACGGCTAAATAGTTTTTGCAATAGATCCTAGAATAAACCCAGTCAGATACACACTCCCAAGAAAGTCATAAACCCTCAAGCCAGGGCAGATTAGTGCCAACTACACCAAATCCGCCTGGACCAGTGGCTGTAATCTCATTTGATCACTGCAGATACGTTTCAGTGCTGAAATACTGGACAGCTTAGATTTATTTAATATGCCACTGTTATCGGATATTACCGTTTTATATTTAACTGACTGGAATGCGATGGCTCATTATTTTTATCATTATTATTATTATTATTATTTATTATTATTATAATGACAGTAAGCTCTTATAATTCAATTCATCGTCTTTGCGCGTCTTTGGCTTTAAAAACATATTAACGCGCTGTTATGAATATTATTCACTGTGTTTCAAGCGTCTACAAGCCATTTTCATTCCAGTGATTGACTTTCCAGTTCAAGTCTCCGATAAGCCGAAAGGGATCGCTGTAGGCGCTGCTAAAGAGTGTGTGCACACGGTGTCACGTGTTTTTTCTTTTTTTTTTCTTTTTTTACGCTCTGAAAACCCTCCAGAGAGCAGAGAGAATGATGACGCTGGTACAGTGGGAGCCGACGCAGACTTAGAAAAAAAAAAAGGAAAAAAAAAAACAGAAAGAAAAGAAAGAGAGAGAGGGGGGGAGGAATAAAGAAAGAAGGATGGATACACAAAGCGACCCTACAGTATAGCCCTAATCAGATGACAGTGATACGATGAGACCCGGTTTCACAGCCTCCTGTAGTGAGCAGACAATCAACTAATTGCCGGAACTTTTCTCATAACAACAGATACAAGAAGAAGCAACTGAATCCGCTGGTACTGACATTCTTACTTATGTAGAAGCTGATGAAAAGGCGCAATATAACGTCATTATTAGACACGGGTGTATCCCGCTTATAATGAAATTATTGTCCCGAGATATAAAAGAGAAAACGTCCACGTTTTTATCACATCGTGCCATGTGATGTGTTTAAAATAAAAATGGCATTCAGAATTAGTAACATTATGTATTTTATTTATTTATTTAGTTATTGCATAAAAGATGCGGTGGAGTTTCTAAGAGGAGAGAGCCCGTGTCATGTGTCCTCCTTAACGCGTTTTGGTTCAGAGTTGCTCTCTGAAGTAGGAGGAGGACCCATAATTTGAGATCACGGAGCCTATAATAGGAGAAGGTTATGGCAACTGCTTCCACCTCTCAGCAGCACTGCACTTGATAAAGGAGGAGGTGTAGGTGAGTATAGTTTTTGTTCATTTGGCGCTTCTTTTTTATATATGAAAAGGTGCGTCTGTGTTTTTTAGATGCGTAAAAGTGGGCTGCTCCTCACGCAATGTGCTGATCCGAATCTAAATGTTTACGCGCCTGCTGTTCTGACAGCTTCTAACTTCTACATTATCGTTTATTATCTTCCTTTTTTTTTTTTTACATCCCTGAGAGAACGAGCTCCGTTTCGACGCATGAACACAGGCTTTACGTGGCAAAGGAGAAGAAGAAGTGAATGAAAGATGATGCATGCCACTTAAAAATGCCTGAGGGAGCAAGTGTAATCTAAATTGGATATAGAGGGTATTATTACACAACATTATGCGTCGTGGCGGACTAATTGCGCGGCTGGGTGAGTTAAACAGTCAGTTAATGTCGAGTGGCGGACAGGTTTCTGGAGCGCACAAGGTCAGCTGCACTGCTCCCAAGGCTTTAGTGGTGTACAGAGAAAAATGCTTGAAGTATTCATGGGATTTTTAACCATTCTAAATCTGTGTCCTAAACCGATTAGTTGACACCAATTTTTCTTTGATGTATTAGCTGAGGGCTTTTGCCACTTGGAAGCCAATTGAAATTCAAAACAGTTTTCGCTCCAAATGCTTTGGGGAGATCTGCTGCAAATAATGGATGTAATTTATTTTTGACCTTGCATTTTTTTTTTTTTTTTTTTGAAGAGGGGGTTATTAAATGATTAAACATATGTGCACTATGCTGCTTGACTAAACAACTGGCATCCTATGCAGCTTTGATTAGCTATTATTATGAAAGTACAGCAGTAATTTGACCCGTTTTTTATTTATGCATTTTAAAATGTGATAGGCATGACATCTGTTGTTACTGCAGGTTTAGTGTTTTTTGTGTGCTTTCATTTTAGACACTGTTTCAAATGCATTAAAAATGATAATTCACTGTTTGTCTTTGTTTTAAATCTGTTCAGATCCATGTTGAGGAAGTCTTCTCATGTCACCAAGCAGTCAGTGAAATGCTCTACGCCAAACGCACATGCACACACACACACACACACACACACACACACACACACACACACAGATAAAACTTTACCACAGCACCCATTAAATTCACTTTATTTACTATTTACTTACTTTTCATTTAATTAGCTCAGTTCTACTTTTTAGAAATGCTATTGTCGCTACACTTATGTGATTGTTTATATAGAAAGGTTAAATGAATTTTCTGATATCACAATCATTGCTCACATGAGTTGCAACACAACTCGGTACAACCCTGAAAATCACACAATTTACATGACGCACAATGAGCCGATCTGGCTCTCAGCAGAGAGAATCCGTTCTCTGATCTCTTTTCTGTTCCTGAGATCTCTTTTTGTTTTATTGACCTGAATGAAGATGTATGGAGCTAGAGTGTGAGTGTGTGTGTGTGTGTGTGTGTGTGTGTGTGTGTGTGTGTGTGTGTGTTTGGTTTACTCCTGATGGGGCCTGTCTGCACCCACCCACCCCCCACCCCCTTTCCTACTCCCAATGATCCCCGCAAGGCTGAGTGGCAGGGCTCTGGATAGGCTAAGTGATGAAATGATGACCCTATTATGAGAAGCGATTCCAAAATGAGAGGTATCAGACAAAGATTGCACCCTTCTCTCACTGCCACGCCGTCCTGCTGCACCACACTGTCAGCCGCGCAGATGATGATTGATTCGCTCGAGATGGATCACAGGAAGCACCCATTGATTTTTTAGTGCTTTATCAAAAATATTTATTTACAGTTGTATACATAGGGCGTACCCAGACTCACCCCATACCCCCTTTTTCCAAATGGGGGGATGGTATAAAAGGATAATTCTCCCTACTCCATGACAAGACAAATGACCTGTAATATTATTTCAAAAATGAGTCAATAGGCTCAGTGACTAAACGAATATTGATTGGATATAATGAAGCCTGAGTGTGACTATGAGCTCTTTCAGGGGCCCTGCTGCAGACTCCATTGTCAGCATCTCTCCAACTGAGTGTTTTACACACAATACAGACCTGCTACTACAGCTGGGACAGAGTAAACCTCATGTCAGTGAATATCACAGATGGTGAATCCACACACTTCCTCTCACCGGTGTGTACCTGTATATTTTGATTCATGATCTGAGAGCTTCCCCGTGCCTGACTGTTTTCTAAACCAGACCTACAGCTCAATAGCATGTTTGTTTTGAAGGTGCTATAGGTGCCATATGGTAATCATCTAAATCCCATACTACTTAGAGCTCCTGAGGCATGTAGGAGGCACTCCTGCAATGCCTGCATGAAGGTAAAGTGATACAACGTACAAATCAAATGACTACCAGAATGCTAAAACCACAGTGTGGGAGCTGTGCCCTAGATATTTGCACTGACTTAATCCAATTGAAATAGTATGAGTGAGTTGCAGGGGCTCCCAGGTCTGTTGCTCGCTTATGTATGTGATGCATAATAGAAGTTGACGAGGTTGGTGATAGATCACAGCCCAGGTAATGTAAACACATTAATCCCTCAGGGTTCATGTGCATGTTCTTTCTCTCTTTTTCTCTTTCTCTTTCTATCAGCTCCTCTCTCTCTCTCTCTCTCTCTCTCTCTCTCTCTCTCTCTCTCTCTCTCTCTCTCTCTCTCTCTCTTTGAGACCCCCCCTCCTCCTCCTCCTCCTCCCTCCATGTTCATCATCTTTCTCTAAATGCGTTAGTGGAGCACAAACCAGAAGCAGCCTTAATCTGTCAACATGCCCTTTAATTGGAGGGAGAAAACAACACGTGCTCCTGGTTGTGCCATTCCTAAGTGCACATGCCAAAGAAACACAGAGTTCACGGAAGAAGTGATCCCGGGAGAGCGGGGCATAATTAAAAGTATCTTTTAATAGGCTTGTAATGCTGAGCCTGACTCTTGTTGCCTTAAGTAGAGGGCAAACTCTTGTGGCTGGAGACGGACATGCGAGGGGCTTCTGCTGAGGGGGCCTGTAAACGATACGTTGCCTGGCCCGCCATCAGACATGCAGTCTCTGCCTCGGTCTCCGCACTTGAGACAACAACCACTTTCCACCCTCTTGCCGCGGACACCTCGGCTCACCCATTCCCATGTTCTTTTTGTTCCCCAAATGAGGGATTCTGCTCCGCAACATCACCTCTCCTCCTGGGCCACTTTGGCAAGTTGTGTTCTACCTCCTACTCACAGCAGCGGTGGGGAGCCAGAGATGGGACTAAGGGGTTGATTTGGGGCCTGCTACACTGTAATCAAATGAGACTGCTTAGGGGAGAGGAGAAGGAGGAGGTGGAGTATTATGTTCTGTCGTGCATTCCACTGCAGCATTGTTGCTTTTTTGTTTTTGTCAGGGCAGACTTTGATGCTGTATCCCCTTACCTTTGTAGTCCCGGCAGCCATGTTTCATAAACACAGAATGGGAAACATCCTCAGCATTAGAAATTTAGATTGCCGCTTTCCTCCTGCCACTCTGCATTCCGCACGTGCCCAGTCGCATTCTCCATCTCCCAGTGCTGAGGCATTAAGTTTCCTCTCCCATGTCTCTGATACATTTAAACATCTTACAATCAGCCCCTTTTATTCGGTGTGTCGTGTATAATCTGTGGCAACAACAATGCCAATATGGCTCTATGTTCTCCCCCACTCTCTTGGTACTGAACCATTACGCTGCTACTGTTTTGTTTCAGGACAATTGCGCGTGCAAAAAAGCTTACTTGCTTGAAATTGAGACAGTGCCAGGTGTTCAATTTAGACCCTGTCTTGACGATTGAGAGTGTAATATTAATATCAAGCTAAGCATTCTATAGTATACTCCTTGCTTCGTGTTATCACACGGGGAATAGGCAGTGCTCAATTGTCTTTGTAGTTAACTGGAAATCTCAATGGGATACAGTGTAATGTTATTCTAAATCTATCTTAACTCATTAAAACCCCAAAGTGTTCAGCTCTGCTTCCCATATTTTATTGTCTTACTGCAGTCTTTCCAATGTATTGTATTCTCAGTAGACTAATTTCACATGTAATTGAATATTTAAATGTCAAACATTGATGAGAATCAAGGCAAAATAATGAAATTACCTCTGCAAAAGGGCACTTTTATTAGGCACGGTGCAGATTCTACTTTTACCGTTAGAAACCTTCTCTGTACTGTGCAGAGCCCCAGGTCTTCTTCTTCCTCCTCCTCCCCCTCCTCCTCCTCTTCCTCTTCTTCTTCTTCGAGAGTATCAGTTTTGTCCAACATCTGACACACTGCCCTGGGTGATTGAGCCAGACGTGGAAAGCCAAAGCGGAGATGCTCTCCTTAATGCCTGACACCTGGTGCAGATTTGGAGGGGATTGCACTACAGGTACCGTCTTACCTCTTCCCCAATCCCAGAAAGTCCCTGAGGTATTTCCTTTTCTGTCCGCGGCTGTGTTTGTTTCTCCTCCGCTTTGCCACCCAACTCTCCTGCCTGTGTCAAAAAGTCAGCCCTTGTGTCGGGATTAGGGTGATAAGGTGTTGAAATACGATGCCTATCATCCCTTTGATACACACTGTTCTGATTTGTTGAGGTATTTTTTTTTAAGGCCCCAGAAGATATCAATAGGATTAAAAATCTGTTGCACGTGAATCCAGTGGTGGATAGTCTTCAGATCCTTTACTTAAGTCAAAGTAACAGTACCACAGTGTAAAAATACTCTGTTACAAGTAAAAGTCCTGCATTCAAAATTACATTAGTATTACCAGGAAAATGTACTTAAAATACCAAAAGTAAAAGTACTCACTATGCAAAATGGTACTTTTCAGAGTGTAAAATTATGGAAACTTAAGGTGCTGAAACAAAATATATACATATACAGTACATAATGTGTATATATATATATTGTATCCTTTGCACACAAGATAGTAATTTGTACACACACATTATTATGACTGACAAGATAATATTTTCTCTGGACTTCAGGGCCTCATGTTCCTGACGTTACATCCCAGCGGAGCTTTAAAATGAGCAGGTCTAATCAGCAACATAAGTGAAAACACCTGTGAGTGCAGGGCCTTTAATCTGTAACAATGCATCATATTAAATGAGTTGATCTTAAGTGTTGTATGTAAAAATCAAAGTACCAATAGTACAGAATAAATGTAGCGAGGTAAAAAGTAGAATATTTCACTCTAAAATGTAGTGGAGTAGAAGTATAAAGTAGCATAGTAGTACAGGTACCTCAAAAGCACAGTACTTGAGTAAATACCGCTGTGTGTATCTCAGCATTTCAAAGAGACAGAATGAGAACAAAGCCACTCGTTCACAGTTAATGTCTATTTAGAACATCAGAAAAGTGAACTCGAGTCACGTAATTATGTGTTCTCTATTCAACAAAGAGAGGAACGACTTTTGCCAGAATGACTGTTGATATCAAAACATTTCCAATGCTAACATCATTAATTCCCTAATCCCACATGTCTGCTACCTTGTATCCGTCTGTTCCTGTTGTTTACACCCCCTCCCGCCCCCGCCACACCCTCTGTCAGGGTGTGCTTTACAACTGGACACGTTACTCAGGAGTGTTTGCCGCTCACCTTACAGCTTGCAGGCACATCTGCAGGCTGTGCTGGGACAGCGTTGCTAGCCAACATTAACACAGCAAGGACATCAAAGGCTGGCAGCCTGGGCCGCACCACCTGAGCATGTTGATTGCAATGCACCGCAGTGTCACCTGACCTGGGAATGGAGAAGATTTTGTCGTGCCAAGTGGAGGCATTATATTCAGGAAGTGCTAAATAGGCTCGCTACCAGGGTATACAGTGTTAGTAATGCAGCTCGGAAGCACAATTTAAAGATCAAGATTATATAGATATTTTATTATGTATAAATTTAAGAGTTTTGGCCCTTAAATGCAAAATTCTAACACAATCCTGGCAAAGACAAAATCATATTAGATGAGCTGTGGAAGATACGCCACAATAATGTAGCCTGATAATCTTTCCTGGATATTATACTAAAATATATTTTGAGCATCAGTGGAACACGAGCAAGTGCACACTTTGGTGAGCTTCACAGACACACTGTTTATGTTGACACATGCAACTCTCTTCCTCATGCAAATGCAATCTAAACATTAGGCGAAGGGAAGGCAAGCGTGGCCCATAAAGGCTGTGAGCTCCAAACACTTTGAACAGACAACTATCACTAATCACTCCCAGAGCAGTGCGGCGTGTAATTACTCTGCCAAACGTTTGCCTTTCACAGCTTAGCACCGGGAGCCCTGACCCTGCGCTTCCCTGTCTTTCCTCACCACCATGCATGTGGAAGGGGAGGACCCCCCCTCTCTCTCCCTCTCCATCCCTCCCTCCCTCCCCTTCCCCTTCTCTTGACCGAGGGGGTAGGCAAGCTGAGCTCAATATTTAGAGAAAGAGTGGAGGAGGAAAGAGAGAGGGAGAAAGACAGGGAGGGAGAGGACTGAGGTTGGTGCTTCCGGCTTTGTGGGAGCCCATTTAAACAGGCTTTGAAACCCTAGCCATCCGGAGATCAGAAATAGCCTTATTGACTGCATGGGCCCAGAAGTGACTGAGCACACAGGGTTCTTAGAGTTCACCCTTCCTCGCCACTCAGAACAGGGGGGGGGGGGGGAGATCGCAGGCTAGGGCATCTACAAAGACGACGGACATTAATTTTACATCAGGAGAAAAATAATATTGCCCCAGCTATTTTTAGTGTCACAAGATTGTGCCGTCGTGTAATTTCTTTTTGATTTTATTCTCGCCGG
The DNA here is from genome assembly GCF_040436345.1 of Pagrus major. Lineage (NCBI taxonomy): Eukaryota > Metazoa > Chordata > Actinopteri > Spariformes > Sparidae > Pagrus > Pagrus major. The sequence continues at coordinate 33,596,363 of NC_133218.1, forward strand.
GTGCAGGACATCTAATTCTGCTCACTCTCCTCTCCCTCTGCCTTATTTACTCATATTAGTGATGCGGCTGTCAGTCTGCGGTGTGATCTGTCCTCTGTCTGGGTGAATGCTGATAAGATGACACAATGCAAATATGAAATGTGAGGAGGGAGCCGCCTTGGCAAGCAGGTAGGGTGTGCGGGGACCGGGATCCCATAATGACTATTAGCTGGATTTCACAGCCTGCTTCTGATCTCTGGCAATGACAGGGGCCTTTATAAGAGGATGGGTGTGCCACTACCCCTCCTAATAGCTGACACATGCATGCACCAAAAGCACACACGCAATGGATGGTAAAATATAGGAGACACTTTGATATGTGATGTGAACTTTGCCACTATATGCCATGTAAATGCATTTTTCCTGTAAAATCGTGCATAGTTTTATCACAAAAATGTGATGAGATATTCTACTTTTATTTCTTAATTTTCAGATAAAGTTATGAATGGATGAAAGAAGGGCCGTTTTCATATTTTTAGCCGGCACAATGAGAACAGAACTTTAAAGCAGAAATGATCATTTCAGCATATTATAGTAGCATTAATGTGTCCTTATCTTAATTTCCCTACTAGTCATCTTCACCATATTGTCATGCACTTCACCACTGTTGTACAAGTTCATTTAGACTTGCAGTAGCTTAAAGAGCTCTCTTGGTTGCCACATGATCTTGTAAAGGCTTTTCAGAGAGCCCCATTTTATCACTGATGTAGTAATTTCACTTCATCAGTCAGTTGTGACTAAAAATACATCAGGGATTAGCTTCATGGCCAGACTATCTCACACCGCTTTGATAACATAATGGGGGCTGGTTGCTCGTGGTTACAGTCATCTGATATGTAGGTTCATCACATTCAAAACTACACTAAGAATACTACAGGGTTTTTGAAAAAAGAAAAAAAAAGAATGATATAGTGTGATCTTTTTAAACTCTCTTGAAAATGATGTGTCTTCCCTTTTAATTCCTTTGTAGGAGCATTTTGCGATGATGAAAACAGCGCCCACCCCCACTCCTTCCCCTTTCCCTTTTCTATTCTACACAAATTAGCTATGGTCCTGGAGGGCAAAATGACAAGAGGTTACTGGAAGACTGTGTGTTTAATTAATTGAAAAATGCTTAAATTGCTTTTACAGTTGTTATGTGGAGTGAAAAAAGGGAATCCGTGTTGCCAGTACTCAACCATAATTAGCACCCAGGGGAATTAAATATTTAGCATTAGCTGTGCTGCAGCACTTAGGACACAAATTTCTATTTTAACTATGAAAGCGAGCCTGTCTTAAGTGCATGAGTCTGTGTGGACAGCTGTGCAAAGGGGAACAGCACAGGATATTTCAGCGAGACACCCCAGTGGCATTCCGGGTCCTTCCACATCACATGTGTAAGAGATATGGCAGTTGTATTCCCCAGGGTTAGGCATTACTCAGAGTATTTAGTTTTCTAATTAGGCTGAGGGCCTTCGTCCATGCCTGCCACCACCATGGGAGCCAATGAGAATTTCCTCTCTTATATGTCAACTCTCTCTCTCTCTGAGACACAGGGAGAAAAAGAGAAACGGAGAGAGGGAGAGAGAGAGGGAGGGAAAGAAAGAGAAAGCATGTGTGAAAATGAGAGAGAGATACACACATGGTTGAGGGAGAAATAAAAGACCTGGGGAAAAGCCTTTGTTTATTCCAACTTTAATTACACATTGCCTTTAATGACTCCACTGGTGTGTTTGAGGCTAGAGAGAGAGAGAAAGAGGGGGGCCGTGGAGCCTTAATGATCTGTAGTGGTGGATGTCAGCCGAGCCGTTGGAGACTTAAAGCCCATTTTTAACAGTCCCTTTTGGTTTGGGCCTACAGGCGACAGCGCAAATGGGGTTCATGCTAAGCCACACTAGACTAGACTTGGGGACTACTTCAGCGTCTGGTCAGCCTCTTTTCGCAGAGGGGGCCGGACCATTTGGAGGCATCAGCAGCTGACCGCAGCAACTGTTGGGCTTGTCAGTGTGCATCAGGTTACCCACTAATGAGAAGTAATAAGGGTTATCCCAACTTTATAAGACTTTGATCTTCATGCACGGTGGGATTTAGACATAGCACTGGAGAAGGTACGCTAAGATTGGAACTGGAATTTGACCCCCATTTTATGTGTGTTGAGGTGGGTGGAGAAGAAGGCAACGCAGAGGTAATTACGATGCTCTAACTTTGGAGTCTTGGATGAACGTTTTTGGAGTGTAACATATTGTAGGCTCAACCGAAATGGATATCTTGGATTAGTCACTCACAGGGAGGGACACATGAGATTACCACCAGACTGGAAGGTTGTCCAAAATCACAGTGGTCAAACACAGTTGCTGTCAAAACACAATACACCATAAAGGGCCACCACAGAGATGATTTATCTCTTCAAACTTGGATCTCGCTCTGGGAAAGATACTTGAGTACATTAAACTCAAAACAGATGACTGTCCTGGATTAAATCACTGAGTCATGTTCAATTAACACAACACAACATGTAGCCCTCTGAACAGCTGTGTTATTTGTTTTGACACACACTTCTCTAAAAAAAAAATCCAACCATTTCAGCTTCAGTGCAGAATGTAAAAACCCCTTGTTCTGTAAAACAAATTCTCCGGATTATTCAAAGCTCTGCGAATTAGAATGGAAAAATCCATGCGTAAAATTACCGTCCATTCAACTTCAGGCAATATTTTCCTCTAGAGGCAAATATGTTAATTGGGCTTCTTAAAGTAGCTCAATCCTCAGGTTATTTAATTTCCCCCAAAAGCCTTAGCTGTGCTGAATTCAGAGGGAATATGGGTGTGAAACTCTGCACACCAGCAAGATGGCCATCAAGGGAAAACTAGAAGCAACTGGGAGGAATGGAAAAGAGAAAATAGTGAAGGTTATAGAAACAGAGATACATCTGCAGTGCACTGAGAGCTTTTATATTCGACGTGGCAAATTATGATTAAAAAATGTGTTTTTCTTAATCTGTCACGATGTGAACAATAATTTTGAGGCATGTCTGTTACCGACAACATGACGACAATCCTGCCTACCTTCCTACCGTTTGAAACAATTGCAATTCTAGGCACTTAAAACCACTTGGTTTTGTTTGAGAAAAGATCAAGATCATGGTTTGAGTATAAAGTAAATATGACTATCAAGAGCGCGAACAAATACAGACAGACGGAGGAGGTCGGGTGGATGGATGGCTCAGACACAGGACTTTTACACAGGAGAGTGGGATTTATTTCCTGTACAAAAGTTGTCTAACCGAAATCATGATTTATTTCTATTTCCCTCCATTCTTAAATATACCACAATTGTAAGAGGGAATGGAAAGCTCATTGGATCTATTACATACTAATAAGTTAGATTTAACATGGAGCAGGGCCACAACTATAGCTCACAATTTGTAAAAACATGTTAATGTAGCAACAAACAGCTAAATCAGACAAAATGAGGCTCGGTGCAGACTCGTCATCTTCATGACTGTCATGTCTTCTAATTGCCTCTGTGTGTTTTTTCCCAGAGACTGTGTGCAGCTCGGTCGCTGGCCCTCAGCGCTCCAGCAGCCTGGTCAAAAAGACATCCTGGCAGGGTCCCAGGGTGGATGCATCGCCTACGCACACTGCCCCTCGCCAGCTCCCAGCAGTCTTTGTGGTGAACCACTGACCGTGCTGCTCCCTATTTTCCTCCAGCCCAGCAAATAATGTGTCAGAAAAAGATTATTGATAGCCCATAAAAGAAGTGCCAGAATGTTGTTGCCTCTCTGCTTCAACTTTGCAGAACAATACAAGTGCTAAACCATCATTTTGAATGCTGCGCTGCCCCTGAAAGAACACACTGTTTATTTTTCTCATTGTTGTCCTGTTTGGATAAAATGAGCTACAACTGGAACATGGGCAGACAACAATAACTTCTATTTGTTTAAACTTCTGCTCCATTTTCCGTTTACATTTGAAAACCTTGTAGTAAGTTTTGCAACCTTGTTACTGGGTCTTTTCAAAGGGAAGAATGAGGTTACTCAAAAGAAACATTTAAATTTCCTCCGTGCTCCGTTGAGTCATTCACAGTTTTCGCCCGGTTTACCAGACGTTGCCTTCTGCTCATCTGGCCAAAATGTGGCCTGAGCGGGTGATTCTCAGACACACGAGGGGAGCTATATTTACAGAATTAACGACACACTCCATCCGCCACACAACAGCTGCCTGCTACACTTAGCTGATTGAGACTGCAGGCCCGCTCCCGTTCGCAGAGCACCGTGATTGAACAGTCGGGGCAGCTTTATGTGTGTTTTGCTCTCCTGATGCTAGAAATCAACACTGACACTCCCATGCAAAAGCAAACACTTGTTCAGGCAGATCGACTGTGTTGGGACTGCTCGCGAGAAGTCCGCCCCCTTTTGTTCAGCGTTTCACTTTTAATGTTGATCGGCCATCTTATCCACATGTTGGCTTTTCTGGGAGGCAGCGCGCTGTGTTTTGCAGAGACAGAGCAAGGTTCGGCTCAGCGGTGATGCTGTTAAATGAGAGAAGGAGCGGGTGATTCAAGTCGCTGTGTATATACAGCGCTGTTTTGCTGTAAAAACTGTGTTTATGTTCACTGCAGGCATAATTCACAGTGTGTGCTAAAGGGCTGCAGGCTATGCAGACAGTATTTTCTCCCCATCATGAGAACAAGAACAAAAAAAAATCGAAGTATGGGACATGAAACATACTTTCTCGACACTATGTATACAAAAAACGTGGAAATGTTTGAATTTTCCTGCCATGGCTAAATTTCATTTCACACTCTACATAATGTTTGTTGCTATATTCTCAGTTAGATCCAGATGTCAGTAACTTATACAAAGCCAGACATAAGCAGGGTATCATAACGTATAATAGGAATAATGGCCCTTTGATTTTTGGATTTCCTATTGGAACACCTGTCACTTTTTGGCAAGGGCACACCCCAGCACCAGGTCTCCTTTGGTAGCGCTGGGGGAGGAGTGTGTGTATGTGTGTGAGTGTGTGTGTGTGTGAGAGAGAGTGGAAGATGAAACAGCCGCCGCGGAGGCAGTGATCACACAGACAGACGGGGTGAGTGACAGACAATACCTGCTGTAAAATTCCCTCACATCTCCCCTGATCTGTATTCATAGATCTCGGCTGCTACGCACTGCAAACTGTAGCCCACACCAACGGGCTCTTTTGGCGCACCTCCCCGCTCAGTTTCACTCTTGCAACTCACTACACAGGCCCCCTTTTTCTCTCCTTCCCAAAATATTTGCCGTCTTTTGTTCTTTGTCTAAATGACGCCTCTGATCACGAGGTGAAAGCTGAAAGGAGCTCTCTGACAAATATGGACTTTTTCCCATCTCTTCTAATCGCACCTAATTCTGCTCTTTCAAATGCAGGGCTCCCCTTTTGAGTGTGTTCTTAGACTCTAATACCTTAGAGATAAGTACTTTTTTTTGGCGACTTTTTTTTTTTTTGGCAGAGGACCGCTGTCTCTTGCTGAGCATGATGGATGAAAACCCTCATATTAAGTGTTTATTTAGCTTTTTCCACCTGCTCAAATCACTCACATCACTTTCTTGTAATTCATTCAGCCTTTTTTTTTTTTTTTTACACCAGTGAAAGTTCTTCAAAGGGATGAACGCACGGCCATTATCAGTGCTATCAGAGCCCTTGTTTTTGTGCCGTTACATCCCCCCCTCGATGACTGACTCCAGGCCTGAAACTTCCTGAAACCTAAGCTGTGTTACAAGAGAAACACACACACTCCGAGGACACCACAACAGAGGGGCTGCTCAAACTGGATTAGGTTTGTTGTGGCAGATCTAGGTTTCAGGTTTGACTTGAGTAATGTGTCGTTTAATTTCTTCGGGAATTGTTTTGACAAAACAAGTTAGCGTAAAGTCGGAAGTGTCGTCTAAAACAAAAAGGGTGTGTGTAGTGTGTGTATGTTTTTTTTTTTTTTTTTTTGCCTTTGCACTCATGTGAAGCATATGTCAGTCATCAGCGAAGTGTTACAGTGGAAGTGACATCAGAACCCTGGAGGGCTTGCACTGCGAGAGAGGCTTTTTGATATGATTTCTGAGAACAGAGAGTTTAGCGAAAAGAAAGGAGTTGCTTGCGTCTCTGTTGTTGGAAAAAAAAAAAAGTCTTTCTATACAAACAGTGGAGATGAACTGGAAGGTGCTCTGCCACGCTTTTACTGAATCTTTATCATTGTAGCTGTCAGCAGAGGTAAATGCCATGATTTGTGTTGCTAAATTACACAGTTAGTGTGACAAGGGTAATTATTGTGACGCTAGCACTCACAGATGGAGAAATGTTTGTCAGCCGTGATTATAATTACAATCATTCTGTGATACTGAAACTGAATAGTGTTGTGTTTGATTGACCTGCATGTTGAAACCAATTTAACTGTCTTGCTCTGCATTTTTCAAGCCTGATAGGCACAGTCGAGAGCACAATCGCTAGGAGTTACCCGAAACTTAAAGTTGCAATCTTCTCTCTTCTCTTCTCTGACCGCGAGTGGACAGTTGGGACAAAGCTGCCGATTGGCCGGAGCCCGCAGAGCTGATCTTTATCCTGGCTTGTCTCAGGCTGGAGGTGATGATGCCCACAGCAGCCAGAGATTGATGGGGGGCCGACACAAGCGGCGAGAATGAGCTCTGGCCTTTGAAGTCGTCCACATGGAGGGAAATTGATATATCAGTTTAAGCCCTGGACCCTATTAAAGGAGCCCCCGTCAGGTTAATGTGATAGCCTCTATGTTACCCCCAGACCCATTCAGGTCAGCCCTAATTCCT